>NC_066618.1:101854261-102165880 GCF_025201925.1 Gopherus flavomarginatus | reverse complement strand
CTGACTGCTCTGACCTCTATCCACCACCACTCCCCACCCCCAGACAGGCACTCACTGGCAGCGGCGGGAAGCAGAGCAGCCCAGCACCAGTCCGCTCCACTCCGTCAGCTCCCAGCCATGGTGTTCCACTTCCCACCATCGGTGACTGCGGGGAGGTTGGGAAAAGGATGCCCCCCCCCCACCATTCACCTGTGGCAGGAAGCAGAGCGACGCGGCCCCAGCCCACTCTACTTTCCTTGTCCAGGTATGTCCCCCAGCTGTGTCACCAGGGGTCAGCTGGGGAAAGGTCCTGCACTCACCTGCTCGGCGGGAAGTTGAGTGCCACAGCTGGGAGCTGGCGGAGGGGAGCTGTCTGGGGCTGGGTTGCTCCACTTCCCACCACTGGTGAATGCGGGGAGGTTGGGGAAAAGATGCCTCCCACACTCACCTGCTGCAGGAAGTGGAGCGCTGTGGCTGGGAGGTGGCAGAGTGGAGCGAGCTGGGCATGGACTGCTCTGCTTCCGCCGCTGCTGGTGAGTGCGAGGGGGATCCCTTCTCCCAATCCCCCACCCCCAAGCAACACAACTGGAGTCGGAGCGAGGGAAGCAGAGCAAGCTGCTTCCGGTCCCCCGCTAATCCCCCGGGCCACTCTGGGACTGCGGGGCCCCCAAAAGTGCCCTCCCATAGCTCCTGCCACCCAGACCCTGGGGGGGAGCCCAGACCTCCCCCAAGACCCTCTGCCGCTTATTGAACCCCTCGGCCCCAGCCTGGCCCAGCACCCTTAACACGATGCTCAGAGCAGCGTATCAGAGCTTTACCGCATTGTATGCGAACTCGCGTTACATCAGGGTAGAGGTGTATTTCTTACCAAAGAACAATTTACAACTTCATAAAAGATCTATGGTAATAGCACTTATAACCAGAATATTTAAAGCACTGACAGAGGAAACTAAAACGGACGAGAAGTGTAATTATTTTTTCTCATTATAGTGAATCCAGTGAGACAGGTGTACAATTTGTTTGCATTGTGTGTTAAGGAAAACTACTTTAAAATTACTTAAGCTCCCTTCTTTAAAAGTGTTAAGGAACCAGTATAAAAGAAGGGGTTTGAAAAGAAGAAGCTCTTTGTGGAATTTTTTGCATTTTCTTGACAGCCATTACAGTAATTTAATATGGGTTTACAAAGAGAAAATTTTAATGTTTAACATGTAAATAAAGTTTAATACTTTAAAACAGTAGTTCTCAACCAGGGGGTATGTGTACCCCTGTGGGTACGCAGAGGTCTTCCAGGGAGTAAATTAATTCATCTAGATATTTGCCTAGTTTTACAACAGCACTAGCAAAGTCAGTACAAACTAAAATTTCATACAGACAATGACTTGTTTATACTGCTATAGATACTATACACTGAAATGTAAGTACAATATTTATATTCCAATTGATTTATTTTATAATTATGTAGTAAAAATTAGAAAGTTACCTTTTTAAGTAACAATGTGCAGTGATACTTTTGTATTTTTAGGTCTGACTTTGTAAGCAAGTAGTTTTTAGGTAAGGTGTAACTTGGGGGTATGCGAGACAAATCAGACTCCTGAAAGGAGGACAGTAGTCTGGAAAGGCTGAGAGACACCGCTTTAAAAAATATGTACGGTATTTTTACTGTGCATTTGAAATATAAGTCAGTTGCACGGGGAACAGTGAAATTTAGCTTTTTAAGCAGAAATAACTATAAATAATTAATGATTATGGAAACTGTATGACATTATGGTTTCCATAGTGAGTATCACAGAAACTAGCTCAAATGGCAACTTTCCCATTATTCATGTCAAAAGAAATTTAAAAAAAAACAAAAAACTTACAGATTGTTTGGATAAATAAGTTAGGCGCACACATAAATTAACATTCACTCACTCCCCTGCAGGACACAATATCAGAATTTAATGCAAATGAAAAAAAAATGTTTGTGTTGCAGCTCATATTTTTGTTCCAAAACAACATTTTTGTTCCAACTACAGCACAGTCTTCTTAAATAATTTCTTGGTAACAATGAAATGGAGATTATTACGTTTAACTGGCTGTTCTTTGAAGTGTGTGGTCCGTATCAGTATTCCACACATGCGATATGCATGTGTACCACATGTCTGAGTCCAGAATTTTTTGCAAGCAGTGTCTGTTATCCCGCACATGAGCCATAGCTCTTCTCATGCTCCAAACAGAAGGCGAAAAAGGTTGTGTGGACCGACATCACTCCAGTTTCCAATTCTTACTGTAGTTCAATCATTCTGCAGCACAGAGGACGGAGGGTGGGTAGTAGAGAACACACCTTGAAGAACCTCCAGTTACAGGTAAGTAACCTCCATTTCTTTGGTCAAGAAATGGTCCCTGTGTGTATTCCACACGTGGGAGATTAATAAGCAGTAGTGAGAGGGGTGGGTAAAAGGACACAGAAGTGTAGATGACTGTAGTACTGCTGCCCTCACAGCTGTACCCACAGTTATTGACTGGACCAGAACATATTGTCTCATGAAGGTATATGAAGACCTCCAAGAAGCTGCCCTACATATCTCTAGGAAGGCTCTATCTCTCAGCAATGCAGCTGAAGTAGCTGCACCGCCCCTCTGGAGAGGGAATATAAGATAGTTGGCAAGAAAGGGTAATACAACCTGAGATTCATTTTGAAAGTCTCTGCCTTGATATCGTTTGACCCCTTCATCTCTCTGCTATGGAAACAAATATATAAGGTATCTTTCTAACATCCTTCATTCTTCGCAAATAAAAAGCTAAAGTCCTCAGATGTCTACAGAATACCATCTCTCTTCATCTGAAGCAAGCGGATTACCTGATTCTCATGAAACTTTGAAACTATTTTAGGAAAGAATTTAGGGTGAGGTCGTAATAAGACCTTTTCTCTATAGAAAGAATTATAATGGTGGGTGCACCAGAAGCGCTCCGAGCTCACTGACTCTTCTGGCTGACATCATGGCTATTAGGAAGGCCACCTTCATGGAGTGAAGCCATGGAAGATGGAGATAGGCCACAGAGCCGTGAATGGAGATGGGCCACACAGCGTGTGTCTAGAGCACCTTTCAGAAGTGGTGTGCTGAGTATTTATTTATTCACTTTAAGGTTTCGCATACTGGTAATACATCTTAATGTTTTTTAGAAGGTCTCTCTCTATAAGTCTACATATTATATAACTAAACTATTGTTGTATGTAAAGTAAACAAGGTTTTCAAAATATTAAAGAAGCTTCATTTAAAATTAAATTAAAATGCTGATCTTATGCCACCAGCCTGCTTAGCCCAGTGTCGGCCTGGGGGTCCATTCACCTAGGCCAGCCATGGGCTGAGTGGGGCCTGTGACCGGGACCCCAGCTGGCAAGAGGCCGGCAGCCAGAACCCCAGGCTGGCAGCGGGCTGAGTGGGGCCGGCAGACAGAACCCCAGATCAGCAGCAGGCTGAGTGGCTCAGCCCGCTGCCAGTTTGGGGTTCCATCTGCTGGCTCTTGCCAGGCAGGGTCCCGCCTCCCGGCACCGCTCAGTCCACTGCTGGTCTGGGGTCCCGGCCCCGCTTACATAGAGTGGGTACCTACCTTCTCCCTGGTTCTGGCCCATTCTCTTCCTCTCTCTCTCTGCACTGAGCTGATGGTGGTGGTACACTGAGCACAGGGTTGGGGGTGAAGGAGCGGCCTAGGGGGGTTGGGGTGCAGTGTCTGGCCAGGAGCTAGAATGAGGGAGGGGGCTTATGGTTGGGGCAGGTGGTTTGGGTGTGGAGTGCTTACCTGGGCAGCTCCCACTTGGTGAAACGAGTGCAAGTGGGAACATGGGGGGTGCAGAAGCTCCAGTTTGGTGCTTAGCGTGGGGGCTGGGGATGTGGGCGGTGCAAGAGTCAGGGCTGGGGGTGCAGGGGGCTGGGTATGTGTGGAGAGTGCAAGAGTCAGGGCAGGGAGTGTGTGAGGAGGGTGCAGGAGTCAGGGCAGAGGGCTGGGGGCGTGGGGGCTGGGTACGTGTGGGGGTGCCAGAGTCAGGGCTGGGGCCGTGGGGGGGAGTGAAAGGGGCTGGGGTGTGAGGGGGGTGCAGGGGTCAGG
Organism: Gopherus flavomarginatus; assembly: GCF_025201925.1. Lineage (NCBI taxonomy): Eukaryota > Metazoa > Chordata > Testudines > Testudinidae > Gopherus > Gopherus flavomarginatus. The sequence continues at coordinate 102,161,815 of NC_066618.1, read as the reverse complement.
GCAGAGGCCTGGGAGGTGGGCTGGGATTGGGGGAGTGCTCCCAGCTCCATGCCCTGAGCGGCTCATGGCAGAGAGCTGGAGAGATACGCCCTGATTCCATCCCCCTTCCCCAAGGCCCTGCTCCTGCCTCTTCTCCGCCTCCTTCCCGGTCTGAGCATTGAGGGCGCTGGGGTGCCTCTTCTCCCCTCCCTTGCAAGGGCCATCAGCAGCAGGGAGGGAGAGGAGGCGGAAAAGGGGGAAGCTTGGCTGCCAGCAGAGCCTGCCCTACAGCAGCAGCCGACAGGACCAAGATTCTGCCCCTTGCCCCCGCCACAGAGAACGGTAGGTGGGGGGCAGAGAAGAGCGGGCTGGGCTGGGCAGGATTTTTAATGGCATGCTGCTGTCTGCTGGGGTCCCGGCCGTCAGCCTCACTCAGCCCGCTGCCAGGGTTCAGCAGGGGGCTGAGCGGGGCCAGCAGTGGCTGCAGCGTGCCATTAAAAATCAGCTCACATGCCATCTTTGGCACATGTGCCATAGGTTGCCAACCCCTGGTCTAGAGGCTCAAAGGGGAGTTTAGTGAGTGATGAACAAACAAAATTGAGGTCCCACCGATGTGCAAACTTCACTAATGATTGAAAGGATTTAAGAATCCCCTTTAGAAATCTAGTTGTGACAGGATGACTGTTGTCCACTGGAGGATGGAAAGTGATGACCACTGCTAAATACACTCACAGAGAATTGAGCACAAGACCTGAAGACTTAAGTATAAGCAGATACTCTAAGACAGAATGGATCCAGCAGATTCTGGAGACGAGATTCGTTGAGAGACCAAAAGAAGAAATTCTTCCATGTTCCTTAGTAACAGCTTCTCTGCTTTGACTGAGGATGGATTGCAACCCTTTAGAAAAGTGCTTCTCAGAGCCGGACCACCACTTGTTCAGGGAAAGCCCCTGGCGGTCCAGGCCGTTTTTTTTACCTGCCGTGTCTGCAGGTTCAGCCGATCGCAGCTCCCACTGGCTGCTGTTTGCTGCTCCAGGCCAATGGGGGCTGCAGGAAGTGGCGCAGGCTGAGGGATGTGCTGGTCGTCCTTCCTGCAGCCCCCATTGGCCTGGAGCAGCGAACCACAGCCAGTCGGAGCCGCAATCGGCAGAATGTGCGGACGCGGCAGGTAAACAAACCAGACCGGAACACCAGGGGCTTTCCCTGAACAAGCAGTGGACCAGCTTTGAGAAGCACTGCTTTAGAACACAAGCACTCTATTTCTGAAACACATTCAAACGCCAGATCCTGAGTTGAAGCAGTCCTGGACTGGGGTGCTTGACCCTGCCCTTGTGCTGGGTTAGGTAGTCTGGCAATGTGAGGATGTTCATGGATAAGTGAACTGAGAACTTCAGCAGATCCATAAATCAGAACTGTCTCAGCCAGTTGGCCCCAGTCAAGATGACTCAACCTCTGTCTTCAAAGATTTTCTGTAGAACCTGTGATATCAATGGGATGGGAGAGAAGACACCGCAGGAGACCCTTCCATGATACCATGGCATCTTCCATCAAACCGTTGCCCAGGGCTGCTCTGGGGCAGTACCAAGGAAGTTTCTTTTTCTCCCGGTAGGCAAAAAGTTCCCAGGCCGGAATTCCCCACTGGGCTAAGATGTCATCAAGAACTGAATTGTGAATCTCCCATTTGTGATTGAGGAAAAATGTCTGCTCAAGCTGTCCAATAGGGAGTTTTACACCCCTGATAAATATGTTGCTAACAGGGTTATGTGATGGCAGTGCACCAATTCCAGAGGGTGACTGCCTCAATGCACAATGGGAGAGATCTCACCCACACACACCCACTTACATAAAATATGACTGCCATGTTGTTTGACATTATTTGGACGTGTCTGGATTGGGTGAGTGGGAGGAAGGGTTTGCAAGCACGATGGACTGCGCAGAGCTCTAGTAAATTGATAAGCATACAGGACTCCCATAGGGTCCAGATGACTTGCTCCATATGGAAACTCATGTGAACAACCCAACCCAAGAGGGAGGCATTGGTAAAAATGGTTTCCTTGGGAGCTGGTGTGAGGACAGGGATTCCCCCCTTGAACCTTCTCTGATTCTGTCCACCAGACAATAGTCTAAAATTTTGGGGGGAACAATCATCTACCATTTACGTTGCCCTTCTCTGGTGAGTACATGGAGAGAAGCCAGGCTTGTAGGCAGCAAAGATGAAGCCTGGTGAACAGCGTCAAGTATGTGCATATGGCCATCTGACCGAGGAGGGAAATGCAAGTTTTGATTATGTTCTGGGTCTGACAGTGACCTGATGAATCAGAGTACTCAAGGCCTGAAACTTCTTGAGAGGTAGATTCATTTTTGCTGTAGTCAAGTCCAACATCTGGCCTATAAAATTTATGAACCCCAGGGGTGTTAATGTGAATTTTTTTGTGATTGATGTGGACACCCAGGGAAGTCAGAAAGTTGAGTACAACAATGGTTGCCCACTGGACTTTCCTTGTAGGAACTTCCCATCAGAAGCCAATCGTTGAGGTAAGGGAAGAGTGCAAATCCCTCTCTTCTCATCCAAGCTGCCATGACTGAAAAAAACCTTTGTAAAGCTCTGAGTGCTGAAGCTAGACCAAAGTGGGAGGACTCTGAATTGGTAATGCTTGTGATCAGAGAGGAACCTGTGGAAACTCCTGTGGGGTGGGTAGAGGATTATATGAAAATATGCATCTTTCATGTTGAAAACTGAGAACCATGTTTCCTCTAACAAGGGAATTATTGATGCCAAGGATATCACATAGAATTTTAGTTTTTGAATGAACCTGTTCAGCTGTGTCATACTGAGAACTGGCCTCCATCTCCCATTCTTCTTGGGAATCAAGTAAGGTGAAAAAAATCCCTTCTTTTGATGTTGAGGTTGTCATAAACAGATAGCTAAGGGTTAATGTCTCTTCCACCTGAAGCACCTGACCAGAGGACCAATCAGGAAACCGGATTTTTTCAACTCTGGGTGGAGGGAAGTTTGTGTCTGAGTCTTTTGTCTGTCTGCCTGCTTTCTCTGAGCTTTGGAGAAGCAGTTTCTACTTTCTAGTCTTCTGTTTCTAAGTGTAAGGACAAAGAGATCAGATAGTAAGTTATATGGTTTCTTTTCTTTGGTATTTGCATAAATATAAGTGCTGGAGTGCTTTGATTTGTATTCTTTTTGAATAAGGCTGTTTATTCAATATTCTTTTAAGCAATTGACCCTGTATTGTATCATCTTAATACAGAGAGACCATTGGTATGTATTTTTCTCTTTCTTTTTATATAAAGCTTTCTTTTAAGACCTGTTGAAGTTTTCTTTACTTCAGGGAAATTGAGTCTGTACTCACCAGGGAATTGGTGGGAGGAAGAAATCGGGGAGATCTGTGTGTTGGATTGCTAGCCTGATTTTGCATTCCCTCTGGGGAATAGGAAAGTACTTTTGTTTCCAGGACTGGGAACAGAGAGGGGGGAAGGGAAAAAGGATTATTTCTCTTTGTTGTGAGACTCAAGGGATTTGGGTCTTGGGGTCCCCAGGGAAGGTTTTCAGGGGGACCAGAGTGCCCCAAAACACTCTAATTTTTTGGGTGGTGGCAGCAGGTACCAGGTCCAAGCTGGTAACTAAGCTTGGAGGTTTTCATGCTAACCCCCATATTTTGGACGCTAAGGTCCAAATCTGGGACTAAGGTTATGATAGAGGTGGAACCCTTTCTATGGCTCCCTTGGAGAGAATGGAGTTCACCTCTTGATGCACAATCACCTCATGACACTAGTCATTGAAAAGGAATCGGGAAGGAGGTTTGTGAGTTGGAGGTACCAGAAACTCTATCAAATAGCAACCACAAACAAATTCTAATACCATTTGACTGTAGTTAGGGGATAACTACAATTTTTTTGGCAAATTGAGTAAGGCAACCTCTGAATATCAGTGGAGGGGAATGAAGTGACATCAGTAACGGGACGCAGGTCCTGACAGCCTCATCAAGAGAAACTCTTTGCTTGGAAAGGTGGATCCCTTCTCTCCAATGGGACTGATGTTATCAATGGTTACGCACCAAGGCTGGCAGGTGGGATGGAAGAACAACTTTGCCATGTTCGGATAATGTCTTCCTCTGGTGTAACGGCGTCCCGGATTAGAGATGGTCCTTAATAGGAGGGGTGAATGCAGATAGGAAAAAGCAAACAAGTCCTCCAGGGAGACCCAGGTCTCTGATAACCCTTTGGTACAAGGAGTCTCCATTGACAGAGCTGTCTGAACTGGAGCCTTCTTCCTCACCATGGTGGTCAGGCCTCCTTTGGGGCCATGCTGCGACAAATACTGCATCAGCTCTAGAAATGGATGGCATCACCAGGAACTGTTTATCCTGAGCCTTCACAATCAGAGTCAATGTTAGAACCCATTGGATCTGTACCGCCTTCTCCTGCAGAGAAGATTTATTTGAGACTAAAGCCTGAGTGCCTGTGCTTACTAGCCCTCCCATCTTTGATGGGGTTGTTTTAGACAAAGATGGCTTGTCCTTAAGTCTGTGAGAGTGCCCTTGGGTTCTCATGTGAAGCCTTCTGCCTAGGCTTAACAGTCTTAGCCTCCCTTCCCAAACTTGTGCTCAGAAGGGCACTGCCCACCTGGTGAGACTGAGGTATGGGAGCAGAGAATGGTCCCCAGTCTGAATCTGATTTGGGCTTCGCTGACTTCTACGTAAGATGTCTTCTGAGTCTCAGTCCCAATCTTTACAAATTCTGTGGCAAAAAGAGCATCAGATGCTGCATTTGGCAGAAACATGAGCCTCACCCACGCAATACATGTAGCATTGATGATCACTTCTCTGAAAAGGAGCAAAGGCAAGAAACACAATTTCTGAACTCTGGGCATAATCCCAGACTTCTCAGGAGGAAAAATATCCTTGTGTGTGGAAGAAAATGGGGAAAAAAAACCCGCTATTTAACTCTGCTATGTAGACTATTCCTTGAAGACTAAGTACATAAAATATCTTACAGTAATGACAGTAAAAAAAGGAGCTGAGGATGAGGAAGATTCTGACTCAGACCATACAGCGGTAAGAAGGAACTGGAGAGGTGTCACCATGCACCACCCTTTTATACCCTCGGTTCAGACCATAACAAGAGCTACAGCACATGGGCAGGCCAAGGGACACTGCTTGCAAAAAATTCCAGAGTGAAACATGTTTCGCATGCATATCCCAAGAGTGGAATACATAGGGACCATCACTTGAAGAAGAACATCTACTGCAAGCTCAGAGTTCTGATTATTCCCAGCTACGAATTTTTGCCTCTCAAAACAGAAAAGGTTGCATTATTTTGTTGTAGAGGCATATATTGTCTGCCACTTCCCCCCATTCTCAGACAGAACAACAGTTAAAAATTTTACATGGCAAATTACACTACTAAAAGTTTCTTCTACTGCAAAAATCTTCTTAATCAGTTATGGTAAAAATGTTGCTTCAGGGCTCTGGTGGGAGATTTTCCAAGTGGCTACAAGTAAATCTTAAGGAAAATTCATTTACCATAGGATTGTACGACTCCACTGATCAGCCTGGTGTTGATGGTTTCACCATTTCTTTCCTTTTCTATCAGTTTCAACACAGCATTTGTTACCTTTGAAATACAGATTAAAAATGAGTCAACATACACTAAAACCAACCACTTGTTCAATAAATACGGTAACGAATCAGGCATGAACTTCCACGCTCAAGACAATCCAAACTCTTGAAAAAGAAATAAGACAATGCGCTAATCTTAACACCAAACAGAATTCCCACAAACATCACTGAAAGTTGTACACATCAGTAACTTACTATATTCTAGCTAACGAACCGCAAAGAAATATAAAAGCGTCTGTTTGTGCCTTTACTGTTTCTCTATAACATATAAGCAACCTCTAATCTTTGGTTTAATAAATTCTGCTTGTTTACATTTGAAATGTATAGTAGAACCTTGCCAATCCATGCTTTGCTAAACCATATGCCTGTAACATGCACACAAAATTTACAGTCTCTCCCCATCCCTCATATGTAATAGATGACGCAGCTGACGTTCCATATTACTAAAAATTCATTGAAGGAGAAGCAGAAGGCTTTTTTCTTCCCTTTTGCAGTTCACCTTGGAATAGTTATTTGTGACATTTTAATATCAACCTTGCGAAATAATGCAGTATTCATAAAATATGTACCTGCTTATTTAACGGCCTGAACAAACAGTCCCTCCAGGTCACCAAGGCAAGCTAAGATTGGGGAAGGGAGAAGAAGAGAGGAAGGAGTTATATATACACAGGATAATCCTTTATGAAAACTGAAATATTGTATTATGATAAACAGTTATTTATTTTTAAGAAGCTTTCTGTTATGGCAGGCAAGTCTCAGCTAAGCTATCTCAGGAAAAACTTACGTGTTTTACAACGATCCCCACACTCTAAGTGATAAGATAATATTTTTGAACTCCTGTTTTCCTCTTCCCCCAGAGAGGAATAGGATTGTCCAGTACTTACCTTGACAATACACTCCACTCTGATTAAAAAATTTTAAAAATGGGTTTTCCTGTGACAGGCTGATGTACGGACTTTGAATTTGAATGGTCAGAGAAGGACCAGCTAGAAGATGAATACTCAGTAAAGACACCCGCCTAAACTGTTTTTATCGTCCTGCCTAAAGCAGAGTTATTTTCATAGTGCAATAAAATATATACTAAGCAGAAACTAAAATTAAAAGATTCCTTTACAATATAACAATCTACACTCACAAATCAGTACCACAGAGTTCAAATGAGAGGGAGAATATCATCACTGTTAGACCTGACAGTTTAGACTGGTTTTCAGAAGTAATACATAGGAAAGGTAGGGTGCCTAGAACATATTTATTGAGAGGCTGTTTCAAATACAAGGAGTGAAATGGAAGAGGATTTGTAGACTGCACCCTAACAGCATCCCAATGAAAGAGGGCATAGGGCTCATTAGTATCGGTAATGAGTTTCAGCTGGCCTGATAATTGTACCCCAACTCACTAATGACATAACCTATATCTAGATGGTGTCACATAAGATATCAATAGAAACCTAGTCATATGGTGATATGTACGGAGGACACACTCAGCATTACAAACATACTGGAACGTATGTAATCGAAGAGTGAGGCAGAGCTGAAGTTACCTCAACCTAGAAAAAGGAATGCCGTTCTGTCACCTTGAAGGTTTTCCAAGGTACATTAGCTACATTAAGAGAAAACGTGAATGCAATTTACACAGAAGGTAAACAGGATCATCAAGCCAACAAGGGGAGGATATATCCACTCAACATCACAGCAGGGGTAGAAAATTGCAGAACAGATCAATCTGCATTTTAGCAAACACCAATGGGGGAAGAAACGAGCACAAAACCTTCCTTTGTCACGAGATTCCACATCCCTTTCTTCACAGCTTAAATTAACTTACTGGGGAGGGGGAGAGGAGAATCCATTTCAAAGATGCACTAGACTATAAAAAAAGAGGGCCAAAGAACCCCAAGTTATGTTTCACCTAAGACAACAAAAGAACCAAGCACTCTGGAGGAAATCCTGACCCAGGGGGTGGCCAGCCATCCGACAGGAAGGTAGATTGGTAAGGAAACTACCATGAACAAAGGCTGTAGCTTGGTTTTGTTAAATCTCAGCCCTTAGAAAGTGTTTTTCACTGTTATTTTCTTGTAACCATTTCTAACTCTATCCTTTTTTACTTGACTCACTTCAAATCCTGTCTCCTTTTGTTAATAAGCTTGTCTTACTTTTAATCTAAGTCAACCCACTGCTGTGTTTCATTTAAAGTGAATATTAACTCTAGTTAATGTGGCAAGCTGCTGGGTATTGAATCTTTAAAGGCACAAAAGAACGGTCTAGGAGAGGGCTAGATATCGCAGAGCCCACAATTTTGGGAAATTTGGGACTGGAGGGTTTTAGGGTCATCTAGAACATGGCAGCGGTATAACAAGAAGGCTGCTGGAATCAGAGCTGCTTAACACAGAGACACTCAGTGCATGCTTATATGTTGGCTGGAAGCACCCAGACAACAGAGCTACAGCAGCACAGCATTTTGAGGCACTCAGGGTTATAGGGCAGGAAGTGACAACCCTTCAGTCGTCTGGATTGCTCCCCAGAACATGCACAGACAGAAGTTAGAAGAATACACAATCAGGAAAGAGGTTTAGATGGAATACAGCCCATTAGACAGGAAAATAAAAGGAGAGCTGATCAGGATGCTATCACAAATAGTTTTCAAAGTAAAAAAAAAATTCAATTTTTGTGGAAGATGAAAATTAAGTGAAAGGAGAGAAGAGGAAAATATGATTAAAATAGCATTAAATGATAATTTTTGCAGCAGCATATTAAAAATTGTATGAAAGAGGTATGTCCAGAAAAAAAAAATTACCAACAATACTGATGACTGTCCCCACCAGAACACAGAACAACATTTTGGAGGCAGGAAGAGTAAGGAAGTGAATTTTGGAGGTTATATAAAATAATATGATTTAGCTTATCTAGACATGGAGAAGGAAAAAAGGTATCATATAAGCTTGCAAATCTGCGAAATACTGGTGAGCCTCATACAAATATAGTTTTAAAGAATGATTTCTGTGAAGAGAAAGCAGATGCCTGGTGCAGTAGGCTAGGAACACAGTAGGGATATAGTTATATTTCCATCAGAATGTTTCAATTAAAAGTTAAAACCAATAAAATAACTTAAAGAAAATGCTGTTTAAAATGCTTACTGAGTAGATTTCGTATATTCCTTTACGACCCTCATCACATTCACGACGAACCCAATGTCGATTGAGGTAGGCACAAATCCCATTCAGAACTTTGCTTGAAAACCTATAATCTTCCCACTGTTGAGTGTAAAATTTCAGCACACTCTCATCCATCAAGTCTTCACCATCCTGAAACAGGGAAAATCCACCAATACTGTAGACTGCTTATTTTTTAATATACAGTATAATGCTATGCAGAGACAAAAGTAATCATCTACTGTAAATCAAAACCCATGACATGCGCTGCTGCTTCCAGTAAGATTTCTACTATAGCAACAGGTATGGCTGCACATAGGAAACAAAGTATTACTAAATCCATTCTTATCTTGATAGTGGCCTGGCAAAATGTTAAGAGTTATGGGTTAGATATCTAGTAAAAATGCTTGAGACCCATCTACTCTACAGCCTCCACCATTACTACCACTTGGGGTCCTGCAACAGTGTAAAGGTCATGTGCTAAATTTCTAAGGCTTGGTCTACACTTGGGGGAGAACTGATCCAAGTTACACAACTTCACCTACGTTGACATACTTAGATCTACTTACCGCAGTGTCTTCACTACGGTGAGTCGACTCTGCCTGTACCTCTCACCGAGCTGGAGTACACGAGTAGACGGGAGAGCACTCGGTGATCGATTCATCGTGTCTAGACTAGACGCGATAAATCGATCCCTGCTGGACCAATCGCTGCCCGCCGATCAGGCCAGTAGTGAAGACATGCCCTTAGTATAGCTGCTGCCCAAGAATCAAGAGTGAATACTGTCACTCTCTCCTTGGCACCCCCGCACATAGCAGCAGTTAAAGTTGCTACCTGGGCAGAGATAAGGCATCACACCTGGCTCTTACTGCAGCATTGAAGTCTGGGATGGAAGTCTGGGATGTAAGAAAAATGTTACAGGATACAGGAGAAGATAAAATATCTTTCCCGGCTAGACCAACAAGCAGCCCTTTTTCTTTTTGCAGTAGGGTTAATATTGAGGTTAGCTATTAGCTAAACAAAATTCAGCTACATGCACAGCAATTTAAAAAGTTACACAGTGCGAGAAAGCAGCAAAGAATCCTGTGGCACCTTATAGACTAACAGACGTTTTGAAGCATGAGCTTTCATGGGTGAATACCCACTTCGTCAGATGCACGTAGTGGAAATTTCCAGGGGCAGGAATATATATGCAGGCAAGCTAGAGATAACGAGGTTAGTTCAATCAGGGAGGATGAGGCCCTGTTCTAGCAGTTGAGGTGTGAAAACCAAGGGAGGAGAAACTGGTTTTGTAATTGGTAAGCCATTCACAGTCTTTGTTTAATCCTGAGCTGATGGTGTCAAATTTGCAGATGAACTGAAGCTCAGCAGTTTCTCTTTGAAGTCTGGTCCTGAAGTTTTTTGCTGCAGGATGGCCACCTTAAGGTCTGCTATAGTGGGGCCATTAGTCTATAAGGTGCCACAGGATTCTTTGCTGCTTTTACATATCCAGACTAACATGGCTACCCCTCTGATACTTGACACCATGCAAGGCACTGCATTCAGCCGTATGGAGTGGAAATCCATCAACCTCATGAAGAAACTTGCACAAATACAGACAGATATCTTCCTTTCCAAATGCAAACTGATGGACATCATACCAAATGGATTAAAGGTAAAAAATCCACTGCTATCTACATACTACACAGACCACAATGAGAGATTATGCCATACTCTATCAAAGAAACTGAGGAACCACCTGATCAGCATCCTATACAGCAAACAGGAAAACATCAAAAAAAGAGCTCTCCAACCTGGAGACTCTCATGAATAACCAAACTTCCATACAAATGGACTTCACTAAAATAAGACAGGAGATCTATATTACTCACTTCACCTCTCTACAAAGGAAAAAGGACTGTAAGCTGTCTAAACTCCTACCTGCCTCATGGGGCCACAACCGTGGTACCCCAATCCACCCAGCAACATCGTCAATCTATCGAACTACACACTCAGCCCAGAAGAAAAGTCTGTCCTATCTCGGGGACTCTCTTTCTGCCCTGCTACCCCCACCAACATGATACAGTTCTGTGGCAATCTGGAAGCCTACTTTCGCCGTCTCAGACTCAAAGAATACTTTCAGGACAACACTGAACAGCGCACTGATACACAGGTACCCTCCCACCAACAGCACAAGAAGAAGAACTCCACATGGACTCCTTCTGAGGGTCGAAATGACAGTCTGGACCTATACATTGAATGCTTCCGCCGACGTGCACAGGCAGAAATTGTGGAAAAACATCGTTTGCCTCATAACCTAAGTCGTGCAGAACACAATGCCATCGCACAGCCTCAGAAACCACCCAGACATTATCATCAAAGAGGCTGATAAAGGAGGTGCTGTTGTCATCATGAACAGGTCTGACTACCAAAAGGAGGCTGCCAGACAACTCTCCAACACCAAATTCTACAGACCACTTCCCTCAGACCCCACTGAGGAATACACTAAGAAACTGCAACATCTACTCAGGACACTCCCTACACTAACACCGGAACAAATCAACATACCCTTAGAGCCCCGACCAGGGTTATTCTACTACCACCCAAGATCCACAAACCCGGAAATCCTGGACGCCCCATCATCTCGGGCATTGGCACTCTCACTGAAGAACTATCTGGATATGTGGACTCTCTACTCAGACCCTATGCCACCAGCAGTCCCAGCTATCTCCGTGACACCACTGATTTCCTGAGGAAACTACAATGCATTGGTGACCTTCCAGAAAACACCATCCTAGCCACCAGGGATGTAGAGGCTCTTTACACGAACATCCCACACATAGATGGAATACAAGCTGTCAGGAACAGTATCCCTGATGATGCCACAGCACAACTGGCTGCTGAGCTCTGTGCCTTTATTCTCACACACAATTATTTCAAATTTGATGACAATATATATCTCCATATCAGTGGCACCGCTATGGGCACCCGCATGGCCCCACAATATGCCAATATTTTTATGGCCGACCTGGAACAACGCTTCCTCAGCTCTCGTCCACTCACGCCCCTTCTCTACCTATGCTACATTGATGACATCTTCATCATCTGGACTCATGGGAAGGAGACTCTGGAAAAACTCCACCACGATTTCAACAGCTTCCACCCCACCATCAACCTCAGCCTGGACCAATCTACATGGGAGGTCCACTTCCTAAACACCACAGTGCCAGTAAGTGATGGTCACATTACCACCACCCTATACCGAAAACCTACCGACCGCTATGCCTACCTTCATGCCTCCAGCTTCCATCCCGGGCACATCACACCATCCATTGTCTACAGCCAAGCTCTGAGGTACAACCACATCTGCTCTAACCCTGCAGACAGAGACCAACACCTACAAAATCTCCACCAAGCATTCTCAAAACTACAATACCCGCACGAGGAAATAAAGAAACAGATCAACAGAGCCAGACGTGTACCCAGAAGCCTCCTACTGCAAGACAAACCCAAGAAAGAAACCAACAGGACTCCAGTGGCCATCCCATACAGTCCCCAGCTAAAACCTCTCCAACGCATCATCAGGGATCTACAACTCATCCTGGACAACGATCCCACATTTTCACAGGCCTTGGGTGGCAGGCCAGTCCTCGCCCACAGCCAACCTGAAACATATTCTCACCAGTAACTGCACACCGCACCATAGGAACTCTAGCTCAGGAACCAATCCATGCAACAAACCGCGATACCAACTCTGCACACATAGCTACACCAGCGACACCATTACAGGACCTAACCAGATCAGCCACACCATCACTGGTTCATTCACCTGCACGTCCACCAATGTCATATACGCCATCATATGCCAGCAATGCCCCTCTGCTATGTACATCGGCCAAACTGGACAGTCGCTACGGAAAAGGATAAACGGACACAAATCAGATATTAGGAATGGCAATATACAAAAACCTGTAGAAGAACACTTCAACCTCCCTGGCCACATTATAGCAGACCTTAAGGTGGCCATCCTGCAGCAAAAAAACTTCAGGACCAGACTTCAAAGAGAAACTGCTGAGCTTCAGTTCATCTGCAAATTTGACACCATCAGCTCAGGATTAAACAAAGACGGTGAATGGCTTGCCAATTACAAAACCAGTTTCTCCTCCCTTGGTTTTCACACCTCAACTGCTAGAACAGGGCCTCATCATCCCTGATTGAACTACCTCATTATCTCTAGCTTGCCTGCAGATATATACCTGTCCCTGGAAATTTCCACTACATGCATCTGACGAAGTGGGTATTCACCCACGAAAGCTCATGCTTCAAAACGTCTGTTAGTCTATAAGATGCCACAGGATTCTTTGCTGCTTTTACAGATCCAGACTAACACAGCTAACCCTCTGATACTTGACAGTGCGAGAAGTTGTGTTTATTTCACAGTGACTGACTTGTGTACAAGGTAAAAAGTCAAAAGGTTAACGAAACAATTAAGATATTAAATGTCATGATTTTCTAAAAATTTGATCACTTGACAGTTCTATTTGCAAAGGTTTTAGATATTTTTAGTTTTACTGTACTATTTTGACTCCAATTCACATGAGTTTAATGTAATTATTCATTGAGTTGACATGATGCCGCCTTACCTTAAGGAGATTTGTCAAGTAGTTCTTCAGAAATTCTTTAAGTCGTTTGTACAGTTCTAAGCCAACAAACTGAGCTCCTCCAGGTGTCTGGCCTTTTTTAGATTTAGAAGGAGGTACTCCCGCTCCTCGTGCTTGATTAGACTGGTGTACGCTAGTACAGTAGTTATAAACATGACTGATAGAAAAGTTAAGGAATATCTATGTGCGTATGACAAATATTCTATGCTAATTCTAGGAGTTCCATTTGAACATCTCAAAGAGTTTATAAACAATGATTTAGCCTGCCTGCGAGGATTACCTGTGGTGTCAGTAAGTAGTATCCGCATGTTGCAAACGGGAAAAGTGAAGGAAAGAGATTAAGTTATTTGTCCAAAGCATCTCAGTTTGTACTGGAACTGAAAACAGAACACCACATTTCTGACTGAATTAATGTAGTAACAATTATCAAAAGCTGAGGAAAAACAAACAAGTGAGCATGCAAACACACAGGGGGAAGAAGAAATATGGGAATCAGTTATGCAGAAAGAGACCCAGTATCACTAATGGACAGCAAAGTACATATTTGTTTGCAATGTGATGTGATTAAATAAAAGGCAAAGCAATTTTGGCTGCAAACAGTCATCAAGTCATGGAGCAGTGTGGTAATAATTCCACTAAAGCTTTAGTTTGACCAAACACAGAAAACTGCATTTAGTTCTGAATGCCACATTCCCAGGAGAAATTCTAATGTTTAAGTCTTCCCAAGGAATCAGTGGAAATCCCATTGCTCAGGATACATCAAACTAGAGGAGACAAAACTAGGAAGTGTCCTTTACAAAACTGCTTTCCTGTGATTGGGAAATGGATTAGATGACCTAATAGTCTTTATTTTTAATTTGTAAGACCACCACTCCAGGTCTATGCTTTTCCCACTAGGCCAGGATTCTTCGATAAAAAACAAGCACACCTCAAAACTAATTTTGCTGAGAGTATGCTTGTGTTTTGATTTTTAACCCTCCCTCTAGAAAGGCTAGCACAATAAAAGGAAATTGGTGAGCAAAATTAAATATCAATAGAATTAGATAACCCAGCATACACTGTGCACTAGAGTCACTATGGACAGATTTGTAACCTCAAACTTTAATCACAATCAGAATCTCTGAAAGATAGCAAATACTGCCATCCACATTTTTTTTTAATGTAAAGCTGTCTTAATATTAAGTGATGCAGATTCTTAAAACTAGTTATCAGCTTAATCAAGAAAGTATTTGACACTTCAGTAAACACAAAGGCTCAAGGTCGTTATGATTACCTTGTTTCCCTCCAGTTTATTTTCTCATTTTCTTATGCATCCCCACTTGTATGTTTAAAAAATAATCTACTGATACCCCAAGTATACAATCCTCTTCGCTTAAATTTTACCCTTTTTGGAAATGTATGCCATGTGTTTATTCCCATGCATTACCCCTACCTCAGTGCCAAATAGGACTTCCTATAAAAATCCTAAAAAAGTTAACATAAAAAACTGAATTAATGCTAAAGTGATGGCAGCTTCATTCCCTGCACCAGTCTTTGATTTCCTGGACACTATCAGTTCATGAAGGTATAAGATCAGAACTAGTGTCTTTTTCTAGAAAAGATTAAGCTGCCCTTCAACCTAGTTTATCCAGAAGTTCTGGGATCTTACTGATCTGTAACTCAATTCAAGGATCTCTATTTAAGATGTGATTAATAGTACTATCTGCAATATAACATTACACTGTCAGCCAAATGCTATATAGTCAGCTTTCCAAGTAAACCTGGTATAGAATTCTCTCCCACTTATGCTTTAGTCATACAAGTTATTGGGCTCATTACAAGGATAAATGGGTAAACTTTAATGGTCTGTGATTTACAGGAGGTCAGACTGAAGGATCTAGTGATCCCTTCTAGGCTTAAACTCTAGAATCCACTTAGATGATATGCTTAAACTTGGCTTCTATAGAGATGATCATTTGAGAGAGCTGATGCAGATTAGTACAGTTAATCTCTTTCCTTCAATCACATTTTTACTTAAATTCTCATTATTTACTACGTTATCCATCACTCATTATTATGCTGCAATTAGCTGTAAATAAGTTTCATTTTCCATAATAAAGTACTTTGAGTTTATGGGACACAAATAAAATGTATTTTCTTAGCTTATGGCATTCAGCAGAACAGACCCAGTTCACAGTTGGCTTTTCCTTTTCAGCTTTGTATAGAGAACGGAATCACTGCAATTTACAATAGTCCAATGGAATTGTAAACTTTTAACGGTAGCTTGTGTTCACACTAGCCATTCTGTTTTGGTTGAACCATGCCCATTTAGCATTTCCTCCAGCAACTGCAACAACAAGCATACAGTCCCCATAGCTGGAATCGGAGAGATGCAACGTAGTTGGGAGAAGTGCTGTACTACATTTAAAATACGTGCATCATCAATGGAGTATTTCCCTACATAATTTTCTTTTACAGATCCCAATCTCTATCTGGCTAGGATTCTTTTGTCAACAAACGGAGAGAGCATACACATCTTTTTCCACTTCTGGGGATATAAAAATAGGTATATGTTCTGCTGACTAATCAAAAGAAATTCTATGGTAAGATATTAACTAGAGATTTCTTTAATTTGAAATGTATAAAAAATGATGCTAATTTGAATAGGGAGTCTGGATTGGCATAGAGAATCTCAAAGAAAAAAAAGGATCAGGTATGGCACACATCTCGTTTTTTTTTAAACCTCCTACATGCTAGTCAAGATTCTTAGGTCCTTGCAAAACAGCATTCCATTTGCCATAGGATTAGTATCTCAATAGCCTGCAGAGGCTTCTTTTGAATACTGCATTCACTGAAACCTGGATGTCAACCCCGTGATGCTTGGAAAGGTGTAGGTTATGTGCAAGTAGCAACTTCACAGATTACCAGCAAATACATCCACTTCCTCTGTCCTCAGAGAGGCCAGCTATCTCATTCAGTAGACCTTGAATGCTCCCTAGAACTTCATTAGAGAGACTTATTTCATAGTGGGAAAGACGTTGTTGTATTTGATTAGACAAGGGTAACTAGCCTGCTGTTATCTTTCTTATGGCCTCTCCCCCCAAAAAACATTATGTTTTTCTAAGATGCTGAGCTTCCCTCACTATTTGTACTTGGGTTAGGACAAAAAAACGACAGGGTTATGCTCTGATTTTTGTGCAAGGGCACTACTAGTAAGAAGTGTGGCACTGTTTTGACCACAGCGTTGCCCGGAGGCAACTCCAAGGTAGGGCATGATGTTCTCCAATTAGCACAGCCAAACTTATGGAAAGCAAAAACAAGACTCAGAGATAAATGTAATGGTGATGTCCCTCCTGACAGCTTAAATAATGATTTGGTAAGGGCATTCCGATTCAAATTTACTTTAATGAAGAAATGGGTGGTTTGAGGACAGGCCTTTGGGCTCAATTTAGCAAACATCTCAGTATGACTGGAGATGTTCCCAAAAGTTGTATGGTCTACATCAGTGGTCACCAACCCATCAATCCTGGAGTCTCGACACATTGATCACCATCTTCGGGCCACTAAAAGTCCAGCAGCACAGGGGCTCAGGCAGGCTGCCTGCCTATCGTGGCCCCATACCGCTCCCAGAGGTGGCTGGCTGCTGGCACATCTGTGGCCCCTGGAGGAAGGCGGAGGATGAGGTGCCTCCGCACACTGCCTCTGCGCCCAGCACTGTCCCCACAGCTCCCATTGGCTGGCAACCAGCCAATGGGAGCTGTGGGGGCAGGTGAAGGCAGTACATGGAGACCTGGTGACCCTCTTTCCTCCCCAGGGGCCGTAGAGATGTGCCAGCAGCCAGCCGCCTCTGGGAGCAGCATGGGGCCATGGCAGGCAGGCAGCCTGCCTGAGCTCCTCTGCACCGCCGACTGGGAGCCGCCTCTGGTAAGTGCTGCCCGGCCAGAGCCTGCACTTCGCACCCACTTCTGCATAGACCCTGCACCTCATCCCACACCCCAACCCCCTGCCCCAGCCCCCTAGTGCACTCAAATTCCCCCCCACAGCCCACAGCCCTCCCCCTCTCCTGCATCCCAACACTCTGCACCGGCCTGGGGCCCTCTCCTGCACCCAAGCTCCCTCCCAGAGCTTGCACCCCACACTCCTGCACCCCAACACCCTGCCCCTAGCCCCCTCCCACACTCTGAACCCCTTGGTCCCAGCCCAGAGCCTGCACCCCTCCGAACCTCCTCAGCCAAGCCCCACCCCATCCCAATGAAAGTGAGTGTGGAGGCGAACAAGGGACAGAGGGAGTGGAGTGAGCGGGGTGGGGCCTCAAGGAAGGAGCAAGATAGATCCTGGGTTGATCTTAAGTTCAAAAAGTGATCTTGAGAAAATGGTTGGAGACCGCTGGTCTACATGGTACTGAAAGGCTGCAAACTGCAGCAAAGTTAAGTTTCAATGAACTGGCACTCATTCCTATGCCCCAACCATTCAGCAAAAATTCCACAATATTCAGAATGTAATACAGCATAGCATCAAACCTCTATTTTCACATTATATAATGAATACCTTCCAAATTCTTGCATACTAAAACCAAATAAATTAATTCTTTGAATTAATCAAGGTTGAAAGGACCTTTTCAAAAAAAGGACTCTCTCTACTAAACTTGCCATATCAACAGCCATGCTGTAAGCCTGAAGTGGACAGACTGTACTTCTGTCACTAGGAGATGGAATTGAGGCTTCACTAGGTCCAGGAAGCTAGGGTACTCACAGCAAGTCTGGTGAGTTCAGAATGAAGTTTCTTGTGGGCATGGCTTTCTTTTGGAGAACTTCCTCATCAGGGGTGTTATTTCAGAAAAATGGGGAGGGGTTTGGCTGGAATGGAGTAGTACATGTTTGTGAGAAAGCTGTGCCAGCAAGTAGATTGTGATATGTGATTATTTTATATCCTGAAAAGTGGGAGGTAGGAGGTGGCAAAGAGTGGAAGACACAATAGAGAATACAGACCTATGAAAAGTCAGGGGAAGGGGGCGGGGGAACTGCCTCCCTGTCCCAGGGCAAATGATAAGAACAGCCATACTGGGTGAGACCAAAGGCCCATCTAGACAGTATTCTGTCTTCTGACAGTGGCCAAGCCAGCTATTGATGGACCTATGCTCCATGAACTTGGCTCTTTTTTGAATCCTGTTAATAGTCTTGGCTTTCACAACATCCTTTGGGAAGGAGTTCCACAGGCTGACTGTGAGTTGTGTGAAAAATGATGCTCTTGTTGCCCTCTATGTGCCAGAATAAGAACACATATAGCAGTTTAAAGTTCCACTCAATAAACAGAGCATCTATTCTCCCAAAGACTGGATCCCTGAATGCGCTGAAATAACCCTGTCTTCCTATTGATCTTGATGACAATCTGCAGTTCCCCAAGTCTAGTGTACTGCAGACATCTTGTGGTTGAGTTCCCATGACCCTGGACCAAGTGGTGTTCAACCCAGGATGAACAGCCACATGTGGGAGTTTGTCCCTTTACTTCCTATGATTCCTTGCCTATAAACTCTGGTTGCATTGTCCGACAGCACCCAGAAGGACTTGATGACAAGATTGTGTACAATGGAGAGCCGAGTGAGTTTTGCCTTCATTTTGAGGTGGTCAATTAACTACTACCTCTTTGTGGTCCCTTTGCTATAGATCATCCCAACAGGTTCAATTTTTGTATTCAGAACTGAACACTGGGAGGTTGCCCCCCCCCGTCAGGTTCCTGTGATCCAGCCTCCACCATAGGGCCAGCAGCTGGAGAATCATCAATACAGTCCTTGGATACCAATTCCACACTGAAACAGCAATTTCTTCTGCTCTTATTGGTAACTAGGCCCCAAGGACTACCTCCAAGCTCAGTGCTATGGATAAAACCTATAAGCAATCCTATATAGATGCTGAGGTCACAGAAGGACTGATCCCAACACTGTAAGCCTGCCCTGTGTTGACTCTGCTGTGTTCACTATCCAACTAGGCTTCCAGGAGGACCAAGTGTTGAGAAAGATAGGAATCATAGAATATCACAGAAGATCTTTTCTCTGCTAGTGATCCAACTCCCGGCTCTCCAAAAAGGAGCACAACCTGCTGACGGTCTCTCACCAGCCAATCATCTAAATAGGAGTGCATTTGCAGTCCTTTCTTGAGGCCTCAAAGGTCCTCAAGAACTATTTAGCATTGCTGAGAGTTCTTGGCAAATTATCCCTAAGTTTAGTTATTTCTGCAAACAGAAAGGAAGCAAGGTTTAATTCTCACACAGAAACCAACTGGCGTCATTTATTTACTTACATGAAAGTGTGCAATTGACAAAGACATGCTAGCAAACAATAAGACGGACATTCACTGAACAAATCTCAAGCATGCACATAATGGAAGTCTTCTACATAGTCAAATTTTGGTATTCTTCCAGCTTGACTTTTGTATAAATCAAACCACAAATTACAGCATTTACTTCTGTTGTGTGGTCAATCAGAAAGTATTCCTGTACATAAAATGACCTTCCGTATGTTCCACATGTAAAAATAATACTGCTCTCATGCTGTTGATGTTTACACTCTGTGCCTTCATATGCTATAGCCAGCCACTGACAGAAAGACTGATGTATTCAAAACAAACTCTGAAATGCTGCATGTGTAATCAATCTGTAATTCTGAAACAAAGTACATCACACAGTCCAAAAATCAAAAGGAGAGTTCTATAAAAAGAATTCTTGCCTTAGAGAAAGTAAAACCTAGTTTCATAACAGCAGCATACTTCAGAAGTCATGTGTGTATCCAAATGGCTATTAGGAAATATTAAAATCTCACTGGAATGTTTTTGCAATTTTATATAGTCATTTACAAATCAAGCTGAGAGGACAAATAATTATTCAGAGGGTATTCTGTCCCAATATGCAGAGGAGTGTAATTTTACTTCTTTCCCGAGCTAATTGTCCAGCTATTAAACATCAGGACCTGATCCAATAATCTGATGAGTATCTACTAAGAGGTGCTAGTTGCCCTGAATTTCTATTACTTTCAAGACATACACAGCACTTTGCAGAATTAGAACCTAATGTAAGTTATTTCTAAACTGATCCTGCTATTAAGTGATACTAACTTTAAAATTAAGGCCAAAAAAAAAAAAGTATGGGGGAAAATGAAGCCATAATACAGTCTCCTGATGCTCTTCAAAGGTTTAAGATTCAAGAGACAAAAATCTCTGAGCTCTCTTTCCCTTTCTTGTAAATTGTGATACACAATCACCAGAACTGGCCAATAGCCAGTTTATAATTCAACTTCAACATATGCATCCTAAAAGTTGCTTGTCTCTTTGCAACGCTTCCGAAAAAACCTTGACTACTCATCTAAAGCTCATCTGTGCAGAACACAGAGTTGTCTCAGGGGCCAGCCACAGTGTGTGGAACAAACATGCACACTCACCACCTACTGCTCAAATTCGAGGCACACTTCTTCAACCTGGCCTTCTCCAATATAAACACATAGCAGCATGTATATATTAAAAAACGGACCCAACCCCTCCCCTACTCCCACCCCACACTACCCTGCACACACCATTCTCCCCCTGGAGAGAGTAAGAACAAGCCACATGTGACAGATGTTAGTCATGTCACTCAATGTACTACTGGAAGGCACTCAGATACTACACAAATGAGGGCAGCATAAAAACTTATATAAAATCAAAAATTAATTGCATGTTTTTATAATGAAACTGATTATTGAAGAAGTTGCCTTGAGCGACATAACCAAACTAAGTGGGAAGGTTCTTCAAAGTTAAGTAGAGAAGAACCTCAGAATTATGAACACCTTGAGAATGGAAGTTGTTTGTAACTCTGAACAAAACGTCATGGTTGTTCTTTCAAAAGCTTACACCTGAACCCTGACTTAATACAGCTTTGAAACTTTACTATGCAGAAGAAAAATGCTGCTTTCCCTTTATTTTTTTTAGTAGTTTGCATTTAACACAGTACTGTACTTGCTTTTTATTTTTTTAGGGGAGACGAGGGGGAGGCACGTCTGCTGCTGCTGCCTGACTGCATGCTTCTAGTTCCAAATGAAGTGTGTGGTTGACTAGTCAGTTTGTAACTCTGGTGTTTGTAACTCTGAGATTCTACTATAGTATGCTACAAGGATAACAACAAAACTGTCTAAATAGGGTTTTTCTATTCATTACTTATAATCTCCTTTATATATGCTGATTCTGGGCATCAACTTTGCTACTTTCTATGATCCAACAAGCTGGGTTAATCTCTTTATCATACTGAACTGGCCCACAGGAATAACTCAAGTTAGTTATCATTTATGTGTTTACTGTTAATATTTCACTCAGGGAAATGATAAGCATAAAATAATTGAGGAAAAGTACATAAACCACTTCACTTTAAAAGAAAGTGCTTGGGAAGTTACAGAAATAGAGTAATTTGCATTGTGTTAAATGTAGGGCTGGATGGACTTTTTTAAACATAATTTTTCTGACAAAAATGCAGATGTGGGTAAATTTAAACATTTTGTAAGTCTGTGTTGAATTCACAGAATTGATTTAATTGGGAAAAAAGCCTTACATTTAAAAAAAAAGTTGAAACTTTTCAAAATAAAAGTTTGACTTCAAATTTTTCACATTGTTTTTCATTTCTAAAATGTTTTTCAATTTTTTTTAATTTTATTTTACTTTTAAAAAATTAACACAAACTCAAAATCCAAACAATGTTTTTATATTTTTCAATTTGCTAGAAAGTTTTAATATTTTTAGCTTAACCCAAGATGAGTTTTCTTCCCTGATTTTTCAGAACTGCTAGCAAATCAAGAATAGCTCTAGTTAAATGGATTTCCAAAAAAAAAATGCAGTTTATTGCATTTAATACAACACAGAATATTAGAGAAAAACCTGTTAATGTTTCAGATCAAATATGACACAAAGATTAAGTTTTGTAATACAACCAAATAAAGCTTTTTCAAAAACTAAGACGAATGGAAACGCTTACATGATTTTTCTAACCCTCTCATAAATCAATAGTTGTAGGAATTTTGGTCAAATTTTCCAAAGTTAAAAACTTGTCAAATTAATTCACTATCAGGCAGAGTGTTTACAAGACTGCAGCACAATTTCAAAACAGTAACATGAGCTTCTAGAAAAAATATATTTCAGACCCTTCTAGGTAGCTCTTATATACCCAGGCACTGTTATGCAACCGCTCTCCATAATTTTTTTTTTTTAAATATTTC
Source organism: Gopherus flavomarginatus (assembly GCF_025201925.1). Lineage (NCBI taxonomy): Eukaryota > Metazoa > Chordata > Testudines > Testudinidae > Gopherus > Gopherus flavomarginatus. The sequence continues at coordinate 102,139,213 of NC_066618.1, read as the reverse complement.
CCATCTATAACTATGTCGGGATAGATTTCCATAAGACTGACAAAATATTTACCTTTAATCATGTAAAGTACTATATAAAAGCATTGTAGACATATTCCTAGTTTACATGGGAAGAGATGAAGCAGTTCGCAAAGGGACTTGTTTAGAGAGTCAGTGGCAGAATTCAGATTAGATTTTAGCCATTCCTGACAACAAAGGTTGTTCAGGAGCAACTATACATATGTATATTGGCGAAAGAACACATTTGTCTATAATGTGAACTTCAACTGTTTAAATGCACGTCTGAATTCCATAGAAAGAAAAGCAAAACAAGCTACCCTAAATCTACCAAATAAATTCCAGTGGCCCTACTCACAGCATAAATCTCAGATTTCCTTGCACTCCCAAACTCCCCTTTGCAATTATGGTAACAGACTACAACAAATAAATTATAACTACACATACATATACATAAAAACGTATTAAATTTTAGGCGTGTAAATCCACACATTATAAAAATTCTATAGTAATAGAATGCTATATCTGGAAACGTACAGGATATCTTAGGAGTTAGGATACCTTAGTTATGATTCCCAAAGCAATTTTAACTTGCGTGCCTTATGTAAGTGTAATATTTAGTTGCCACATCCATTTACAAACACACACAGGAGATACAGAATATTTCTTACTATATCTGTAAGGGAGCAAGTTACCATAAGAACCATAACTCAGATTTCTTGAATCCATGCATTTAAAAGTTCCAGCATCAACGCTCCAATAGCTGTGATAAATATGAGAGTCAAATGAGAAAAAAAGTGACTCATCATGCACAATGCAGTTATTTCAAACTGAAGAGATCCAAATGCCAGAGTTACCATATAGTCATATCTATATGTCCAAGGCTGTTTATTGAAGTTACTGTACAAGGGAAAATGTTTATTTTATATATGTATATTTCATCATCAGATGCAACATTTTCCCCCCACACACAAATGTATAGGGTTTTATTTCAACCTGAAGGGCTCCTTATATGCATATGCTGACACACATTCAGAGATGTTGTGAAACATCATATACTGCCCACAAACAGCATGGATGGTGATGGGTAATGGATACTGCACTGATGTCCCCAGTATGTTCCCAAACTACTTGACAGGAAAGTGGAGGGCTGCCTTGCAATAGTGCTGAACGAGAGGCAGACAAATGCCAGGTATTAAAAACTGCCTTACTGAATCCCTTAGTGTACTATCAATGCAGTGAGGGCACAGTCAATTCAGCTAATGTGCCAGATATGGGGAGAGGACATACTTTAAGTTTAAAAAGTGCTCCACCTATATTCTACCAGATTATACCGAAAGTTTGACTTTTGTCAAGAGCAGTGGATCCATCATAGAACTGTCTTGTTAACTCCTTCACTAGCATTGTACTTCAGATTGTTTGCAGACAGAAATCTCTATTATGTAAACAGTATAGGATCAATAGCCAAATAAAAAATAAGCCTCATTTCTGGAATGACTGGAGAATACAGACAACTGAAGCAGCAAGTGATCTTAACTTGAAATATTAAGACCAAACAAACAAATAAAAAAACCAACTAACACAGCGTGTCACAGAGCAGAAACAGAGGGTATGCAGTAGTAATCATTGTCTACTTAGCCAAATGCTTTTCAAGACTTTTAAAGTTTGCATTACGTAGTGGTCAGAAGTATCCCAATGGAGGCCTCTGTGCAGCTGTCTTTGGTTAAGATAGAAATGCCTGCGGCCTAAATAGCAAGAGCGAGCCTGAATTTGTACCACACCTGAACATTTGCTTGGGCAGTCCTCCTACTGATATTGTAGGAAAAGCCAATCTGCCAAAAAATTTAAATAAATAAATAAATAAATAAATAAATAAATAAATAATACAAAACAAATACACCTTACCATGTTTTTACATTTTAATTTATAAAAAAGTTATTTTAAGTCTATAAACTGTAAATACACTGTATTTAACTGTTATTTTAGTTCACAATGATAGGTAGATGTGTTTGTTTACAGCTGGTATTGTAGTTAAAGCAATTACATTTAACAGAAGAATACTAGAGAAGAAGTCTAATTTTGCCCACAGATACGCTAATATTTAGCTCTAACAGAGGTCAAAGAAAGTGATAAGAAAAACAATTTCAAGGAATAAAGCAGAAAATGGTTGAACAAAAATTTTAATCCCAGTAAAACAAATTTACAAATAAGGAAAAGATTATGCAGTAGATAATGAGGTATAACAAAACAAGATCTTTAGTAATGCTCCTAAATTTAAATATTAAAATAGAATACCCGGGAAATCCTTGTTAAAAGTAATTAGTGAATTTTTAATCAGAACACTTTAGTGTAACAAACAGCTTCTGGAGTATCGGGCTTATTGGAACAATGCTTATGCAAATTTCACATCACCCTAAATTTGGACAGTTCCCTTTAATGTACATTTCACATAGAAATTAATTTCATGGAATACTGACTAACCAAATGTTTTGGATGTTCTTATGAGATGGATAACTTGTTTTTTCGTTTGTTTGCTTTTTAAACTAAAGGACATGAGTTTTTTAAATGCCAGTATCAACACAAATGGCACTTACCTGATAGAATATTTTACAGATTGTGCACTTCCCATTTCTCCCCAGAACAAATGAAAAAGGTTAAAACATGTTCTACCTGAATGAGTAGAATTGTTATTTATTACAAATGCATTGCTTTTGAAGTGTTTAAACAGTATAGATTTTAAAGATATAAAGTAGCCAGATTTTGTTTAAAAAATTAGAACTATACAATATGATTGCTCTGACTGGTTTAAGAATAAGTGGATTAGACAGTTCCTTGAGAACAAGGATCATCAGATTACGTTTTACAAACGAAGATGGTAAAGTGCTGCAGGCAAATGGAAGATTGAGAGGCTATTCCACAAGATTTATGGCAGAGTATGCAGAAATTGAAGAATCACAATTTTGAAGAAAAGAAAACATACGAATGTTTTTACCCAAAGTAAAATGCACACTTACGGTGGAACTCCAAAAAGAAATTTTTGATATTTCTATTCATCAGACAATTTACTGACAGTCATTTATGCTTTCATCCTGTGTTTGGAGCAGACAGAATAGAGAGGTTAGCAAAATAATACTTATTACTACTACTGTATATGGTGTAGTAATTATGGCAGTGTATTAGCTCTCTATTTTGAAGTAAACTTGAAAATAGGACTTGGATGCTTTTGAAAGTTTTATCCGTCTATTTTTTGTTTGGTCACTTCTTTAGGCAGGGTGCGGATTAGCAGACATGTTTCCTTGGAGACAATAAATTAGCCAGTAAGAATATTTCCTCTCTGTTGGCAGAGACAGTGCTGATCTGACATTGAAATTGACTTACAGATAGATCAAGTCAGATAAACAGGGTGGAGAGAATGAACACAAAAAGAGGTTACTCATATTGTGCAGTAACAGCAGATCTTCAAGATGTGGGTGCTCCACTTCAGATGTGCATGCATATCTCAAACCCTTCATAGTAGATTTTCACACTAGCAGTGCCTGTTTGGCCCACACATGCACCCTGTGCCTCCTCGTTCCAGACCAGAGTCAAACAGAGATGCGCAGATGAACTGCCCTCAGTTCCTTCTCCACCCGAACATCTACACAAAAAACAGTCCAAACCAGAGGGGAAGGAGGGTGGGTAGTGGAGCATGCGTAGGGACATACATCTAGAAGAACTGAAGTTACTGCACAAGATAAAGTAATCACTTCTTTTTCTTCAAGTAGTGTCCCTATGGGTGCTCCACTTCAGGTGACTTCTGAGCAGTTTTCGCAGAGGGAGAGCGCTTCGGAACTGAGTCCAGAACTGAAGATGATAGAGCAGTACCCACAGCCACACTGACTCTGACGGCATAGATTAAAGCACAGTGTTTCAAAAAAGCCCACATAGCAGCCCTACATATCTCAGACACCATATGTTTAAGCAATGCTGCAGTTTATGACATTGTATTTGACCATAACAGCCTGATAGTGCACTAACAGCACCCTCGCAATTAAGGATGAACAGGACTTCTGTCCAAACAGACCCAGCCTCTTTTGTCCTTGTCATGAGAAACAGACCTGAGAAGTGTTGCCTACCCTGCCACTTACCGCATCCATTTCTAGGGAGTTAGATGGAGGGTCCGAGAACAAGAAATCAGATTCCTTTGGGGAGGGGGGGGGGAGGGGATCATCATAATTTTTATCTGTCTTTTTACACATTGGTGGAATAGGTGTTTAGCAGGTGTTTGCCACACAGCCTTAGCTGGATCCAGGAGCACCTTGTTAATGGGTAATGCCACCATGGAGGATTTTGCTGCTTATAGAATATCCAATGGCTTGCATTGTGAATCCCTGACCTTTCTGAGTGGAACGTGAGTGTCAGCTACCCTCTACATGAGATCTTGAAATTGCCAAAAAACTGTCAGTCACAGAGGTGGAAGAAGCATAACTGCATCATCTGGAGATGAGGAAGAATGAGTGTTTTAGGGGTGGCCTGGCCTCCTGTTCCTCAAACATCTTCTGCTGTGAGAGAGAAAGGATTGAACAACCCTAATGTTCCTTTGAGATGGTGGCGGTCTGGAGAACTGCTGTCAGTAAGCAGTCCAGGGATCTCAGTATGGCCACTGAGAGGGGGAGATGTGGCATATGGGAGTGAGGATGGCATGCAGGGTTGGTTCCACTTTTGATGATGGCTGCTATCTTCCCTATGACTGTCAAAGAATGGGTTCCTGACAGGATATGTTGGGGAATGTGGGACTGAAATAGAAAAGGCCAACTGGAAGGTCCCTTCATCCTCCTCCACAACATCCAATGAAGGAGCCCGTATACAAAAACCTGGAGAGGCCCTGCAGTACTTCGAGAAGGTAGCAGTCTGGAGACCAAGCTCTCAGCACCAGAAGATACTCGGTACCCATGAGGAGCAGGGATATTGACTCATCCATTAAACACTGGTCCCTTGCGTAGCTAACCTTTTGCGGTACTGAGTAGGGAATCAGTCCCGATGCGGTAGCTGAGGATGCAGTAGCTGATACTGACAGTACCATTATGGTGGGCATAATGTAGGCACTAATGGAATCTAGCGCTGTTGCTTGCTTGGTACCTAAAGTGGCGAATGGGTAGGTACAGACAGTGGGATTGAGCCTCACAGTACTGGACCGGGGTGCTTATGCTTGCCCTCTTTGTCCCTAGCAGAGCATACCGAAGCCCTTTCAGAGCCATGTCTCTCCCTCAAGTTCGGGAGCTTTCCATCTCTGCCTGTACCAGAGAAACTCTTTGACTCAACAGTACTGAGCCAAGAGGTCGAGGCTTTGGAGACCACAGATTTTTCAGAGGAACTGGGGTTTTTCAGAGCAGGCTCCTTCAGATAAGAATCCATACTCCTCTTTCAGGAAGCCTTCTCAGAAGCCTCCAGTGACCTCTCCTTCTTAGGAGAAGCCTGCACCAAGGTGGAAGGAGAGCCGGATCAGTTCAGAGACAAAAGTAAGGGATGGGGGCGAGGTTCGTGACCTAAGTCAGATGCTGGTTAAACTGAGCACACGAACATTAACAGTCTGAGATTAGTCTCCCTATTCTTTTGCACACCCATTTTGAGGGCAAGGCAGAAATCGCACTTCCAGGAGACATGGGACTCCTCAATCCACAGACTCACTTATATTGGCAATCACACACAAGTGCAGTTTCTCGACAGGAGTGGCAGCCTTTGATGCCTGGCAAGCCAGGCATACCCTGCCAGAAAGACAATGCTCCCCAACAGAAAAGAGAGAGAAGGGAGAAAACCCCACCCCAAAACCCTATCTTCTCAGTACTGCTAGCAACTAACTAATCTTAACAAACCACTATAACAAGAATACAAACTAGCCAAAGCATGCTCAAGGTGGGCACCTAGAGGTGTCTCAGGCCGAAACAGTAGAGAAGGAACTAGGGCAGTTTGCCCATGCATCCCTATATAGGCTCTGTGTCTGACACAAAGAGGCACAGGGCACTGTTAGTAGAAAAAAATCTGTGATCAAAGGCTCAAAGGGGCACATGGGCACATGCAGTGGAGCACCCTCAGGGACACTACTCAAAGAGGAATTTTACTTTCCCCCTGATCAGCTGAACATGTTATAAACACAACATAAATCTCGTCTTTTTAAGTATATGAATACTAGATCACACTGTTGCTGTCTACATGTCTTCTGCCTAGAAGCTGACACTCTGATCACTCAGGATGATAATGTTACTCTAGAAAGTTAAGCGTACTATTTATGCATATGGCAGCCAGACGCTCTTCACTACATAGCAGAATTGTATCGCCAAAACCTATCATTTTGAAACTGCCATCTGAATTTAGACAAATGGTAAAGGCAGATATTCTAAAAAAACTTTAGTGCTTTTTGAAAGAAAAAAAAAGAAAAATCTCTGCAGATCCATCTTGTGTCATTACTTATATCATGGTTGGGTAGCTGGATAAAAAGGGAGCACATATTGGATTTTCCTGATTAATGGAAAAATAAGGCTGCTTCAGGTGTGAATTCTGATGTTCCTTAGAGTACTTTGTTCTAATGAATAATCCTGAATTACTTTTCATTTTTGCTGGCAGTGGTGTTTTAGCCACACAGCTCCTAGGACAGCGGTCGGCAACCTTTCAGAAGTGTGGCCGAGTCTTCATTTATTCACTTTAATTTAAGGTTTTGCGTGCTGGTAATACATTTTAACGTTTTTAGATGGTCTCTCTGTAAGTCTATATAACTAAACTACTGTCATATGTAAAGTAAACAAGGTTTTCAAAATGTTTAAGAAGCTTCATTTAAAATTAAATTAAAATGCTGATTTTACGCCGCAGGCCTTCCCAGCCCGCTGTCGGCCTGGGGATCCGTTCACCTAGGCCAGCAGCGGCCTGAGCGGGGCCTGTAGCGGGGACCCCAGCCGGCAAGGGGCCAGCAGCCATAACCCCAGGCTGGCAGCGGACTGAGCGGGGCTGGTGACTCGGACCCCAGACCCCACTCAGTCCACTGCCAGTCTGGGGTCCTGGCCCTGTTCACATAGAGTGGGTACCTACCTTCTCCCTGGTTCTGGCCCATTCTCTTCCCCTCTCTCTGCACTGAGCTGAGGGTTAGGGTGCACTGAGCACAGGGCTGGGAGTGAAGGAGCAGGCTGGGAGTTGGGGTGCAGGGTCTGGCTAGGAGCTGGAATGAGGGAGGGGCAGGAGGTTTGGGTGTGGAGCGCCTACCTGGGGAGCTCCCATTTGGTGTGAGGGATGCAGGTGGGAATGTGGGGGAGGTGCAGGAGCTCCCGTTTGGTCCTCAGAGTGGGGGGTGTGGATGGGGGGGTGCAAGAGTCAGGGCAGGATGTGCAGGAGTCAAGGCAGAGGGCTGGGGGCATGTGAGGGGGGTGCAGGAGTCAGAGCATGAGGTGTGGGGAGTGCAGGAGTCAGGGCAGAGGGCTTGGGTCACGGAGGAGTGCAGTGGGCTGGGGTGTGAGGCGGTGCAGGGGTCAGGGCAGAGGGATGGGAGGTGGGCTGGGATCAGGGAAGTTCTTCCAGCCCCCTGCCCTGAGCAACTCGCAGCAGGGGGCTGGAGGGATATGCCCTGATTCCACTCCCCCTTCCTCAAGGCCCTGCTCCTGCCTCTTCTCCACCTCCTTCCCAGTCTGAGCATCGAGGGCGCTGGGGCTCCTCTTCTCCCCTCCCTCGCAAGGACCATCGGCAGCAGGGAGGGAGAGGAGGTGGGGCACGACGCAGCACACTGGGGGAACAGGCAGGGGAGGGGGAAGCTTGGCGGCCGGTGGAGCCTGCCCTACAGCAGCAGCCAGCAGGACCAAGCTTGCTTCTGCCCCTTCCCCCACCAGAGAGAGCAGTAGGCTGGGGGCGGAGAAGAGCAGGCTGGGCTGGCCGGATTTTTAATAAACAACTTTATCTCTGTATTCTACAGTGTGATATTGCCTTAAAATGGCAAAAGGTAAGGTAATACAAAAGAGGTTAAAAAGTGAATTGCACTAAGATTTGAATTTAGTGGATCTTTACTCTTCAGAAGGTATCTGAGGTATAATTCAGATCTTGCATTTACGAGAATCTCAGATATCTTATGTGATTGTTTCATTACCTGCAGTAACACTAACACATAGTGGGCGACTAGCATTTCCAGACATCTAGATATAGAAGAGAGAAAAGAGTATCCTCAAACTGTATTTTTAAATATATCTGGATCTAGTATGTCTTACTTTGTAGGACTTGTACTCCATTTGCTTTGGAAAAATAAAAACCTAAGAGTAAAAACACAGATAGGCCTTTCCAGAATATTGCTTCTCTCCCTTCCATTCAAGTAATAGGTTAATAAAAGAAGGATCTCAAGTTTATATATTTCAAGAGATTTTTAGACACTAGAAACTGAATACAGTTGAATCTCAGTGTTCTCATAAGTTTTACTGCACATCACTTTCATAATATTTCTAGCACTCACTTAAATGTTGTCGATTTTTCTCATTCAACCAACACACAGCCTGCTCCATCTAGATCTGGGGCTAAAAAAACTTAACCTATTTGTTCTGCTCTCGAAATTCTAAGACCAGATCCCAAAGCATTAGGTCCAGAATTCAACACATTTCCAACTATTACTGAAAGAGCACTCTGTAAAAATCCAAAGAAGAATACATTGGTTATTTTCACTGATTTGGAATCTGAAGTCACAATTCAGAAGATTATGAGAGCACTCTATGAGGATATATCTGAAGAACATTTGATAGATTACATACATCACCCTACCCTCTTATGAAATCTAGAGAACTGCTTACATTACACAGCCTTCAGTCCATCCATGCTACACAAACTTTCTTCAAGTTTTGAAATTAAGTTCCCATTTATTCACAACACTGAATACAATAAATAGGACAGTAATTTGACAGATACACAATTTCTGAAACTCCAATACAGTTTCAAGAATATTTTAAAAAGCTGAATTGGGAGCTATCATACCCATCTGCATACCAACCATTTAAAAGGGTCATTTTAATTAATCAAGGAGAGTAATGGAATTAGACTAAAAATTAGCTGAGAACACATTCACTTCCAAATGACATTTTTCTTTATTCTATCTCTAAACTTCATGACAGTGTTTTCTTGTTATGAAGCACCTGCCCTATCGCAGAAATACAAGGTTCTTATGAGGGTAAAAAGAGGGAACTGGTGGTTGCCAAGCAGAAAGGGCATTTTCCAGACCTTTGTGAAAATCATTTGTGTGTCTCAAGAGTTCTTCCCTTAAAGGCCTGAAGATTTCGAAGGACACATATACTTCCTGATGCTTTTTGCCTTTCTCCACCATAAATAACAGATCTGACAGAAGAGTCTCTGAGCAGGAACATTTTCCTTGAATATAAAACTTTCAAGTATTAGGCCAACATGAACATGAAAACAAAAACACCACACTGTTTTAGAATTCTTCTAAACATTAAAGCAATCACTAGATTGGGAGCTGCCCCAAAAATTTCAAAATTCTAGAGAGAAATTCACAGAGCTATTTCTTACTCCAGACTCAAAGCTTTGAAACTGACTCCACTATTCTGCAGAGAAAGATACTAACCCTATAGTTGGAAAAGCCCTACTGCAAGAGAAAATTCTTCCATTACTCTGAAATAGATAACTGAACATTACAAAAAAGCCTTGCAGTAAAATGTCAAAGTGAAAAGGGTGGAAGGAAAAAATGTTTCCACTGTACTGATCATTAATGAGGAATGGTAATATTTAGTGCACCAAGTAAATATTAAATTATCTATTAAAAATCACCTTTAAGTGTCTGCTGTCTTGTAAAACTAATATTTTTAAAATGTCAAGTGGAATGCTAAGAACAATTTATTGAAAAAATATTTTTAGGACAAGTGTTTATCAAGCTAAACACATTAAGTCATAATTTTTATTATACAGGTGACTGGTCTACTTGTTTTTTGTCACAACAAAATAGGAAAGGCTAACCGTTTTCAAAAATGAAGTTTAAAAACAAAAAGTATAAAACATCAAAAGTTTTAAAAACTTACTTTAAGTTATAAGGTGATTTTAGTTCTTAACTGACAGTAAAATATTTACCAACTTTTATTTATTAAGTATAAGGATACGTGTAGAGTTCCATATATCTGGATTTTGCCATACTTTGTCTGGTATAAACCTGTTGAATTCCAGCTCTAAGGTCATCCCATATCTGGTCGAGACCAATCTGTTTAAGTCCATGTGGGTTCTGACTCCTATTCGACGACATCTTGTATTTCCTGTAAAGTCTTCCAGAGTAGAAGCCTGTGATCTGGCTATTCCTCCATCAGATTCACAAGTAAAGTAACATTCCAAATTCAGTGACTAAAAAAGATGTTCTTTACATATGAAGAATGATATCCCCTTGCAAGATAACCTACCAAAAAAAAGTAATTAGTTAATAACATTCACTGACATCAGATTTAAGTTCATCAGCTGCTAGAACAAAAGATATACCATCAAGTCATCCAAAAGTGAACATTACATATTTAGAGTGCTGTCTGCTAATAATATCACCGAAGTACCTATTCTTTAACAACAGAAACATGCTAATCAGGAGATTATTATTTTCAAACATTCCTGAGCTTGCATGGTACTTTACAAACAAATATGACAAACAAATACAACAGCTCTTGCAGCCTAAATTCACAAAAAAGAAGGCAGTGACAATGAGAGGTGAGGTAAAAGTATAATGAAAAATTTCTGAGTGATGTGCATGTTTTAGGAACTTCGTATATTTTTGCTGCTTTTTATGACCTGTCATGAATTTGATGGCTATTTCGGGTGTCATATATGAAACCCAAACCAAGAATGACTACAATTTATGTACAACAAATCCTCAATTTTAAATATCTAAGTAGAAGAGCAATGATTTTACTGTGTGCCTTCTGTATCACTTCAGCTTTATTCATTAAAATAAGAATTTGGAAGACAACCATACTGGTAAACTGCCAAAATATTGAATATTTTAGGAGTCATCAGTATACATGGTTGTTGCAGATGGATATTAAAGATCTTTATAACATTCATTATTAGTTCTCTGTAATGAATGCAAGGTACACACCAAACCATGAAAGATCCACAAGCCCATTTTATTTTTTCAGACAGTAACAGAAACAACATTTCTGGAGGTTAACCCATGAGAAATGATCACTGGCCACTGGTTAGTAATTTCTCCCAGCCATTCATTACACCCAGGATAGACACAGTATAGAAGGCTTTATTTCTTACATATGATGTAGGACAATTGGATATGAATTTTTAATTCTGAATTTAAGAGATCCAGAATGAAGGTCTTAAAAATAAACAGCTGCTGAACATATTATCTACATATGATCCAGAATAATACTGTATAGTAATATAGTTAATATCTTAAATTACAAGGACATTTAAAAAAACACCTATACAAAGAAATAATTTTCTGAAAGTATCATATACAATTTCCTAGAAATTATCCACTTCTCTCCAGAGCATCTTAGCTGCGTGGCAACTGACAATAGACTACTATGCTAAAGTGAACAAGTAAAATAAATAAAGCTAACTTGTTTTACTTTCTGACATCCAGATACCAAAATGAAGCAGTTGGTGTAAGGAGGTCAACAGATGTCGATGACAAGAATAAAAAAACAAATCTAAATTGGAGGATATGAACAAGTCCACACCAATTACTTATACTTAGCTTCTTTCTTAGATAAAGTGATGATGATAAAGACTCCAAAGAGAAAAAAATACAGTTGTACATGCACGATTTTCTGGATATCTACACTTAGATTTCAAGTCCTTGGAATCAGTCATGGCAAGGAAAAACCACTATGTAGTATAGCGGAAAGAGTAATATCTGTAATACTTCTCAATTTATTTTCACAGTGCTGTACACTGTATCAGCCCCATTTTGCAGATAAGGAAACTGAGGTATGGGATTTATAGTGACTTGCCCAAAGCAACAATTCAGCAAGGCAATGACAGAGCTGGAATTAGAGATCTGACATCCTTGGATTCCAGTCCCGTGTTTAGTCCACCAGAACACGCTGCCTTTCCAAGAAAAAACACACTGCCAGTTCAAAACTAAAGGCTCAGTTTTCTAAAGTTAAAAGTCTATAGGGCTTCTCACACTGGTAAGCACTGTTATCAGCAATGTGTAGAAGATCAGTCTTGAACTGTCAGTCAGTGTCCTTTCTTGGAAAGACTGGATGCTCTGCTGGACCAAGTTTGAGACTAGGAACAAGGAACTTCTGAGTTATAAGCCTAGCTCAGCCACTAACTTGCTGTGTGGCTTTGGCGCACAGAATCTAGATTCCAGCCATACCTTCCTCCAGCACTGACTACACCTCCTATTCATGTTAATGAACTGGTAAAGCAATTCCCAATGCATCCCTTGGCACATGTCAAGGATGCAATGAAACTCTCTCATTCTGCATGGCATATATCCAGAACAGTTTTTCAGAATACAACGTATATTGTCTGCTGCACTACTCAAAACTTAACACAAACAACTGCAGAAGAGTCTTATGAGATAAATTCCATAATATTCTGCCAAAGTAAACTCATAACCTTGATTAACATGAGCAAGAGACAAAAAACAAAAAGGAAAAAAAAAGGTTAATCAGACACTATCTGGAATTATGATCCTGATGGCTCAAAATGGGTAACCGAAGATAATGAATTTGCACTTTAGGAGCATGATCCTCCATTAATGACATCAATACAAATTTTGACGTTAGCATTTATGGCACAGCCTCAGGCCAACACAGCACTTTTCATTAGAAGTATTATCTATTCATTTCCATGGACCTCTATCACAACAACTTCATCTTGGCTCAATACGTATTCCCTGACAAGAATCTTTTTCAAATAGTGGAACAAACAAAATAAACATTTAGTGAAGTTTATCTGTCAGTTTCTTGCCATGACTTCACATGAAGCAAAGAAGCAATGGTAGCAACCTTCATGTGGTCTTCCCTGGTAAGTACATTTTAATTTATGTGTATGAACTAATGCTATCACTTTGTAGACTGATAACACTGCTCTACAGCCAAAATGCTTCTGAAATAAATGTAGTCCAACTTTACTAATTCTGGGTCACTGAATCTAGATTCCAGCCATACCTTGAAAATGATGCTTAAAATTGTTGATTGGCTCTAGTTTTCAAGATATGCTATTGAGTCAGTATATAAGACCCTTGACTTGGGAATGGCGGAGGATAAGTGAGTTATAAAGGGAAAGGATCTCAATTTGAACCAGAAATGACTAAAATACATCTTTGACTGGATCTATGAATAAATCTATGACTGGGTTTGGACAGTACTTGCTTTTGAGGAAAAACAATGACTGCTGCAATCTGAAGCTGGTATTGCATCATACATGATATGAATTGCATCATGTTATTCCTAGAAGTCATGGATGATGCAATCATAACGAAGCTTACATCACTCTGCTGAACAAATTGCCCTATATCAGCTCTAGAAATCATACAGTGTCGTGCTCTCTTCTTTGTCAGTGTTTGATTTTGCAAAGGGACACATTTCTGTTTAGCCAAAGTGAGCAGAGATGCCTTGTACTTGTGTGAACAGTGCAGATAACTTCTGCTATGTTTGTGGTGAAGTGACTTTTGCATCACAAAAGCGCAGTATAACCACTATGGTTAAGAAAGCCTATCACCTTTCTTTTGGCTGAAAAATTGGAGATCAGGACAAGAGGTGGGCCCCACACGTATGCTGCAACACTTGTGCAACAAATCTTCACCAGTAGTTGAACAGGAAAAGGAAATCTATGCCTTTTGCAGTGCCAATGATTTGGAGAGAGCCAACAGATCATACCAGCAATTGTTACTTCTGCATGGTGCCTCTAATTGGGAAAGGTGTGTCAAAGAAGAAAAAGTGGATTGTGCATTATCCAAACATTCCATCAGCTATACACCCAGTACCCCAGGGAGAAGGACTGCCGGCTCCTGATGCACCAGAATCCTTCTCACTTGAGTCAGATGAGGAAGAGGAAGAGGATGAAACTTCTGGTCCTGAACCATCAATGTCACAGGAACCACATTTTCTCCCATCCTCCTCCTCTGAACCACACCTCATAACACAAGGTGAACTGAATGACCTTATCAGGGATTTGGAACTACCCAAGAGTAAGGCAGAGCTGTTGGGCTCCAGATTACAGCAGTGGAATCTCCTGGCAGGCTATCAGGGCAAATGGAGCCCATCAATGCTTGCAGACTATTGCTGGACAGTGACAAGAGATGTTCCATTTAATGAATACAAGAGACAAGCCAAGAAGCGCCGAGTAGACACTGAATAGGACTAAACTATGTACAGAATAGTTTTTTGCCTTTTGTTTCATAATCAATTTTATTTATATAACCCTTTTGCTGATTTTTAAAGTGTTACATAAACAGGACAGGTGAAATATTATCATGTAAAGCAACCATAAACACATGAAAAGACCTAGGTTTACAAGACATAAAATGTAAAAACTTAAATATCTTAGAAACAGTAGCCAATCAGTTGTTTTAATTGTCATATTTGAATTCAGCACATCAAAATATATAATAAATAGCACATTTTATCTCTGAAGCAGACAACTTCTCAAAAATTGTAGACCAGTGTAATTATTCATTGACTTCTCAGTCAAAATAGCAACTTTTTCAAGAGCTACACTAATTGACTTTTGGGCTAGTTCATTTGTCTATGCGAACGCACTGAATGTTCAGGGCCTATCTTGTTCAAAGGTTGATGTCATCGCAAAGCTACTGATGGACAACATAATCAACATCCTGGTGCTGCAAGAAACACACATTACAAAAGGCAGCTCGGTACATCTCACAATACCAGGATATATGCTTCTCTCCCACCAAAATCATCCAGAACACAGAATGGCCACCTATATCAGGCCAAAATTAAAAATCATAGCCAATGCACTACCAACAACAGATGACAGTTTCACAATTGGTATCCAAGTCAGTGAGCTGACAATATATAACGTGTAAGCTTACCCAATCAGCAATGACCTTTACCAACCCTATCAAAATCACAACACCCACCTGCATAGTTTGGCAATTTTAACTGCCACCATCCAACATGGGGCTATTCAATGAACGACAGCGTAGGCAAATGGCTCACTGAGTGCGCACTGGCTCAGTACCTCTTGATGCAAAACAAAAGAAAGTGTACCTTCTGCACAGCCCGATGAAAGAAAGAACACAGACCTGATTTATGGACTCCAGTGGATCACAACTCATTGCATTCTGAACTGTCCTGGACACCTTCCCACACAGTCAGCACAAGCCAGTGGCAGTATAATTGGCCTCGAACTCATCATCATTACCAGTGTGCCAGTTCCATGCTGGAACCTGAGATGTGTCGACTGCCTCGATTTCTCCACCACCATAAAAAAACCAAACCATTAGTAGCATACCTCCAAAGCCTTAAAACTTCAACCTCTTCACAAAGCTTATTATTAAAGCCACAAAGACTACTATCCTCCATGGTTACAGGAACTTCTTTATGCCATGCTGGAGCCCAGACAGCAAAACTCTCCTAAGGGAGTATTAAGCTTCTGGTGACCCAAACATAGCCACTGTTCTCTTGGAATCACTGGATTCTACACAACAATGACGGACAGAGATGATGGAGGCCACAGACTTCACAAACTCAAGTCATATAGCATGGGCCATTCTGTGGAGGTGGAGCAGCACCATCAAACCCACATACTTTTCAAGTCTGTGCTAACAGCACTGCCAGCCTCCTACTAAGAAATTCTGAGATGTCTGTAAGCCAACAAATGGACTGAGAGGAGAAATAGTTCTTAAGGAATCCTGTGCACAGAGTGCTCCTTCTACAAGTCTCCGTCAATCCTTTACAAGAGCCAAGACTGATGTTGTCATTTCTACCACCAAAGCAGGAAAAGCAGCTGGCACTGATGACATTCTTCCAGACTTCCCTGAATACCTCAGGCCAAAAAGGGCACAACTAGAGGGCAGCACTATCCACAGTACTCATCAACACCAACCAATTCCCAACATCTTAGAGACGATCATAGGTCATCGCCCTTTTCAAACCAGAAAAGATGCCAAATGATCCACAAGCTACAACCTTATTTCCCTCCTCTGTTCAACATACAAAGTACCGGAGCAGGTAAGCCTGGCGAGGCTGACCATCATCATGGAGACCACAACTCCTCTACCCCCGAACAGGTTTTAGGGCAGGGCGAATGCTGTGACCAAGTGCTTGTACTGACCACACATCGAGGCCAGCTTTCAATGGAAGCTTGAAAAGGACACAACTTTTATCGACTGGTCATCAGCCTATAACACTGTCTGGCACAAGGGCCTACTGCTGAAACTATCCAACCTGCTTCAGCGTGACCAGACATTTTCACTCACTATTGGAAAGAACATTACGTGACATCTTGGAAGTTAGGCTGGCAGGAAGTCAGGTGAGCAAAAAGCAGAGTCTGCACAATGGCCTCTCAAATAGAGATCAGCACTATCACCATTCATTTTTAAAAACACACACAATGTGCCCAAAACGAAATGTTGCAAGTTAATTTATGCTGACGACCTGGAACTAATGACATAGGCTGCAGGACTCAAAGAAGCAGAAAACACCTTTAATACTGATCTGAAGAGGATGGAAAATTCGGTACTAGCATCTCAAACCCAATCCACCAAAACTGATGTCATCAGCTTTCCATCTCAGCAATTCTGAAGCTAAGAGAATGCTTAACGTAAACTTCTGCAGCAAGAAAACTGCCCATGATCCTAACTCCCACTGCCTACGGGTCACTCTCCGTCACAGTCTTACCTGTCAACATCTGAAGCAGGTAAGCCATAAAACAAAGAGTTGCATCAATATCAACCAAAAGCTAGTTAGGGGTTGTGATGACTGAATACTATGAACAGCAATGTTGCCTTTAGTAGAAGCTCACTCAGAAACCTGTCGATATCCAAGTAATTGCGGCTCTAGGACTTGTAACTTGCACTCTGATGTCCAATCCTCACAAACATCCTTCCTCCAACCATCCGGTGAGAGATTGGAACATTGTGAGAGTACAAGCAAGCTCTCACTAACCAAAATCTCCCATTGAATGACAACCTTATTCATTTACCCTGTATTCTCCGTAAGTTTTGCCAACCATTCTGGGCAGCTAGAGAAGCTCTCCTGTCACTCAGCTTCAACCCAGAAGATACCTGGTAGATGCAATGGGCAGGCTCTGAAGTAAACAGCAAGCACCTCACAGATTATACCAAAGTAGAATTTCCTGGTTTCTTGCTCCACTGGAGACTGTGGACAACCATAAACTGTATCACAATGTTACATGAAAAACAATCACACCTGATGCACAAATGGAGAATTAAAGATTCTCCACAGTGCAAATATATAGACTCCAAACCACTGAACAAACTGTGAACAAGTGCCCCAACCCCACACTGAGCCAACAGGGACAGACCAATCACCGTGGGCCCAAGAGGCCATGCTCCCTCACCCCTGCTGTGCATGCTCCTGGTGGAAAGGACAGATAAAAGGAGACAGCCCCAGCTCAGTCCGGGCTGGCTGAGGAAGAAGGACACAAGTCGCAAGCTCCAGCAGAGAAACCAGAGACTCCCCAAGCGGTGGGAACCACAGACTCAGAATAAATTGCAAGAAACCAAATGACCAGAGAGATTGACAGGGATGCTGAGCCACTGCCAGCTAGGGAGATGATGAGATGCAGCTTGTGGTAGGAAGTGACCCAGGAATGTAGTAGAAGGTGATGCTTAATCCCAAAATGGGGAATTTCCCAGTTTCATAGTGCTCTGGGTCAGAACCTAGTGGGGCGGAGTGGGCCCTGGTTCCCCTACCCAACTTGCCACTAGGAGGGTGGCTACTGTATATTTGCTCTGCCCTGCTCAGAGAGTCAGAACCCCCAGTGGCTGTTTGCCTGCCCCAGCCAGGAGGCTCAGGGGACACAGACTGTTTGGTTTGCTCTTCCTCGCCACGGGTCCTGCAACCACACAGAGGACCATCCCTCAAGGAGTCCAGACGACTGTGTGACGGGGTGTACCAACCCCGCACTGGGCCAATGGGGGGGGGCCCCCTCAACAAACAGGGCCCCCCATCACACCCCATCTTTTAATTTTCAAGAGGTATAGCAAAGGTGCATTCTGCATCGCCTAAACTCCTCAAATGGATCTCCAAGTTTTCTATTAACTTGAATGAAAACGAACATGAAGCAAGAGAGGAAGCACAGTGCTTACTATGTACCAGCATTTATTCACCAAGGAGCCAGAGAAAATCCTCAAAACTATAATCTCAGCATACATGGTGCAGCAGTATCAATAACACAAAACCAATTAAACAAAGTTAAAAATTATTATGCTACAGCTATGCTGACATAACTCACCCAGATGGACACAACTGTGAAATCAAAGGGTATGTCTATACTGCAATAAAAGACCTGGTCTGGGTCAGTTGACTCTGGCTTACAGGGCTTGGACTGAGGGGCTAAAAATTGTGTAGATGTTGGTTCTCAGGTTGGAGCCTGGGCTCTGAGACCCCACAAGGGGGAAGGGTGTGACAGCCTGGGCTCCAGTCCAAGTTCAAAAGTCTGCACCTCAATATTTAGCTCCGCGAGCCTGGGTTCTGAGAATTGGTGCCACGGGTTTTTTATCGCAGTGTAGATGTATCTAAAGTGACTTTACTCCAGAATGATTACTCCACTTCCAAAGGCTGCACAGGTCCCTTTGCTACTCCGAAGCAGTGATGAGTCATATCAAATGTCTTGGTGACTGTCATCTCCCTTTATTTCCCATTAGCTAGTATTATACTGTACACTAATAACTTTATGCAGCAGCACAACAATTACCTACATCACATTTTTCCAATGCTACTTTATTTTTTCCCCCCCATCCAAAGAGTGGCAAACTGAGACCTAGTAAAATTCTTGTCATTAACGCTGGTGCCAATAACATGGAGAAATCTACTGCTTGAATCTTAAAGTGATAATAGAATTACTCTATATAATAACATTCCTGCTAAAATTCTGGAAACTCCATATCTGAAGGGGAAAAGGCAGAAAGTAGAGAAGATTCCCTTCCTTTATACTAAAATAATATTAAAACTATGTCTTGCACGATAACACAGAAACAACAGTTGCAAAAGACTATATTATTTTAAATCCAGTCAATAAAAATTTGCTTTCAACTAAAAGCCAGTAGAGAATGCTACATCTCTTTTAGAAATTTAGGTTGCAAAGAAATGGATGTGCATATTTATGAAGCTTATAAACACCAATACTTATCCATCAATATCAATCAACTATAAAATGCGCTACTGTAATTCAAAACAATGGTGTTTTATAAAACATTTCCATGAGTTATTTCCTTATTAAAATATATTTTACAGGCATGGTGCCAACATATATATACGCATTCATTTCCAAAATCAATTTCTAAAGTTGAGTAAACTACAATTCTATTATTTTAAATGGTCAACTCTTATGTACTAACAAGCAGGTGTTTTCTGACCCCAACAATCACTTGTAGTTCTTGGGTAAAAATTTCAAACATGCTTAATTGACTTAGGACTCTAAGTCACTTTTTCAAAAAAGTAATGTAATCAGGCACTTTTGAAATGTTTAACCCTTGCCTAATTTCAACCCACAGAAAGAGAATACTCTTCTATCACTCCTAGAACAAGGTGCAGCAAAGTATCAGATTTCACCGCGCCAAAAAGCAGTAAAATATTATGAAAAAAAAAATTTCACTACATATACACAGTACATTCAAAAATCTCATATGCTTTGAATACTAGTAATGAAGTTTAAATCTTGGCAGCCTCATTACATATTATTTTACAGATTAAGATCAGAACTCCATTTTTCAAATTTTGCCAACATATCACAAAATACTGAACTTATTTAATTTTTCTAAAAATGAATATGATTCTCAATATCACAAATACAGTACACGCATGTAAGGGTATGCTAGCAGTTGTCAGTCCTTGGCAGAATTTGGTTCACTCACCCTGCTCACTGGACAGCTGCAGCAATCATATCAGGCCTTTGGTGATCATCGCAAAAAGCGAAGCTGAAGCCAAACCAAAAAAGGAATAAGGCTTAATACAGCCAGAGTCCAAAAATGCAAAATGAGATTCTTGAAATTCAATTGCAATAGTTAGACAAGAGGCACCTTTTTCTAATAAGTCCCTCCCACCCTAAAAACAGTCTTTAACACCTCAGTCAAACCCTGCTCCCTCAGACCAGAGATTTATCTATAATCCCTAGTGAGTGAAGGCACCAGTTAAATTTAAAATTACCTGCCCCGATGAGCAACATATCACCACTAAACAAAGACAACTGTCTAAACACCCTGTCACAGAGATCAGTAAGTGTACCACATAAATACAAGCACATATGCTCACATGAGCAACGGGCACACTAGACATATATACTCCAGACATACTGTATAATGCTATCAGGATAGGTGCATGCCCCAACAGAAGTATTATGATTTGGTCTATGACACTAGCCTACTGTAATCTGGACCAGCCTTTAAGAGACCTGAACCACATAGCAGATTTTAGAAAAAACTCAGGCTGCTACATGGTCTAGCTCAGGGGTCTCAGGCTCAAATGACCACGAGGGCCACATAAGGAGTGGTAGCTCCAACCAGTTTTAAAATAAGTCCAGCTGAACTGACCTTAAAATATTAAAATTTTCACGGAAAGCTCCCTTACCATAGATTCCTTAGATTTTAGCTTTGTACCATACTTATCTGGGCATATAAAAGAAAACCTTTTCTTGGCATCTGTTGCATATAAAGCAGATTTTGTCTTCTCAGTAACAGACTTACTATGAAGCAGACAGTTTGAAGCATATAAACCAGTTCACTATCCTTCACTTCCGCTCATCAAAGATGGGCAGCATGATTCCCCTCAGATTTCAGTATGTGCAACAAATGTACATGTGCACGCCATAAAACTTTCTTACGAAGTTATATAAATGCCATTGGGGGTGCAATAGTAGACCTTTGGCAATATATGCATGATTGTACAGTAAAGAGTTCAGCAATAATACTATGCCCCTGCTGCACATACCCTTCCATAAAATAGTGTTAGATAACACCTTTGCACGTTTGTTCAATTGTAATCATTAACATGAAAGAAATGTGATGTAAGATCATCATTTAAAAACAAACCAAGTATAATTTTTCAAATGAAAGTTTTCCATATAAAAAAGTTCTGCACAGATTTTTTTTCTTCAGCGTAACAATATTACGGGCCAGATATTGAAAGCCTGGCCTCTACAATTTTTGTATCACAAATTTGATGGTATAAAATTCTGGGTACTATTTTCCTCTGTGATGGAGTATATCAGGGCTTCTCTCCCCTAGATGCTGGCGGTGGCGACTCCCTACAGCTAGCTCCCTGCTCAGGGAAAACCCCCTCAGATTGCGCTACCAACAAGAGGACTCCTCCACACACCTACAAAGGTGAGGAAGATTTATAGATTCTAATGCCAGAAAGCATCATTGTGATCTAATCTGACCTCCTATATAATGAAGGCCACAGAACTTCTCCAAAATAATTCCTAGAACATATCTTTAACAACAACAACAAAAATCCAATCTCGATTTTAAAATTGTCAGTGTTGAAGAAACCAATATGGCCCTTGATAAATTGTTCCAATATGTAATTACTCTCACCACTAGGTATTTACATTTTATTTCCAGCCTGACTTTGTCCAGCTTCCTTTCCCTGATAGACTGAAGAGACCTTATTAAATATTTATTCCCCACATATAGACTGTAATCAAGTCACCCCTTCGCCTTCTCTTTGTTAGACTTAAAGAACTCAAACAATTTAGCTTATCACTACAAGACATGTTTTCTAATAATTTAATCATTCTTGTAGTTCTTCTGTGAACCCTCTCCAATTTATCAACATCCTTCTTGAATTGTGGGAACCAGAACGGGACAAAGTATTCCATCAGCAGTCATACCAATGCCAAATAACGGTAAAATAACTCAGTGGTTCTCAACCAGGGATAAATGTACCCCTAAGGATATGCAGAGGTCTTCCAAGGCGTGCATTTAGTTATTTGCCCAGTTTTACAACAGGCAATATAAAAAGCACTAGCAAAGTCAGTACAAACTAAAATTTCATACAGACAATAACTTGTTTATACTGCTCTATACACTATCCCACTGAAATAGAAATACAATATTTATATTCCAATTGATTTATTTTATAATATGTTGTAAAAATGAGAAAGTAAGCAATTTTTCAGTAATATGTGCTGTGACACTTTTGTATTTTTATGTTTGATTATGTAAACAACTAGTTTTTAAGTGAGGTGAAATTTGGGGGTATGCAAGACAAATCAGGGGTTTGTCTGAAAGGGGTACTTCCATAGTCTGAAAAAGTTGCGAGCCACTTAAATAACCTCTACTCCTACTTGAAAGTCCCCTGCTTACACATCCAATGTTCACATTAGCTCTTTTGGCCTCAGCTTCACATTGGGAGCTCATATTCAGATGATTATCCACCATGACTCCCAAATCTTTTTCAAAGTCACTGCTTCCCAGAATAGAGTTCACTCCCATCCTGTAAGTATGGCCTATATTCTTTTTTCCTAGATGTATACATTTAGCTGTATTACAACACAGTTTGGTTGTGCCCAGGCTACCAAGCAATCTACATCACTCTGAATCACTGACCTATCCTCTACATCATTTATAAATTTGTGTGTCACCTGAAAACTATCAGTGATGATTTTGTTTTCTGTGGGTCACTGACAAAAACGTTAAAATGCATAGGGCCAAGGACCGATCCCTGTGAGACTTCACTGGAAACAGCCACTGGATGACAATTTCCTGCTTACGATTACATTTTGAGATCTATCAGTTAGCCAGTTTTTAGTCCACTTAATGCGTGCCGTGTTAATTTTATATCATTCTAGTTTTTTAGTCAAAATGCCATGCGGTACCAGGTCAAACACCTTATAGAAGTCTAAATATATTACATCAACACTATTACCTTTATCAACCAAACCAGCCATCTCCTCCAAAAAAGGATATCAAGTTACTGTGACACAATCTATTTTCCATAAACCCATGTTGATCTGTATTAATTACATCACCTTTCTTTAATCGAGTCCTGTAACAGCTCCTCCATTACCTTGCCTGAGATCAATGGCAAGCTGACAGGCCTACAATTACATGCATCATCCTGCTTATCTTTGATAATTGGTGTAACATTTCTTCCAGTCTTTTGGAACATCTCCACTGCTCCAAGACTTATAGAAAATCAACATTAGCTGTCCAGAGAGCTCCTCTGCCAGCTCTTATAAAACACTAGGTTGAAAGTTATCCAGAGTAGTGAAGTGCTTTTGCTGGCATAGCTTAGTTCCCATACTGGTTCCCTGCAGAAATTAAACTATGCTAACAAAAGAACTCTTATGCCAATATACCTGCATCCATGCTAGGGTTTTTACCAGTACAGAAATGGGGGCGGGGGAGGAAGAGAGAGAGCGCACACGCCTAACTTTTCTGTAGGGCAAAAATTTTTAGTGTAGACCTGACCAAAGCAAAATTTCAAAAGAAAAAAAAAGTGTCATCTCTTTACTTTTAGTTATTTTAGATGGTATTTGTAGCAACAGAAGGCAGAACATTTTCAGACAAATCTGATTTTCAAGTTAATCTGTCCCTTTAACTCAAGCCCTTGGTTCTTCCTATGTCTGACATATGTTACAAATCACAGGATGCTTTTAACTGAGCCTGTAGCGGTAAGCTTTGCACTTTTTTGCCTACCAGGTCTAGCTTTTACATTTAAAGAAGAATGAGGTGCTTTGGGAGAAGACAGCATATGTGCATTGCAGGTCAAGCCAAAGAGTGAGCATGAGAGAAAGTAGAAAAGCTACGGTGGTCAGAAGGACTTGCAGACTTATTTCATTCAAACCTAGCATAAACTCTAAATGGAAAACTGAATAAGTTGAACAAAGATAGCAGATATACTGTCCAGAAGGCTTGCTGCAAGACCAAGGTTTGCTGTTGAACTGGCCACGGAGATGCAGCAAAGGAAGGTGAGGGAGGGGACAGCCAACAAAGGACAAAGATACAGCAATAAATAGCAGAGCAGGAAAAAAGGCAAACCATTTTTTTTAAGTGAGTCAAGACAATGCAATTTAGCAAGGACAGCAGCATCATGGAAACCCAGAAATACCGATTTGGGCAGTTCAGAGACTTCACTGCCCCTAGAGTCGAAAATTCTGTTAAAGGTGCTTGCCTTCCTGAAACTTCTTCCCCCCTTTTTTTGAAGATAAGTAACTTTTTTTCCAGTAAATCTCAAAACATCTATTTAAAATGCATTTAATAAATTGGAATACTATGACCCCACAGACCTCTATGGAGCAAAATACCATTTTAGCGTGGCCTGACATTTCACTATAGCTACCACTGTACGTGCAAAACCACCTCAGCAAAATTAGAAACTAAAGCACAGTCTGCTTTTCCCTAAACCCAGAGCACTGCCCACTCCATTTTAGAGAATTTAGCTTACCACAAAGTATGATTTCATATGATGTTTTAGCTACACACTTGAATTTTTAACTGTAATTAACATTCTTTATACAGGCACCCTATTCTTCATCTTATTGTCACCTTAAGGTTAGGTAGACTCTGACTTCTTTCAGTTCCTTAAAAACGATGAAATTTTAATCACTGCCATTCAATTCTGGCTCCAATCTTGTTCTCATGAGCTCACTAATTTTACAGCTTCTTCCACTTTGTTAATTTCGCAGGACCTCAGCTGATCAAGGCACATCCAGCCACAGAGCCTGCCCATTCAGCTTATAAATAAAGATAATAGTACATGGATTTGTCTTGCAAGCAGTCTGAAGTTTCTAGATGTCCAAATATATTACTTTGTATAGTTTAAATCCTGAAGTGCTTCCTTCTCCTGCGTACTCATACCAACATTTCATTCACAGGTGATAAAAACATTGGCATTACAACTAGTATAAAGTTAATGCAGATGACCAAAAGAAATTAGTGATGCTATGTTTTGAAACTAAGTATTTTTACAGGATTATTATTGTTAATTAACTTCCTCTAACTAAAAAATGATCACTCCTGGCCTAACTTTCCTTGTTACTCCAGTTTTTTAAAAATAAGCTTATATTTTAAGTTCTATATTTGACTGTAAATTTGACTGTACTGCTTCCAGTTTTAGACATATGCCAAACACAATGGCATTTATTGGCAATTTAAAATAATATCATGGAGCAAAGCGACACCATTTTCAACTCCACACAGTACCACTAACTACCTTAGCTCTTGATGCCTAAAAGACAACAGCTACTGGGTGCACAAATACAGACCAGGCATATAACCCTACTTTTCCAACAAACAGAAAAACCCATTAAGAACGTTACTGATACATGAGATTTTTTTCCTCCTGGTTAAACCAAACAGCTTAATTATAAAAAACCAAAATTTAACTTTCTGCCTTGCTCAGAACTTATACCTCTCAAAAATATCATTTGTTCTGTTCTATAAAAGATCAGATGACTATTCCCAACAATTGTTATTTTTAAATTAATCTTTGCTTTCCAACAATTACAACAGCTAACTGCTGCTACACCTTGTCTACACAAAACAGTGCATTGGTTTAACTAAAAAAGTTTATAAATTAATCTAGTAAAACCAAAGCAAACCCTCAGTGTTGACACCTTTAAACCTTGCTTGTGTCAAAGTTACAAAATTAAACTTGCACCAGAATTTAACTAAACTGATTTTTTCAATTGATTTACTCAAACAGGTTCATTTTTGCATTACACTAGTTATATTAGTAAAGGGATTTTAGGAAGGGTATACTTTCAAGGAAAACAAAGAAAATTGGGAACATGCTTGTAATAAAGAGTAATTTGTGTGGAGAAAATATTTAAAATTGTGAATATTTTGAATTTAGAAGTTGAACAGTGGCCCTGTTTTTTGCCTTCAGCTCACATATTGTTATGTATGTGTATGACCTCACTAGCACATAAAGTAGGCTAAGAAATGTATCATTACTAGCAACTCCATCAGGGCCATGAGGAATCCTGAACTATGAACTTTTTTTTCTCAAAGAAGTTTCAGGTGTTTAATTTTGTTTGAATGTGTTTCAAGATCTTCCCCCCAAAATGGTTTCAGATTACAGAGGAGAGGAATTGCTTTTTGGAGGATAAAGGGATTATTTCTGAATTTCTCTTTAAAAAGCCAGACAACTTATAATTTAGTTTTTGCAGAAATTGGTCATCCTTTTCCTTAATTGTATGCATCCCTTCTCTCCTCTTTTATCACTTCTCTCCTTCATTTTTGCTTCTTTTCAAAACCTTTGTGTTTCAGGGATCTTCCAAAAATCTTTCCCCCTTCTCAGTTTCCCTCTCTCCCTACCCCACAGTCTTTTCTCCAAAATTCATGCATCACAACCACCTCCCTTTTGGTAAAGACGGAACATGACTTCCTCAAAAGCTCCTTCAACTCCTCTGAGGTAGTTACTTGACAGAAAATGAGGAACATGCTTACTTCAGAAGTTAAGTAGGCTTCCTTAACAGCATATCGAACCTGTGCTAACAGAAGCAGCAAAGGACTAAGCTTTGTATTACACTTTGATGAGCTACAAAAGAACAATGGATGAGCTGAGCTGCTACTAACACATTTGGTTTGCACATCTCTCTCTCGGTTTGCATGTCTAATCTCACCCAATCTCCCCCATTTTGTGTTTGCTATGTCTTCTCCTCTGAGGGAACCACATCTGTGCTGCAGCTTCATCCCACAGCACTTCCCCAGCTGTACAAAACTGTGCAGAATTACAATTTCAATTTGCTGCTCCTGCTGGCGCCAATCAGCAAGCACAAGGTTCAAGAGCAACAACATAGGAACTTTTAGAACATAGGGAGGCAAACTATACAATTCCCAAACCAACTATATCCCCAACCTCAGGTCAATTTCTCCTTAACTCAAACCTCTGCACTTTCCTTCAGCAGATATCCTCCACTGTCATGAGACCACAGAACTGTTAATGAATTTACACACTAAATTTAAATAGCCGAGCAAAACACAGTGAATTAAGCACAGAAGTGTAGCCCTAATACTAAATTCTATTAACATTACTGAAGACCCTATTTCATCATAAAAAACACAAGATGAAATAATACATTTTACACCAAAATATACTAGATGCAATTTAAATTCACAAATAAGATAATCTGACATCAGTTAAGGCTGAAATTCTGTCCTTTAGTTTAACCTGCTTCCCTACAGTTGCCTGATTTATAGCTGAAATTGACCTTTAGAATTATTGTCTAATTTCAGTATAGTTTCATCTTGTAAATTTTAGAGATAAGAATTCCTCTGAGTATGAGTTATTATTCCCTGCTCCTCCCAGTTTCTAGGAAGTCACTCTGACCCCTGCTGGGAGTTTCTATATCAGCAACAGAGACTGGAACCAGAAGCAGCAGCACACAGAATCACAGAAATGTAGGGCTGAAAAGACCTTGAGACGTTACCAAGTCCGGTACCCTGCACTGCGGTAGGACCAAGTAAACCTAGACCACCACTGACAGGTGTTTGCCCAACAATGTTTTTAAATACTTCCAATGATGGGGATTTCACAATCTCCCTTGGAAGCCTATTTCAGAGATTAACTAACCTTACAGTTGGAAAGTTTTTCCTAGTGTCTAACCTAAATCTCCCTTGCTGCACACTAAAACCCATTACTTCTTGTCCTACCTTCCGTGAACAAAGAACAGTTGATCACCATCTTCTTCATACTAGCCGTTAACATATTTGAAAACTTATCAGAATACTCCACAGTCGTCTTTTCTCAAGATTAAACATGCCTAGTTTTTTTAACCTTTCCTCAGAGGTCAGGTTTTTTAAATATTTTACCATTTTTGTTACTCTCCTCTGGACTCTCTCCAATTTGTCCACCTCTTTCCTAAAGTGTGGCACCCAGAACAGACCACAGACTCCAGCTGAGACTTCACTAATGCCGAGTAAAGCAGGACAATTATCTTGCTAGTGTTAAGGTTTCTCATTCTGGGGTGTATTTTTTGCATCTCCATCACACTGCTGACTCTCATTCATCTTGTGATCCACTATGACTCCAAGTTCCTTTTCAGCAATATTACCACCTAGCCAGTTATTCCCAATTGTGTATTGTGCATTTAATTTTTGCTTCCTAAGGGCACTGGGAACTTAGATTAGCATACCTACATCTCCAAGGGATGTGAGAAATCCAAACCCCCGAGAGATGTATCTATGCTGACCTAACGCCCAATATGGGGGAAGACAGAAGATTCTTCCATCAATCTTGCTATCTCCTCTTAGGGTATGTCTTCACTACCAGCCAGATCGGCGGGCAGCGATCGATCCAGCAGGGACTGATTTATTGTGTCTAGTCTAGACGTGATCAATCAGTCCGAGTGCTCCCTCATCGACTTCTGTACTCTAGCTTGGCAAGAGGCGTAGGCAGAGTTGATGGGGGAGCAGCAGCAGTTGACTCACCGCGGTGAAGACACCACGGTAAGTCGATCTAAGTACACTGACTTCAGCTACATTATTCACGTAGCTGAAGTTGCGTAACTTAGATCGATCTCCCCCCAGTGTAGACCAGGCCTGAGGGATACAGATTACCTATACTAGAGGGAGAACCCCACCCTTCACTGTGGGCAGCATCTACACTTAAACTATTACAGCACCACAACTGCTACACTGGAACTATGCCACTATAGCGCTTTAAGTGTAGGCACATGCTAACTTAAGTACTTCGCGCTTGTCTTTAATGAATTTCATCTTGATGAATTCAGACCAATTCTCCAATTCATCAAGGTCATTCTGAATCTAATCCATAGCACTTGTAATCCTGTCCAGTTTGGGGACATCAGCAAATTTTAAAGCACACTCTCCGCTCCATTATCCAAGACAATAATGAAAATATTTAACAGTACAAGACCCAGGACTGACCCCTGCAGAAAACTACTGAACTACTCTGAGTATAGTCTTTCAACCAGTTGTGCAGCTATTTTAGAGTAATTTCATCTACATCACATTTCCCTAGTTTGCTTATGAGAATGTCATGTGGGACTTTGTCAAATGCCTTCCTAAAACCAAGATGTAAAAATCTAGACATGTCACTTGCAAATATATTTTTGTGGCTGCTGTGCCTCCCTAGTTGCAACAGTATCAACAGCCCTAATAGCTACAGAAGGAAAGAGAGAATGAGCACCTCTTCCCACCCTCTCTAGAAAAATGGTAACCGCAGGCCAGAGGAAGAAGCCTCCCATAATTCCCCAAATCCAATAGTAGTCTATTGCTCACCATGCCCCTCACTTTGTACGAAAGTGAGGTCAGTTATTTCAACTTGAATTTCTCACACACTTAGGTAGTGTTAATGACAGCAACTTTGACACAAGGACAAGTAGCACTGTATAAACCATTACTACTCATAGACTCATAGACTCTAGGACTGGAAGGGACCTCGAGAGGTCATCGAGTCCAGTCCCCTGTCCTCATGGCAGGACCAAATACTGTCTAGACCATCCCTAATAGACATTTATCTAACCTACTCTTAAATATCTCCAGAGATGGGGATTCCACAACTTCCCTAGGCAATCTATTCCAGTGTTTAACTACCCTGACAGTTAGGAACTTTTTCCTAATGTCCAACCTAAATCTCCCTTGCTGCAGTTTAAGCTCATTGCTTCTTGTTCTATCATTGGAGGCTAAGGTGAACAAGTTTTCTCCCTCCTCCTGACGACACCCTTTTAGATACCTGAAAACTGCTATCATGTCCCCTCTCAGTCTTCTCTTTTCCAAACTAAACAAACCCAATTCCTTCAGCCTTCCTTCATAGGTCATGTTCTCAAGACCTTTAATCAGCCTTGTTGCTCTTCTCTGGACCCTCTCCAATTTCTCCACATCCTTCTTGAAATGCGGTGCCCAGAACTGGACACAATACTCCAGTTGAGGCCTAACCAGCGCAGAGTAAAGCGGAAGAATGACTTCTCATGTCTTGTTTACAACACACCTGTTAATGCATCCCAGAATCACGTTTGCTTTTTTTGCAACAGTATCACGCTGTTGACTCATATTAAGCTTGTGGTCTACTATGACCCCTAGATCTCTTTCTGCCATACTCCTTCCTAGACAGTCTCTTCCCATTCTGTATGTGTGAAACTGACTGTTCCTTCCTAGGTGGAGCACTTTGCATTTATCTTTATTGAACTTCATCCTGTTTACCTCAGACCATTTCTCCAATTTGTCCAGATCATTTTGAATTTTGACCCTGTCCTCCAAAGCAGTTGCAATCCCTCCCAGTTTGGTATCGTCTGCAAACTTAATAAGCGTACTTTCTATGCCAACATCTAAATCGTTGATGAAGATATTGAACAGAACCGGTCCCAAAACAGACCCCTGCGGAACCCCACCTGTTATACCTTTCCAGCAAGATTGGGAGCCATTAACAACTACTCTCTGAGTACAGTTATCCAGCCAGTTATGCACCCACCTTATAGTAGCCCCATCTAAATTGTACTTTCCTAGTTTATCTATAAGAATATCATGCGAGACTGTGTCAAATGCCTTACTAAAGTCTAAATGCCTTACTAAAGTCTGTACTGCAGGTGTACATATGTTTAATTGCAGATCCAAGAGTGATGTTTTCAATTAATCTTGGAATAAAATGTACAACTGGGAAGATATTAAGATTAAATATGTTTCAATCCTTTACTTTTAGTATGAGATTTAAAAGTGTCATCAGGCTACACAGATCCCACATGACCATCTAACAGTGAACCTTCTGACTGACAATCCTTCCAAAAGCAGAATAATCAAAAGGGAAGATGAGGGAGATGGGGCATGTAATGCAATTCCGTCCCAGGTTCTGAAAATAACAAATAAGAATTATGTTGCTAACTTGAG
Organism: Gopherus flavomarginatus; assembly: GCF_025201925.1. Classification (NCBI taxonomy): domain Eukaryota; kingdom Metazoa; phylum Chordata; order Testudines; family Testudinidae; genus Gopherus; species Gopherus flavomarginatus. The sequence goes on along the minus strand of NC_066618.1, from coordinate 102,108,264 downwards.
AAAAGAAGGATGGTGCTGAGGTTGAGGTACAATACTAGATACTGAGAGATCCAAGCGATCCATGGCTCTGCCACAAAATTCCTGTTCCACAGTTACCTCATCTATAAACTAGGGTTAATATTTTCCTAACCTCAAAGGTATAGTAATTCAGGTTGGTAAACCCTTCAAGATTCTCAAATGGAACACATTATAGATGCAGAATGTATTATACTAAAAATATAGTGTAGAATCTAAATGAAATTTATAATGCAGCTTCTTTGGATTTTTCAAAAATGTTGGTAGAAGACAAATAAAATTGTATGTCTAAAACACTGACAATCTGACCATTCTAATTTTTTTTTAAAGAAAGAAAAATATGGCAAAGAATTTGACCATCTTATGAAACAATATTGCCCCCCCACCAGTGCCGGAGATAGTCCAGACATATTATAATGCTACATTAAATGGTATTACGAAAAGCCTGATACAGATATGATGTCTCACTTCTGTACTAGTGACAGTGTAGCTCCACCAGTGGGAGCCCTGGTGCAGACTGACCTTGGCAGTTTCAGCTCCATGTAATTTAACGCTGCTCACAGCAAATCTAGGCTGCACAGCAGTAAACACACCAGTAGCCAATCTACATTAGTTCTCCCAATGGAGATGCAACAATCATAGTGAAACATCTGACAAAAAATGCTAGTGCAGACAAACTCAATAGCTTTCTCTCATTTCTTAAGCTATTTCCTTTTCTTTCTTGCCTTCATTAGAAGTTCTCTTGTAATAAATGCAAAAAACAGAGCAGTTACTGTGGCTGATTAAAAATACATCCTATACAATCCCTATATAACATGAGACTACAACTTTTAGCAAAGCTTGCAATTAGTTATTGGCACAGCTGGCTCAAATCACCATTTGCTTCAATTTACCTCATCTTTAAAATTCAGTAACTGTGGCAACTAACAGTGTTTTGCCCCTGCCAGAGCCCTAGGCTGGCACAAGGTTGTATTTCTGAAACTGGCTTACACATTTTTACAGTGCAGTCAGGACCCCCATAAGTAAGTTTATTACTGGTTTCACAGGGTGTTCTTCCTCACTGCTACATGCAGCAGAAAGCCAAAAAGATACACTACCCTGTATGCTGCTGATATTGTTGTGTGTGTATGTCCTCCAAACCCTGTGTCCCCTGCCGAGGCATCACAGTTCTCCAGATTTTTTCTAGAATGCATGGATAAAAACAAGATTATACATTGTGCTAAATACGGACTCTCAATCACGGCTGTCATAGAGCAAAGTTCTACAGACAAAACTGAACTTTTATTTGTAACACCATTAATATGACTGTGTCAACAACTGGCTATAAAACCCTGGGAAAGTTGTTGCATAACATGGCCTTTATATCTATCTGCAATAGGAAAATGACCCTTTGTTAGGCCATCTACACTATCACGGTAAGCCAACCTATGCTTCACAACTCCAGGTATGTGAATAGCTGGAGTTGACGTACCTTAGGTCGAGTTACCATGGGGTGTACACCACGGGGGAGGGAAGGCAGGGGAGGCTCCTATCGACTTACCTTACTCTTCTCGTCACGGGCACAGTACAGGGGTTGACTGGAGAGCAATCTGCAATCGATCTGGCAGGTCTTGACTAGACCTGCTAAATCAACCGCCAGTGAATCAATCCCAGAGCATTGATCCCAGCTGTAGTGTAGGCTTGCCCTTAGCAATTTTTTTCAGCATTGGGTATGTCTCCACTTCCCCTACCATGCATTCTCAAAATCCATGTTGAAAGTGATTTAATTACTGGTGATCCTGGAACAAAACTATTTTCAGTAGCATTACAGAAAGCATTACAGAAAGTATAAAAACCATTTTGTCCACTAGCAGTTCTCTTTGCTGGAACTGAAAGTAGTTTAACCCTATGCCGGTAACCATTGTCATCAATGAATAATTGCTGAGGCCATGTCTAAATTTTACAGGGATAGATGCTGCTGCAATCATTGCAGCGGGGGTCAATGTAGCGGGTCTAGTAAAGACCTGCTAAATCAACTGCAGAGCACTCTCCGGTGGACTCCAGTACTCCACCAGAATGAGAAAGTAAGGAAAAGTGACGGTACAGCGTCTCCCGTCGACACTGCACAATGTAGACACCGAAGTAAGTTGACCTAAGCTACGTTGACTCCAACTACATTATTCACCTAGCTGGAATAGCATAATTTAAGTCGACTTATCCCCGTAGTGTAAACAAGGCATGATTTAGTGAAGTGGGCCTTTCTATGGTTCATGTACTCAAACAAACAATCCAGCACCAGAGAAATGTAATTGATGAACAATACACTGGTATCTCGATATAACGCTACCCGATATAACATCAGTTTGGATATAACGTGGTAAAGCAGTGCTCCAGGGAGGGGCCAGGGGGGGCCGGGGGCTGCGCACTCCAGTGGACCAAAGCAAGTTCAATATAACACGGTTTCATCTATAACGCGGTAAGATTTTTGGCTCCCAAGGACAGCATTATATCGAGGTAGAGGTGTATTTAATAGAACAGAGTATTAAATATATCCTTGAATATATTATAAAAAACAGCAAAATTCTATAGGAATCAACTGAAGATAAACCCAAGTAAGACACACACAAACCAAAATAAGTGTCCACACGGGGGTTTGCATAAAGTTAGCTAATTTCTTTTATGAAGATTTAATTGAAACCGGTGCAACTGTCTGAGGCAGACAACAGCAAACTTATAAACACAAACTATAAAACAGGTTTAAACCAATGTGACACACATAGTATTCTAATTATGCATGGCATTTAATTCTGACTGCAATAGTCAAGTTACAAGGATAAAGCAATCAACATTAACAGATTAGGCAACAGATATAACAGTGACAAGAGGAGCAAGGATAGGTCAACTACAAGGAGGAACAACTGACAATTTTCAAATCAAGTTTGGATGTTTTTCTAGAAGATATTCTCTAGTTTAAACAGGAATTATTTCAGGGAAGTTCTATACAATAAAGGTCAGACTATGTGATCACAGTGGTCCCTTCTGGCCTCATAATCTATGAATCTTCTGAACCACAAAAATCAGAGAGGGAAGTGACCAGTTTTTAAGAGGATCATATCAGGTCAATTCATCTGCCAGTGCAAGCCTCTAAAATAAGTGCTCAGGGCTGTAGGTGGTGAAAGTGGGCCAATTTACTACATTTCTGCTTTTGAAAAGATTCCAAACAGTGTTACCTCCCAAACATCTCTCCCCCATCCTGAAAATCACCAATTCACAATACCGTAGAGGAAACAATTTCTGAGTTGTACTTTAAGCTAATTCCCCATTCCCTCACTAGTCTCTCCCCCGACTTCTCCAAAATAGCAGGTTTTTACTAAAGCACCTGATGGACCAGGTAATTATCCCCAGATAAAAAGTGAGACAAAAAAAGAAAAAAGTTATACGTGTAGTAAATAAAGCAACACTGATTCGGGGTGGGGGTGTTAAACTGGTTAGCTGTTATTCCCAGAGAACTAAAAACATAATTGGGGCAAATTAATAGAGACAGGGAAATCTGTGTGCACAGCCTGGATAGGAAAAGATGTTCAAAAATTAAGCCAACTGGCACCACTCCATCAAAAAAAATAAATAAAAAATGGCACAGCAAGAGGATAGAAGTACAAAGTAGTAGAAACAGAATGTGGGTTCACAGAAAGGAAGGAAGAAGTGTAATGCGAAGATGATGAGGGATCTTAGGGAAAGATTTGAGGACAAGTAAATAAGATCAGCAGGGGTAAGAATCACAGTGCGGGAAATAGTTTTTTGGAAAAAGAATTACAGCACGGGAATAATTATGGTGGATGAATCCTCCACACTGAGGGACAAAGAACGATTAAAGGGATGGGGAAAGGATCCCAGTTAGAGGAAAACAGATCACTGTAAGGCTTTGTTACAGAGCTGTTAGTGGGCAGCAGAATATTAACTGGACAATTATAAGGATTTAGTTGAGGAACACTGAGAACTATGGAGATAGTCATTGGGGAGGGGCAGAAGAGGGTTACAGGGAAGGTCACTGAGGATGAAGGGACAGTAGGGAGCTTTGGGGAGTAGTTAGTTGCAGTCTTAAAGAGTGGGGGGAGGCTGGAGGGAACTGGGATGATATGGGGTCAGGGATAACTGAGATGATGCAGAAGTCTGGCAGTCAGGCACTGGGGGCTGGGGTGAGGGGCTGTGGAAGAGAATATTCTGGAGTGACTGGGATAATACTGGGAATGAGAGGGGCTGGCCACAGGGGGTGAGAGGGCCAGTCACTGAGACTACCCCTTGGAGGGGGGGGCTCCAGGAGCAATGCTAAGACATTGTGGGGGCTACCCCCTTGCGCAGGAGGCTCCTGGGGCGACACGGGGCTGCCCCTTGGGGCAACACTGGGACAGGAGGGGGGAGGCTCCGGGGCGGTACCGGGAGAGGCATTTCCAGTGCGTAGTTCGAGGCCTTTCCCCAGAGGCCGAGCCGGGGGCAGAGGGGCTGGATCCCCGGCCGGGCTCGGCCCCACCCCCGGGCTGGCGGGCCAGGGCATAAAACGCGCCCGAAGGGAAGAACGAGCAGCGGCGGCGTCCGGGCCTCCCTTGCGCGACGGCTGCGGAGCGACTCCGAGCCGGGCCTCGCAGCCGCCCCGCTCCCGCCGCCTCCCCGCGTCTGTCCCGCCGCCGCCGGCCTCACTGCGACACCGCGGCGCCGCCGAGGCCTCGGCACTCACCAGCATCGCGCGTCCCGCAGAGTCAGGCCCGGCCGCGCCGCGTCCGCCCGCCCCTTCCGCCTCCGCCCGGCCCCGGATCCGCCGCCGCCTCCCTCCCTGCCCGCGCGGCCCCAGAGGAGGCGCGAGCACCGCCCCCGGCGCACAGCGCGCCCCGCCCCGGCTCCCAGCCGCCAGCCCGGGGGGAGAGAGCGCCCCGGGCCTGGCCGCACGCGGGGACGCGGTGCTCGCTCCAGCACCGGGGTCTCCCCAGTAGTGGGGGGGCTACCCAGCTCCAGACCAGGGTGATTCCCCAGCACCCCGGGGGGAGTCCGCCCAGCACCCACCTGCCAGCGCCACCCGCTCAGTCCCAGGGAGAGAAATGAGGTTGAGTGACCGAGCGACACTTGGGGAGCTCGCCTCCCCGTCACACCAGGATGGAGAAAGAGGGGGAGCTAACTAACCCTTCAGCAACTGCACACGCACACCCGCACTCAGCCCCAGAGAGAACGGGAGACTGAACCCTCCCACAGCCGGAATTAGAGAGGGGGGGAGGGCTAGCTAAAGCCCTTGCAAGTTAATATACTTTTATTTATGTCAGTCACGCTGGTCGAGTCCTCTGTTGTCCTTCCTTGGAGGATGGATGTAATATTATGTTTGATATCACAATGTAGTGGTATGACTAGTGGGGAAGATCAAGTGCCCACGAAGTCACGTGCATCCGACAAACGCGGTATTCATCCACGAAAGCTCATGCTGCACTATGTCTCTTAGTCCATAAGGTGCCACAGGACTCTTTGCTGCTTTTACAGATCCAGACTAACACGGCTACCCCTCTGATACGTGACACAAAGTCACAGAAATTGGAGGGACAGCTGTAATTCAAACTTGTTTTTTGTTAATTCGGATAATTTGTGCTGAAGTGGAACAACTCCAGTAGCGGCCACAGTTTGACTGAAAGAGGTCTCGTTTGAGAGAGACTCAGCCCTGTTCTGTTGACTGGGGCAAGTGTTGAAGCTTCAGGCCCATTTATTTTTTGTTTACAGATATTTAAATGAGATCTAGAGGATGTGATGATGTTGGGGTAATGTATTGCCTCACTGGGTAGGCAGAAGTCATAGCAGACAGGAATTATAGAAGGAGACATTGAAGGCCTGGTGCTCCTATATGACATTGGGCTGCCTGTAACATTTTCAGTTATTGCAAGTTAAGCTGAGTTGAACCTGAGCAGTGTTTGAAGCGGAGACTTAATTCAGTAGTTGCCATTTGTTCCCTATAAGCAATACCCTCACATGGCAATGATGGCATTGTTCTGGTGGAAGTGCTGCCTTTCATGAGACATTAACCCCTCTGAAGTTACTAAAGACTGTAGGGTATATCTTGAGAGCATCCTGACAAAGTAGCAGCTTAGTTAATATACTGACTAGCTCTAGTGACCCTGCCATTCAGTTGGCTATATCTTCACTATCTGTCCTAAACTGGTATCTGTTACTCACTATTAAGGAGGTTTCCCACTGAAAAAGGAGAGGGGATGGGATTTAGGGACCCTTACATCTGAGAATTTTGCTGTGGCAGGACTCTCTCTGTATCCTATCATTACAAATAGTGCAGATACAGATTCACTGGCCATTCTACTCTGCAGACAGAGGGCCAGATTCTGATCTTAGTTATACCAAAGGAAATTTGGAGTAACTGCATTGAAGTCAATGGTGTTACTCTGCTTTTACACCCATATAAAGGACATCAGAAACTGGCCCAAGGAGTGCAACACTCAGAGTATACTATGGTACAAGTTGCACAAACAGTATATAACCAGGCTTGGGGAGAATATTCCATTATACCCTGAAATTATCAGGTCACATTTAGGCATCACAGGCTGTGCACCATTTTCAAAGTTTGGCCGTTAAAAATACCCCACAAATAGCTATTGTCCACACAACCTCTTCAATGAATTATTTCCTTATACAATAAAATCTTCTCCAGAACCATCCAGTGAAGTGAACATAATCAAATACATTGAGACAGCTCCTCTAAGAAAACAGTGCTGGCATAGCAGTCAGGAAGCACCACTTTGGAAGCAGGGTCAGTAGATGCGATGGACCCTATTTGCCAACTGTGGAGCACTGCATCATGTGCACTATGATTGCTCATGAAAAATTGCTTTACAAGCACTATCCCTGGGCATGACATAGCACTTCCTATTTGCCAGAGCAGAAGTTATGTATTAGAGGTGAAGTTAATGCACCTGATGAATAACACGCAGTCTTCTTGGTGGAGTCAGGACAAAGACGATCAGAGGGAAGAGGAAACCAAATATGGGGTGGGGGAACAATTATTAATAAATGAGGCCAATGATGATAAAATCTCTGAAGGTTTGTTTTAACTTCATTTTGCAATATTATAACATTTAATTAAATTCATACACTGTTAAAGTCAGCATTGTTTTCAAATGCTAAACCAAGGAGGGGATGGGGCCATGTATAAGAGAAGAGGGGAGAAAAATCTGTCAAGGAGTGAAAAAGAAGAAGAAGAAAGGAAAAAGCCTGAATTATCATGCACAAACAACCATTACCGTCTGGTTCTGAGTCCTATAGCACAACAAAGAAAAAGAGAGTTTTCTTAATCCTGCAACAGAAACTTGAGATCATACAGAAATTTGAGCATAGCATCCCAGCAAGAAAAAAACACTTTCACGAGAGTGTAATTGTGGTTTGCGAGCTGTGTATGACTTGAACATGGGCAAGTCATGGATTCGTAAGTTTATTCATGACGATGACAGCATGCTTGGTGTGCTGAAGAGGAAGTCTGAAAAAAATCTTCATTGGAAGCTGTAGATTTTTCTTTATACACATGGTTCAAACAGAAACATGCTGAAGGAATTCCGGTTTCAGGACCAATGATAGCAGAAAAAGGCAGGGAATTTCATGCAAAAATGAACATTATTGTCAGGCCCTGCCTCTCAGTAGTCATGCCTAGTGGTTGGAGTGGAGCTAGAAACCAGACATAGGGTTGGGACTGTGCTGAGGGTAGTGCTGGAACCAAGATATGGGAACAGGCCAGTATCAGAACCGAGATCAGTGTCTGCAGACAAGCCAAACTGAGTACTATAGCCAGAGTCCAGATACAGGCCGAAGCCAGGTGATCAGAGTCCATAAACAAGCCAAATCAGTACTGTGACGCTGACAGACTAGCTCAGCATGACGCTGGCAGACCAGTTCAAATCAAAGCCATAGGCCAATTCACTTGTTAATAGTAGAACAAAGAGGGATGTTACCACATTACATTTACATGGCCTATGAACTAGTAATTACATTACACTAAATTTACCTGTTGGTTGCTATTGCCTTACATTATGTATATCCCTGTACTTAATTAACCCTAGATTGTTAGTGAGAATTGATGAGCAAACTTCGTGCAAACTAATGAAAAACTGTTTGGATTGCTGTGACTAAATGCATTGTGTACATCTCTGTAATTAGATTGCCCATCAAACAGGATTGGAGCCTTGGAACTGTAAATGAGGAAGCATGCTAAGGAAAAACCCATGTTGTGACAGAAACAATGCCAGATTGCTTTCCAGGGAAAACAGCTATAAGAATGGATCCAGGGAATGATCTTGTATCTCTGAGTTGTTTGGACACTTTCAGGGAGCATTCCAGATGCAAGACAGAGATCCCCAAACTCACTTTGAGTAACTCCAAGAGACTTATGGAAAACTAACAAATTATTACATCTGTTATCACTTTGGATTTACAAACTTGGACTCATCTGTTAATGTATTTTACCTGCTCTAAACCACTCAATAATTCTCTTCTTTTTCTTAGCTAATAAACCTTTAGTTTACTAGAGAAATTGGCGGCTAGCATTGTTTTTGGTGTGAGGTCATGAGTATCCATTGACCTGGGGTAAGTGACTGACCCTTTGGGATAGTGAGTATAATGTGAGGTGATTTTTGGTTTTAATAACTTTTCCCCACAAAAAGTCTACTTTGTCTGGGCAGCAAGATGCTCTGGAGAGCCTAAGGGGACTGTTGTAACTCCATGGTAAGACTGGTATAGTGATCCAGGAGTACACATATGTGAAATCTAATTATAGAATAAACCACCAGTTTGGGGTGCCTGCCCTGTTTTCTGACAGTCTGATCTGAGATTGCTGCTCTCAGTTGTGAGCTGCTCTAGACAAAGCAACAGGGACCATAGCTGGAGTCCAGATATAGGGCAAAGGTTAAAGCCTGGTGGTCAGAGTCCAAGAGGGTCAGGAGGCAGAGGCAAGACTGGAGCCAAGGGTGGCTCTAGGTATTTTGCCGCCCCAAGCATGGTAGGCAGGCTGCCTTCAGCGGCTTGCTTGCAGGAGGTCCCCGGTCCCGTGGATTCGGCAGCATGCCTGTGGGAGGTCCCAAAGCCGCGGGACCAGTGGACCTTCCGCAGGCATGCCGCCGAAGGCAACCTGTCTGCCATCCTCGCGGCGACCGGCAGAGTGCCCCCCGTGGCTTGCAGCCCCAGGCACGCGCTTGGCATGCTGGTGCCTGGAGCTGCCCCTGACTGGAGCGAGCCAGTAACAAGAGTGGAGCAAGGTCAGGGTTGGGCAAGGACAAGACTGGAACACAACCCAGGCAAAGCTGGAGTAGGAACCAGATCAGGAGCAGGCTGGACATGTAGGGAGTCTGGTACACTGCAAGGCTGCAGAAGGGTTCCTGGCTGGGTAGTTCTGTTGCACAGAGTAATCTGCAGCTCTGCCGGGGTTAGGGGACGTACCTGAACCTGAGGATTATCTGATCCAGGCTCTACTTCTGGATAGGCTGTTGCTCCATGCTTGAAGACTGAGTCATTGCAGGCTCTGTGGGAAGATTAAGTGCAACTGAGTTGTTGGTGCCTGCCTGAGTGCTGCCTCATCACAGCTCTGTTGCAGGGGCACCTATTGAGCCTCTGAGGATAGGCGGTTACAAGCCTGCCCACATCGAAAGCCCCCACACCCAGCCTAAAGGGAGGAGCCACAGGACCCAGGCATCAGGGAGCTGTGACACTGCATCCCATATTCTTCAAAGAGATTACTATTATGATATGATTATGGCATAACAGTGATGTATTTTATACAAGATAGGTCATGTGAAATATTGTAAGGGTTATGATTTACTGAATATGATTATCCTATTTGTATGCATGTATCATTTTGGCATCTGAAGTTAGGAATATTGTCTATGTATCTATTACAAATGTGTTTACACCCGGGGAATGCCCAATAGACAAAAGACTGTCAGTCTAGATGGCTGGCTGGAAATGGCCCATTCAAGTCAATGGACCATTAGGAAGAACAATAGGTCTTAGAAGAAGCTAATCTCCCACCCAGGAGCCTTCCTGAGGACCCTACAAATAGCCTCTGGTCATGGTTGCTATGACACTACAGGGACATGTGACCAGATCACCTGGTACTGGACTCCATCTTGGAATACCAGTGTTTTTCCACTGAAAGGCATGGGAACAAAGCTGGGAGACAAAGAGTTCCCACCATATGCAAAAGCTATTTAAGGCAAAGGAGTGACATTAAGGTTGTTCACTGACTCCCTGCCCAAAGAGACTCCTGCAAATACCTGAGGAACAAGGAATGAACTGGGGGGAAGTGCTGGATGCAGGCTAGAGGAATTTTTAGCCTGTGAAAGGAACACCTGGGGATTCCAAGCTGTAATCAAGTGAAGCTTGTCCCTTAAGAGCCTGAAGCCAGCTTATATAATCAGTTAGGGTGAGCATTTGCTACTCATCTCCAGTCTCTTTAGTATATTAAGCTTAGATTGTGTTTTTGTTTATTTGTTAGGTAACCTGCTTCGATCTGTTTGCTAGCCTTTGTAAATCACTTAAAATCTATCTTTTGTAGTTAATACATTTGCTTTTGCTTTAATCACAAGCCAGTGCGTGGGATTTATAACTTGGGGCAAAAATCTGTTGTATATTCTCTCTCCACATTGAGGGAAGGAGCGAATTTCATGAGCTTATGCTGTACAGATTTCTGTGCAGTGCAAGATGATATTATTTTGGGTTTACACTCCAGAGGGGGGATGTGCTCTTGAGCAGCTGGGCAGTTCCTTCACTATAGCCTCCCCATGCAGAGCTGATCACAGCAGCCTGTAAATTCTGCAGCTGGGTGTGTCCATACTTGTGTGAATGCTGGTGAAAGAGCAAGTTTGGAGAGCTTGGCAACTTATCACAGAACTACAGTGTGAGAGGGAGCCAAGGCTGGTGGGTCAGGGGGGCTTAGTGGTACCTGAGTTGTAGGTGGCACCCCAGGGGGAACCCATCGCAGGACAACAAATGAAAAAACTGGTACAAGAGTGAGGGTCACAGGTTCAAAAGCAGGGATGCAGAGGGAGACACCAACCCTGGACAGTACCCACTGCTCTTCGAAGGTGTCTGGGGAGCCAGTGTACACAGTCCAAAGGAACTCTGCCCAGAGATGTGACCTAAAGGAGGATCAGAAGTAGGCCCCAGTGTTGCAGAGCACCTCTCCATCCAGCTTCCTCCACCATGGCCAGAGGAAGTTGACGAGAAGGTCTCATGACTTCATGGCCAATTGTGGGGCCACGGATGGGGTGTGCATAGATCAAGAGATGCAGGGAAAAGTCCACTAGAACTTAAGGAGAAAGTTTTGGAGAAGCCAGAAAAGGGGCTTTATTCCAGTGCATCTCAGTGTAGATGTGCACAGGATCACCCCCTCACCATGGAAGGGGCAGGTCTCGGGGGAGGTAGTGAACTGCGCCAGGTACATGCCCGTGTTCACAGTTCCGTGAAGGAGCTGCCAACTAATATCCCCATTGGGCCATGGGACCAGGGTGGAATATGGACTGGCCCATCAGGTTTCCTCACCCTCAACGGGTGGTAGGAGGTCCCGCCTCACGGTATAGGGGCAAGACACGAGGCTGAAGAAGTGAAGGGTGCGGAGCACAAGCATGTATAACTGTTTCCTAGGTGCAGTTCGGAGGCAGACTGGCTGCATGGCAGCCAGCTCAGGTCATGCGTACAGGGCAGCAGGGGAGGTTTGTGGGGCAGAGATCTGATTCTGAGGTCTGGTGGAATGAGCAGGGAGCACTCCCCTGCAGGGCCTGCTCGAGGAAAGCACAAGAAGTGGGTGGTAAGGCTGGCCTCACCTTTTGTAGTATATGACAGGGAACACAAGGTGTGGAGAGCTCCATGTGCCGGCCAAGCACCAAGGGGTCCACCCTCTTGGAGGGGCAGCTGAGCAATTGGCTTGTATGGACAAAGCCAAAAGGTCACAGTCATTCAAGGACACAGATGTTCAGCATTTGGCAGTTCATTACTATCACCAGAAGGCAGCATGGATGGACAGAGATATTTTTTAAGACTGAGTTCATGCAACCCTCCACAGAAATAAGTTGCCCAAAAAAGCAATTATATTGATGGACAGTGTTCCCTCACATCTTCAGGAAGAGCAACTGATGATAGATAACCAGATTTTTGCCATACTCTTGCCAAATGTTACTTCAATTTGCAGCCAATAAAATAATTTATAATACGGACTTCTAAAAAAATTACAGAAAAATATTATTATGGATAAAATTATTAACTGAACAACATGACGTTTATTTTTTTGGAAGTCACTGACTCTGAAAGATGCTATTTATGGTTCTGCAAAGGCATGGAATGATGTCAAAGACATCACATTTCAACATGCCTGATATTAACTGTGGCCAGATCTTGAAGACAAACCTTTCCTTGACTTTTAAACAGACCCAGAGGAAAACAATGATAGTATTGAAATTATAAATCACCAGCATGGTTTTGAAGAAGTAGATGAAGAGAATATCCAACAATGGCTCCTGTGTGACAGCAACCATCCCTAATACCAAATTTTAGATGATTCTGAGATTAATGTTACTGTTCAAGGGGAAAATCAGGAGAAGGCGGCAGATAGTGAATAAGACATGACTGAGGACACAGTGCAGAATCTACAGAATGTGTTTATGGTCTTTGAGCAACAAGATGATATAGGATATTCTGATATCCTGCAGCTGCATTCAATGTGTGACAAAGTGAGACATAAGATTTATAAAAGTCTTTCAAAAATCCGTTCCAGACAATTCCAGATAACAGAAACCTGAAGTACTACTTGTGCTGTTAATTACATCCTAATATACTATTCTAGTATATTTTTTCATTAAATCAATAAAGTAATGTTGGTTTGATGCAGTATAATTGATTTCTTTAAAAAACAATCCCAAAACTTTGTCACTCACAAAGGGTGTCCCAACCATTAATGTGGATTAAAGTTTATACAGTACATTACATATTAAATATAGTATTAGAAACGATGTATCTTTATTTATAGGTATGACAGCATTATTCAACTATAATTTTTTCTCTTTGTCATTTGGTCTGCTGCGTCTCACAGATAGTTTGATTCCTTTCTCAAGACCTGAAGTGTATGGAGATGACTTGAGCAATCAGTCAATCGTTGAAACAGGTGACGGTGTCATTGACCTTATGCTCCAGAAAGTTCTTTTGATATTGTTGGCACTAAGAAAAACATCGCTAATATACTTTACACAATACAGTCATGCAATAGGGCTGCAAAAACCATTAACAGATAATTTAGTCTGCAGAGCACATACAGAGACAAAAGGTTGCCAGCTATATACAGACTAAACTAATAATCTTGCTCTAATGAAGGACTGAAAAAGTGAAGCTAAGTTCTCAGAGAAAATAAATTGACATGTAAAGACAATTTTAACTCTTGAGTCTGGATCCACTGATCCTTTCAAGATGAGATGTAATCAGCAGATAATAGCTAGATGGTGAGGAGAAGAGAGGATTTAGAAAGGTACCACTCTGTAGAAGTAACTCCTAGCAAATGCCATCTCCAAAAAAGCTTGCAGATCTAGCTTGTGAGTATGTGAATACTCATCTGGAGTGGCTTTACCGATATTTTCTGCAGAAGATAATATCTTAGTCCATGATGTGGAAGTGGACTAGGGGTTTTGTGCTTTTAGACCAGTAGGTATTTTCACCAGCATTTGCTTTGTAGGCTGTCTTCTCCTTCATGGCAATGTTTCCACAGAGCCCCATAGTAAAAGTTGTCACAGACCTTGCCACACAGCCATAAAACCTTGTTGAACAGTAGTTGGCAGTTATGTGATGCGTAAGTCTCATGAGCTTGCTTTGCAGGTAACACAGTGATATTTCCAGTCTGGGTTGGTGTGCACATATAGGATCCGTAAACTGTCCATGGTCTTTGGAAATCTCAGGATTTAAGGTTCTGCATAAAAATTGCTAGAGCTGAGGGCCATGAAACTCTCTCAGATCATATCTTCCTCACCCTGAGGACACATTTAATGGCTAGTATTGTTATAACACAGGACTTTAATAGACATAGAGAGACCTCATTCCCCTTCTGTTGTGTCAGAAGGCAATCCAATCTGTGAAAATGATGGAATTTAGAATGAAGTGACCCCATCAAAAAAATCACAAAAAACAGCATACCCAGAAACTAAGGTAAGGATCAGCGTAAGTGGTTGATCAAACCTTTAGTGATTTGTCTGATATTTTCCAGGTAGAGCCATCCAGATATGGGCTTCTCTTGCTACAGATCTAAGCAGCTACAAATCTGCAAGTCCAAGATTCAGCCTGAGAATGGGCAAAGATGCCCAGTGTCTATCAGAGAGTCTTCAATTACACAGAGGAAAAGGACTCATGCCCCCCCCCCCCCCGTTTTGCTGAGGAAGATTCCACAGGATAGACTGGAGTTTCTGGTTTGAGAACAGCAGATCTGGTTCTCAGAGACAGAGCCACAGTGAAGACAGTGAAGTCTATCAAAACAATATATTTAGAGAACAAGCTACTGCTGGCAGATTTTTGTGCTTCCTTCCCACATCAGGAGAGGGTGGCATGAAACAAAGAGGCATTTGGATTTCTTGAAAGCATCAGTTCATTTCAAGTAAACTTTTAGTCTTTCATTACATCCATTTTATGCCATAATTCTTTCTGGTCATGTCTACTATTTAAACAGCAAGAAGGGAACATTTTCTGACATCTCTGAAAACTAGTGTTACACTTACAATTAAAGTCAGGTCAGGTAAATAGCAAGGCCTCTTCTATTTGGGAGGTGTAGTGTTGCTCCTCAGTTGATCAGGTTCCTTGATAGTAGACCCATCTTGTGAATAATAGATCAGAATTTGAAAAATCTCAAATTAGGAACTCAGGGACTTTCTGGTCAGGCTCTAAGGGGTCATGGCTGAATCTTTTTGAAGGTTGTTGGAGTTCTGCTGTGTTTTGAAATCTCTTGATCAGTTGGTGAGAAGAAATTTGTGACTATGAAGACATTGGTATGGAAACAAGTGCTGATAATTGTCCCCTCAAGGTTTATATTGCCAAGTAGAGGGACAGGTTATCCTGTAAAAATAAGGAATTAGAGATCTGCAATTTATTGGGATTAATTTGGCTGCCTCTCCACTTGCAGTGGAGATTTGTTCTTAGTATTACACTATTTGTATTTGGAGAGTTTCTTGGATGTTAGGAGGATGCCTCACTCTGGCAGATCTGCTTTTCTCAATCTTCCATTCAGTGATAATTTAGTAATGGTGGATTCCAATGTTAAGGTAAGGCCCTGTTAAAACAAACTGGAGGTTATGTTGATCATGGATTTGCTCACCAGTTTTAAGAACCCCTGCTGCTTCAATGAGTGAGGGGCAATTAGGAAGATGCAATCCTTTTCTCCATTATCTCATGAACCAACTGAGACAAGCGGCATATAATTAGGTGCTTGGGTTAGGGATGAATCCTTAGCTACAATAGCTTATTTGGCCCTACGTGTGAGAGGGTGTCAACTGCTGTTGCTATTCTGTTGTGATGGAGAAGTATAATTCAAACGTGTGATTGTCAAGTGAGGTGAATAAGTAAATTGTGGGTTATTCCAATAAGCCTATCATTCAGTTTTATATAGACTAATAATTAAGGGATCATTCCCCCTCCTGAATTATTTTTCTTCTCAGTTAGTCTGCCCTGTCACACTGGTAGCTCCAGTTATGTGCATAGCTTTTACAAAGAGTGTGTTCTTCTGCCCACTGAAACAACTATTTTGCTCTCTAATGAAGCAGTTCCAGCAATTCCCCCTTGTCAGTTCAGATAGAAGATCATGTTTATATTTCTCTCTTGACCAGGATATGCTTATTTTTTTTAGGACTAGTTGTAACTTTCAGAGAATCTGCTCATTTCTCTGAGTTCCCACAGGTTAGTTGATTTTTCTTTCTTTCCGCCCTGATCCACATTCTTTTACCAAGTTCTTCCCCAATAGGATTCTCTAGACTCTAGCCCTCAATACTCAAGTTTGGTGAGAATTTTCCTCTTTGCTTGGCAGAGATATTCCCTTGATCAATCTCCAGTCTTCCATCAACCACAACAAAGTGTATTACCTTGCCTGGAATTGTGACATCTGAATTTGGTAACAGATGCTACCTTGGTCATGTAGTAAGGAGGAGT
The DNA here is from genome assembly GCF_025201925.1 of Gopherus flavomarginatus. Lineage (NCBI taxonomy): Eukaryota > Metazoa > Chordata > Testudines > Testudinidae > Gopherus > Gopherus flavomarginatus. The sequence goes on along the minus strand of NC_066618.1, from coordinate 102,092,082 downwards.
CTCTAATGTATCTCACGGGCTATCAATCTCGTATCACAGAAGGCTCTAAGAGGCCATGATGCCAAAGGAATAGACTCTTTCCACTTCACGAGTATCTCAGGAGGATGTTAAATGGCAGCGACTAAAGTTAGACATTAGTTTTAAAATCAGCAGGTCCAGATAACTTACATCCAGGAGTTTTAAAAGAGCTGAGGAGCTTGCTGAGCTGTTAATGTTGATTATAAAGTTTTGGAACAGTGGGGAAATTCCAGGAAACTGGAAGAAAGCCAGTTATGTGCCAATACTTTTAAAAGAGTAAATGGGATTACTTGAGTAATTATAGGCCTGTCAATATGACATCAATACCAAGCAAGACAATGGACAGGCTGAGATCAGCTTGATTAATAAAGAATTAAAGGATAGTAATATGCCAATCAACATGGGTTTATGGAAAGTAATTTAAAAAAAAGGATTACAAGTTTGGTTGATACATTGTTGATGTAATATACTTAAACTTCCCTAAAGTGCTTGACTGATTACTGCATGAAATTTTGATTAAAAACTAGAATATAAAATTAACATGGTATATATTGAATGGATTAAAACTGGCTAACAGATAGGTCTCAAAATGTAACTATAAACAGGGAATCCCTCCATTAATGGAGTGCTACAGAGATTTGTTCTTAGTCCCGACACAGTTTAATATTTTTATTAGGGCTGTCGATTAATTGCAGTTAACTCATGCTATTTGAAAAAATCATGATTAAAAAATTAATCGCAGTTTTAATTGCACTGCTACACAATAGAATACTAATTGAAATTTATTAAATATTTTGGATATTTTTCTACATATTCATACATATTGTATTCTGTGTTGTAACTGAAATCAAAAGTGTATATTATTTTTTATTACAAATATTTGCACTGTAAAAGTGATAAATAAAAGAAATAGCATTTTTCAATTCACCTAATACAAATACTGTAGTGCAATCTCTTTGTTTTACAAATGTAGATTTCTTTTGTTATATAACTGCACTCAAAAACAAAACAATGTAAAAATTTAGCATCTACAAGTCCACTCGGTCGTACTTCTTGTTCAGCCAATTTCTAAGACAAAACTAGGTTGTTTTGTTTTTTTTTACATTTACAGGAGATAATGCTGCCCTCTTCTTATTTACAGTGTCACCAGAAAGTGAGAACAGGCATTTGCATGGCACTTTTGTAGCCAGCATTGCAAGGTATTTACGTGCCAGAGATGCAAAATATTCATATGCTCCTTCCTACTTTGGCCACCATTCCAAAGGACAAGCTTCCATGCTGATGATCCTCATTAAAAAAATAATGTGTTAATTAAATTTGTGACTGAACTCCTTGGGGGAGAACTGTATGTCCCCTGCTCTGTTTTACCCACATTCTGTCATATATTTCATGCTATAGCAGTCTCGGATGATGATCCAGCACATGTTCATTTTAAGAACACTTTCACTGTAGGTTTGACAAAGTGCAAAGAAGGTACAAATGTGAGATTTCTAAAGATAGTTACAGCACTCGCCTAACATATAAGAATCTGAAGTGCCTTCCAAAATCTGAGGAGGAGGAGGTGTGGAGCATGCTTTCAGAAGAGCTCAAGTATGGAAACTACAGAACCTGAACCACCCATAAAGAAAATCTACTTTCTGCTTGTGGCCTCTAACTCAGATAATAAAAAGGAACATGCGTTGGTCAGCACTGCTTTGGATTGTTGTTGAGCAGAACCCTTCATCATCAGCATGGACGCATGTCCCCTGGAATGATGGTTGAAGCATGAAGGGACATATGAATCTTTAGCACATCTGGCACGTAAATATCTTGCGATGCCGGCAACAACAGTGCCATGAGAATGCCTGTTCTCACTTCCTGGTGACAGTGTAAATAAGAAGCTGGCTGCATTATCTCCTGCTAATGTAAACAAACTTGTTTGTCTGAGCAATTGGCTGAACAAGAAGTAGGACTGAGTAGACTTGCAGGCTCTAAAATTTTACATTGTTTTATTTTTGAATGCAATTTTTTGTACATAATTCTACATTTGTAAGTTCAACTTTCATGATAAAGATATTGCACTACAGTACTTGTATTAGGTGAATTGAAATACTATTTCTCTCTTTTTTTTTACAATGCAAATACTTGTAATCAAAAATAAATATAAAATATAAAAAATATATTTGAAAATGTAGAAAACATCCAAAATATTTAAATAAATGGTATTCTATTATTGTTTATCAGTGCAATTAATCACACAATTAATCACAAATTTTTAAAATTGCTTGACAGCCCTAATTTTTATCAATGGCCTGAAAGAAAACAAAGTCATCACTGCTGAAGTTTCAGATGACTCATAAATTGAGATAGTGTAAAAATAAAGGGGACAGATCACTAATACTGTGTGATCTGGATCGGTTGTGCTCAAGCAAACTATGTATTTAAATATGGCTAAATGTAAATGTAGATGTCTAGGAACAAAGAATGAGGGGAGACTATTCTGGGAAGCAGTGACTCTGAAAAAGTTTTGGGGTTCATGGTGGGTAATCATCTGAACATGGGCTCCCATGTGATGCTGTGGCCAAAAGCATAAATGCAATCCTGGGATGTATAAATAGGAATTTTGAGTAGGAGTAGAGAGGATTTTTTACCTTTGCATTTGGCACTGGTGTGACCACTGCTGGAATACTGTATGCAGTTCTGGAGCCCACAATTCAAGAAGGATCTATGGCCTGTATTATACAGGAGGTCAGATGAGATGATCACAATAGTCCCTTCTGGCCTTGGAGTCATTGAAGCATTTTTAATTGTGGCTCTCCTAATAGCTGACACACAGATCTATCACTGGTGCCTATGAAATCTGTCAGTGATAAATGATGCTCCGCCCTTCAGTGTGCTCTCACCATTCCCAGGTAAGTAATGGATTATGAAGAGATTAATTGCTCTTTTCAAAACTGATGAAGAACCTCTGCTTTTGAAGGAGAGAGAATACCAGATCAATAGCAAAGGATAAGGGATGCAGTCTAAAAATGGGTGCATATACTGTATATGCATGATTTGGTTAATCCCCTGACTGTGTCTGACATCCTGAAGGAGGAGTACTTTGTACTGGTACTGCTTTGAGTTATACACAAAACCATAGCTATATCCAGGTATGCTTCTTTCTTGTTTGCAGAGGTCAGGAAATTTCTCAGCAAGATGCTGAAGAGTATTATGAGCAGGTTTTTCCATTCTGAAATTATGATATTGCCTTCAGATCCCTGATATCCAGTACTGGTGGTATCTCTTCTGACATTTTGAGTTAATTTATTTTGTTGAAGTATTGCAAATAGTATTGCATAAACACCATGGAATTTCTCATTATGGAGTACAGTCACTAAGGTTTCTATGCGAAGCAGGTGGTTTTTAGTAGTTTGAATCACAAGGGAATTGTCAGGCTTCTTTAATGTTATTTGAAGGAAAATTTGAGAACCTGGGAAAGTATCATGAATTATTGTAGCATAACCATCTTTTATAATTTTTAAGACTTGTCTTGGTCAACTTTTCCCATTCAGACAGAAAATGGGATCCCAATCTCAAAAGACCTGTTCTAGTGATTGACAACACTTGCTGCCTTCACACACTCATGAGAAAGGATCAGCAGACCTGTACTCTATAGAGTAAATGACCAGTCTTTCTGCACTTTTCAGGAGATATTTAACAGCAAAGTGTTATAGTAAGTCTTAGTAACATGAGAATTCTTTTTTTTCCCTACTTACAAAATATAGAGTCCTTTACTACTAAATTATAAAACAGTTAAAATAAACTACTTTTGTCAAAATGAAATAAAATACATTTTGTGATGCATTATTCTTAGGTTTGTTCATTTAGTCAGTAATTTACAGTGGGTCTCCCAGGTTCTGCTGAGTAACAAATACCATAATCTCAACTCTAAATAAAAAACTATGCGCTGAATGACCTTATTAGTGTATAAAAACCTAGAGCTCTAGATTCAAAGAACCCTTATAGCCATATTGTATGGTAGCTATTGCGAACAATGCTTCTCTGTACTGAAGTGTGTCATAGAAACTCTAGTGACATTAGCTTTGACTAAGACTTGGGACTACGTTTTGAGGCTTTAAAAATATCTAGGGAGTTCCATACATGTATGTTGTAGACTTTTATTTAAGACATCATCAAACTAACCCCTCTTCCTACCTCGCTACTCCTGAGTTTGTGTTTAGTTTCATCTGGCTTTCATGTTTCAAATGCAAATAAATATACCCGAAATAGTGGCTAGGAGGCAACCCCATCTAATTAGGTAACAATCATAATTACTAACAGTTTACTTTGTGTAGTTACCTGAAAATCTCAAATTATATTACAAAATTTAATCCTCCCCAATATGGAGAGGCAACCAGGTAAAGTGATTTTCCCAAGGTAACAGAGTCAGGACTAGTATTCAGTCCTGACTGTCATTTCCCTGTTGAGTACCAGACTGTATTTATGGCCACTGAACACCATTCAGATCACTTGTCAGTCTCTGGATTAGCTTCATTTTCAGGTGAAGAGGCAAAATGGAGCCTAAGTTTGAGCCTTTGACACACCCTTTGTCGTATGCTTAAGAGTTATGACTGATGTTTATCATCATGGGCAATTCCCTTATAAGGAAATAAATCTTACAGTTGAAAAGTAATTCCCCCCCACACACATACCCTTTCAATATCACACTACCCCCAGTGGAGAAAATGTTAAGTCATACAAGTAATTCCCAAGGCAATAAATCCCTAAGAATACTCAGGAACATCACACTAAAACACTTGCTGAAAATATTCCTAAAGACAAAGGTCATTAAAGCTTAGGTCATGTATTGTACAAGATCACAGCGCACAGCTTAAATGATTAAACCACGGTGTATACAGCACAGGCTGAAAATGGCTCTAACTGCTAATTGTGATCCTCATTATGTCCCCTGCTTCAGTGCTATGAGAGCCAGTAATGCAGTAATTGAAACAAATTATTACAAACATGATGATGAAAATGCATGCTGGACTTTCTGCTCAAAACTCAATTATTAATTATACAATGAGAGAAACCATTCAGAAGCTGGCAGATGCAAGCACCCAGCTACATCTAGTGTTTAAACACTGTGTAGATTATCATGTCTAACACATTGCAATTTTCACCTATAGACAAGCTGTACCAGATGAAATATCTCACATACTGAAGCTGGTAGGTAAGCAGAGAAGCTTTAAAATAAAATATGCAGTTATCAGCAGACTCATTGTACATAATATTCCAAGTACTGAAATTCTAGCTGAAATATCTTTCTAGGTCCTTACATAAACCTATTTGATCTTACCTATATTTTTGCGGTATCAACATTAGTGGTTACAAATTTCAAAGGAGCAGTTTTTCCATTATAAACTAACATTGTAAGGAAGAAATAAAGTAAACATTCATTAAACTAATCTCTCAGCCAAAACTTTTCATATGTTATCTTAGTAGTACACAGAACTCAACTATAGCAATTAAAAATGCACTAATTCATATGTATGAACTGCTTGGTTAACACTGCTCCAAACCTTAGATGAGGTAAACAATAAAACCATCCTGACTATACACTACATTTCAGTGATTCATGCATCTGATTTTATTTTTTGGTAACAATACTTGTCTACTTTGCAGGGGCTGTGCAAGGTCTAATTCTTTCATTCTGGGTTCAGAATTTTGAAGTTCTTTGATAAAAGGAACTATCCAAAACGAATCTAATTTCCCCTCCTTAACCACTCTCTTCTTATAAACATTGAGTCTTTTAAGATAAAGAAGAAACTTAAAAACCAAACCATTTTTTTTCTTTTAGAAACTATTGAAGTGAACACAACTGGAAAAGATATTTAACACCTTCCTTCAGGAGAGAAAGGTTACACTTGCTCTCTCTCTCCTGCCCTCCCACCACCGCTGCCTTAAAGGTGGTAAAGATTTTTTTCAGTTGTTGCTATATGTTGCTATTTATGACGATTCCATCCTCCATATGTCCAGCTACCACTTCATGGTTCCTGTCACTGTACATTTATGCTGAGAAGCCTGCTCAACTTTGTTCCAACTAGGAGATTCTCTCCTGAGCTACGGAAGCAAATTTAGTATTAACAGGGCTGTACACACCAATGCCACTCCATCAAACTTCAGTCATGCACAGAAGTAATTAGTTCTGTGTCCCCAGACATGTTGATGCCCAGGAGAAATTTTGCAGGGCTGCGAAGGCAACTGTCATTTTGGTACAGGTAGAGCTTTCTGAAAGGCCCAGTCTTAAGCAGGAAGCTATTACCTACCATGGCCAACATTTTCAAACCTGGATGCTTAATGTGAGGTATATATTTAGAACCTAGTTAAAAGTTGCCTGAATTTCAGAAACACTGGAGCACATGTAAGTTTCAGTACGGGCTGCAGGTATTCGGCACTTCTGAGGCCACTTATTTAGGCACTAAATATTTTAGGCACCCAAGTTTGCACAAATATACTTCTTTTGCATGGTATGCTTCTTATAACACTGCAGAGAAAAGCAGGTAAGTGTGGCTAATGAAGAATTCAAACTCTTATGAAATATATTTTTAAATGAGGACATGACTAATTAAAGCTGCACTGAAAACTTACGGGTATATGTTTCATAAGAATCAACCTAATAAGTGGCCCTTCCATGCACATGCAATGGTGTAAAATGTAAATACTACTTAAACAAAATTGGCCCTAAAGTTAGGCAATCAGCTAGTCAGGTCTAAATAATCGCAAAGGGCAAAGCAGAACAACCAGTACTCAAGTGCTTAAGCCTAGATTATTAAACACTTAAATTCAAGCTATTACTGATATTGTATAAACTTTTTGTGTAGGACTTGTTAGGGACTAAGCTGTTTATTTCTTTTATTGTAATATTTTTAATATACACACTTAGTTCAAATCTATTTCCCACGGACAGAGGCAGACACAGTGGAACAAATGCCATTCCACTGCATGGGTGGAGAGAGGTAGGATTTGAGGGTTCACATAATATGTGAACTTCACGCATATCACAGGAATTAGGGGAATTCATGCTAGTACCCATATTTTGGACGCTAAGGTTCAGAATTGGGAATTATACTATGACAAGGAGGCAGCAGCATGGGGCGCTGTGGGGACTCTGTTTGGGATGCTGTGGGGGGCAGCAGGAGGCGCTGTGGGAGGTTGGATGGGGGCAGAAGCAGGGGGCGCTGTGGCGAGTCACCTTGGGGTGTTGGGAGGCAGCAGCAAGGGGCACTGTGGGGACTCAGTTTGGGGTGTTGGGAGGCAGCAGCAGGGGGCTCTGTGGGGACTGAGTTTGGGGTTCTGTGGGGGGCAGCAGGGGTTGCTGTGGGAGGTCGGATGGGGCAGTAGCAGGGGGCGCTGTGGGGTAAGTTTGGGGCGCTGTGGAGGGGCAGCAGGGGGTGCTGTAGGAGGTCGGATTGGGGCAGTAGCAGGAGGTGTGATGGGGTCAGTTTGAGGTGCTGTGGAGGGTTAGCAGGGGGCGCTGTGGGAGGTCGGATGAGGGCAGTAGTATGGGACATGGTGAGGTCAGTTTGGAGTGCTGTGGGGGGGCAGCAGGGGGTGCTGTGGGAGGTCGGATGGGGGCAGCAGCAGGGGGCGCTGTGTGGTCAGTTTGGGGTGCTGCGGGGGGACAGCGGGGGGCGCTGTGGGAGGTCGGATGGATCAGTAGCAGGGGGCGCTGTGGGGTCAGTTTGGGGCGCTGTGGGGGGGCAGCAGGGAGCACTGTGGGAGGTTGGATGTGGCTGTTGAGGCTCTGCACATACTGTTGCACAGGTGGATGGAACATGGGGAGGAAAAGAAATGAAGATGGGAGATCTCCCACTAACTGATATTGAGTGGCCATTGTTCTCTGAAGGAGCAGTGGGAGGAGAATGGGCAATACTGCAGTGTAAGAACTGAACTATGGGAACAGTTTTATTCTATGACTTGGGAGGAAAGATTAATTCCCAGAGCCCAGAAACAACTCAGACATTAAGCATGACGAAGCGTTTGCCTCAGAGTCATGTTCATTTTCTTATTTACATTTGGATTGTGGCTGGATGTTGGTGGGTTCATGGCAAGCACAGCCGACTCCAAGTTTTTTGTCACCCAAAGCAAAAAAAATGTCCCTGTGCCCCCTGGCCCTGCCCCAACTTCACCCCTTCCCCACCCCATTCCAACTCCTTCCCCAAATCCCTGGCCCTGCCTCCTCCCCCGGGCGTGTCACACGCTCGGGGGAGGAGGCGGAGGTGAGCTGGCGGGGTGGAGCGGTTCCTCTGCCCCCCAGGGTTACTTCCTATGGTTCTCCCTGCTCCCCCCACCACCGCAGCTCACCTCCGCTCCGCCTGCTCCCCTGAGCGTGCCACTGTTGTTGCTCCGTTTCTCCCCCCTCCCTCCCAGGTTTGCCGCAAAACAGGTGATTCACGCAGCAAGCCTGGGAGGGAGGGGAGAGAAGCGGAGGGCTGGGGCGCTTGGGGGAGCACGCGGCAGTGGAGCGGAGGTGAGCTGGGGGGGAGTGGTTCTTCTGTCGCCCCCCCAAGGGTTACTTCCTGTGGTCCTCTCCGTGCCCCCCACTGCCACAGCTCACTTCCACTCAAGGCCGGCTCCTGGCTTTTTGCGCCCCAAGCAAAAAAAAAAAAAAAAGAGCCAGAGTGCCGCCCCTTGGAAAGTGTTGCCCCAAGCACATGCTTGGAGTGCTGGTGCCTAGAGCTGGCCCTGATGGCAAGGGAGCACAAGGACCTTCCTCTCTTCCATGTATTTTCCAAAGGGACTGACGCATTGTCCCTTTATTTCCCTTGGGTGTGCAAGCCACTCCAAAAGTGGCAGCAAGGTCCTGACTCTGCCCAGCATTACTTTTCCTAAAAGTGGACTACCCGAACACTGGGAAGCTTGGGCATCTATTGGTAATGTGCTTTCCTCAAAGTGGTGCACAATTTAACTGCCACAATCTGGCTCTTTGGTATTTTATCTCATAATACTCAATACAAGTGTCAAGATAGCTAATTTGGGAACCCCTACTTTGCCATTGTCTCTCAAATTCTCTTAACTATGACGACTCTTGCTGTGACTGAGCTAGTAGGAATTGTAAGTGCCAGTTTGACCCTGTCTAGCCTGCATGAAATACTGTATATCAACATACCAGTAACTAGCAAACTACAGAGTGGGTATATGTTGTGCAGTCCCTGCCAGCTTTGCTCAGCCATAATACTCAAATATCACCATTTGTTCATTTATTGCCTCTTATGCATCCTTTCAGGAATTGTTCTCTGTGTGTTTTTAAACACAAAATGGGAAAGTTCAACAGGAAAAGTGCATGCTTAATTGATGCAGGAACTGATCTTAATCCTCCCAAGCTCCGTAGGATTTATTTTGTACACAGGGAAAAAAAAATGGCATTACTGAAAACATTTGGACAAATACAGTGAGTCATTGGGGAAATGTATTAAGTTAATTAGCAACCTATGTAATAGTAGAGGGAAGCTTTGCTTTCATACAGCACAGTACCGATTAAAGAAAGAGACTTTCCTTATCTGAATCTTAATCTGCATCCTATGGGAGAGAAACTAGCAGAGTTCATTTTGTTAGCTGACGATTTACAATCGTGTTTTTAATTCCAAATATGGCTAGAGTGAGTTCTCTACCTTACCCTATGAATACCGATGGTAAGACAGCACGGCCACACTTATAAATTAAACTCCCCATATACTCTACAGAGATTGCTGGATATATATCACCTTTAGTGGGGGCACAATTTTATTATTTATTGAAGTTGCTCCTCTTGTGCAACTGTTAATCATTTCTTGGGAAAAAATGAATGGCGCCTTAACTCCCACCAGGTGCTTGATGTTGCAAATTTTCTATCCTCATTAACATTAGGTCATCAAGCCAGCTCTACCTTACATTTCATTACAAGTTAGTTTTCTCATGATGTTTTACATGGATAGTCTTCATAGTCCTAGATGCCACGATATGGCATGGCAACAGCATTATTAATGGCAACATTTAAACACCAAGCAAGAGAATTTTGTCTGAGACAGATAAGTTTGTGTTTGGAGAGGACCTTCAAGAAATTTTGAAATCCAAGCCTTAATTTTCTATATCTTAAAATATATTAGGCCACATGAAAACAAAGGTTCATGTGTATTTCGTTGTTACACTGGCATTATATTAAGAAAACTACACAGTATCTAATATAATAAGATTTCCCTTCTGTGTGTTCTCTTTTTCCATTTCTTTTCCCCTTTGGCTTTCTAAAGTATCTCTCTCTGTTTCTTTTCTTCCACCTTTCATATGTTTTCCTACAGTATTTCCCCCACCCATAATGTTTATTAAAATTTACAAACTTATACCACGCCAACTAAAACCCCCCCAAACAGTTTTGTTTCATCTCTTACTTCAGGACACTTCTGTGATTCGTTATTGTGTATCTCATACAGTATTTGATATTACATTAATCACTTTCCTGTCGAAAACATCTCCTCCTTTGGTGTTCCACATTTTCTCCCTACTTTATTATCTCTTATCTCCTCAACCTCCCTCTCTCTCCTTTATGCCTCAGTACCTTTTGAGGTTTACCTTTCAGAAGCCTGAATGAGACTGCACAAACCATGACCGAAGAGTTAATTTCAAAGGATGATTTAAGTTGGAAGAGGACCCTTTGAATATATACAGAATACAATAGGACTGATGTGAAGCATACTTTCAATATAACAATTATGCTTTGCTCTTATATATCATTCATCATCTCAGACTGCTATACAAAAAAATAAACAAAGCTTCACAAGACTCTGAATGAGGCAGATGAGTAGTGTACTGAGGTGAATTTCACCAATTTCTTGTAAGGCCAACATTTCCAAACTTGGATTCCTAAAGGAAGATGAGTAAATTCATATTTAGGAGCCTACATAAATTGGCCTGATTTTCAGAGGCGTGGAGCACCCACAGTTCCTGTAGACTTTAACAGGAGCTACTGGTTCTCAACATCTGTGAAAACCAGGCAAATTTTATTTAAGTACCTAAACTTAAACATCCAAATAGGAAAATTTTGTCATTGGTGGTTTACCCAAAGTCACATGGAAAGTCTGGAAGAGCATATAATGCTACCCAGGGCTCCTGACTTAGTCCTGAGCATTAGTCATGAGAAAATCTTTCTTCCATTAATCCCTAGCTGTACCTCCATCCCAACTTTATCCCATGATGTCTTATTTTGTACAGTGTTTGCAAATTATTGCATCCGGTAGCTCAATGTCCCAGAGAAAAAAAGGTTACTCACTCTGTGCAGTAACTGAGGTTCTTTGAGATGTGTGTCCCTATTTGTGCTCCACTGTAAATGGGTGTGGCACCGCTCCGTGCACCTGGGATCAGAGATCTTCATTAGCAGTGCCCATTGTACTGCACATACGCACCTCCTCGTCTCGAACCCCCAAGTTCCTTCTCTATCACAGAGCTTATCTTTCAGCTCCAAAGCAGAGGGGAAGAGGGCAGGTAGGAGAGCACCCACAGGAACACAGATCTCAAAGGACCTCTGTGACTGCACAGGGTAAGTAACCTTCTTTTCTTCTTCTTTGAGTGATGTCCTTATGGGTGCTTCGCTGTAGGGGACTATAAAGCAGTGCCCCTAGTTGGAAGGCTGGGACTTTGGAACAGCATTTAATGCAGTTGATAGGACAGTGTGTCCTAGCAGAGTACCTGATGCTGTAATGAGTAATGGCATAGTGGTTGCTAAAAAAGTGCCCATGGATGTCCATGTGGCTGCTTTGCAAATGTCAGCAATCAGGAAATTGTAGAGAAAGGGGCAATCAAGGTGGAGAGAGAGCAGGTGGAATTTGCTTGAGTTCCAGGAGGAGATTGTTGATTATGCAGTTTGTAGGACAAGTGTTTACACTGCGAGATCCACTTGGAAAGGTGTTGATTAGAAATGGCCACGTCTTTCTATCTTTTGGCCGTTAATAGGAATAAGTTTGGCGATCATCTGAAAGGTTTAGTTCTGTCCAGGTAGAATGCTCATGCTTGACTGACATCCAGGTATATAATGCTGCCTCCTGCTGGTTACAGTGTGGCTTTGGAAAGAAGCAGGGAAGGTGGATAAGTTGTTTGCGATTGAAAGAGGATGGTACCCTGGGTAAAAATGTAAGGTGTGGACATAACGTAACCTTGCCTTTATGAAAAATCTTGTATGGGAAGTATGCCATGAGTGATCCAATTTCACCAACCCAATGGGCAAAGGTGATAACAAGAAATGCTTTTTTCATGGATAAGTGAACGTAAGAGCACATTACTATTAGTTCCAACAGTGGTTTAGTAAGAGAATGTAGGACAAGGCCGGGGTCCCAAGCTGGGGTGGAATCCCATATGTGAAGGTAAAGATTTTGGAGGCCTTGCAAGAAGCTTTTCATGAGCAGGCGGGTGAACATGGAGTGAACATCTATTTTGGGGTGAAAGGCTGTGATGGCTACCAAGTGCACACAAATGAAGTTGATGGATAACCATGATCTTTTAAAGTGTAAAATATAGTTCAGGATGAGCAGTAATGGAGTACTCATTCCATTAACATGATTGCAGGTGCACCAGGATTGGAATCTAGTCCATTTGTGGAGGTAAGTGCATCTAGTTCTATCACGTCTGCTATTCAAGAATAGTTGTTTAACTGCCTCTGAACAAGTCATCTCTGAATCCCAGAACCATGGAGGAGCCATGCCTTCAGGTGGAGTAGCTGTGGATTGGGATGGAGTATTCGACCCACATCCGGTGAAAGGAGTCATGGAGTTGGTCACAGAGTGATTGGAGGGCATACCAGCATGCTAATAAGGTAAGTATACCAGATCGGAGCTAAAAAGATGACTCAGGCTCTGTCCTCTTGGATCTTGTGGAGTACTCTGAACAAAAAGAGGAAAGGGAGGAAAGACAGAGCAGTGGTGCATCCCATGTGAGAAGGAATGCATCTCCCAGGAATTTGAGTCCTAGGCTTGCTCTCAAGCAAAATTCAGGACATTGGCATTCTCTGCTGTGGCAAAGACATCTATGGTGGGGAATGCCCAGGGGCTGAAGATGTGATGAAGGGCTCCAGTATCCAACTCCCACTCGTGATCTTGGGAGAATCTCTTGCTCAATGAATCCGCTGTAGTGTTCTGGTATCTAGGGAGGTGTGTGACTGAGATGTCATGCTAGACATCTCAGTTTAATAATTTATTGCTTCTGAGCATAGTGGGACCTCGCACCAGCTTGCTTGTTGATGTAGAACATGCAGGCAATATTGTCCATTATGACTCTGATGTGTGATCAATGATAGAAAATGTTGGCAGGCACTGCAGACCACTTATAACTCTAGGAGATGGATGTGTCGGGTGGATTCAGTTACGGACATACCCTGCACTGTCTGGGTCTGAAGATGCGCTCACCAACTGATTAAGAAGGCATCAGTTGTTAGTGATTAGTTGATGGTGCTGGTTGAAGGAAAGGAACCCCAAAATAAATATTTTTGGGGTGTGTCCTCCAGAGTAATGAGTCCTTGACCTTGATAGGCATGAGGAGTTTGTAAAAGCTGTGTTTGAGAGATACATGTACATAGCTACGCCTGGAAAGTCTGCATCTGCAACCATGTGCACTTTACCATGAATGTGACTGAATGGCTGGAGACCCGTCTGGCTGAGATCTGGGGACAGGTTCTCAACATGGATAAGAGATTGACTATTGCTGAAAATCTGTGAGCTGTGAGGAAGGCTCTGGCTTGTATGGTGACAGTTGTGCTCTGATAAATTCCAGGTGTTGCATTGGTGTCAGGGTAGATTTTTCCAGGTTCAAGAAGAGGTCTATTGTCATTGGTATGGCGTGAAGAGCATCTGGTTCAGATGGTGCCTTGACGAGACAGTCTAAGTATGGAAATGTGATGATGCCCTCTTTGCGTAGGTAGGCAGCCACTACCATGAGGACTTTGGAGAACACTTGAGGCTCTATAGCGAGTCTGAAGGGCAGTGCTTTGTATTGATAGTGATTGGTCCCCATGATGAACTGGAGGAACTGTCTGTAGGCAGGGTGTATTGTCATGTGAAAATACGTGTATTGGAGGTCGAGGGCCAAGAACCAGTACTCCTGTCCCAGTGTTGGGATAACAGTGGACAGGATAACCATCCTGAAGTGTTGCAGCTTGATGAAGTTGTTGAGGTTTCAAAGGTCTAGAATTGGTCTCCATCCACCAGATTTCTTTTGGATCAGAAAATAATGGGAGTAAAAACCCTTCCCTCTGTGCTTGGCTCGGACTGATTTTATAGTTCCCAGTTGCAGAAGGTGGTTTATTTCTTCTCAAAGAATGTGTTCGTGAGAAGGATCCCTGAATAGGGATGGGGGTGGAGGAGGACGGTTGGGGGGATAGATAGGAATGGGATGAAGTATCCTTCCTTGATGATCTCTAGAACCCACTTGTCTGAGGCAATTAGTCAGGGCCAGCTCCAGGCACCAGCCCAGCAAGCAGGCGCTTGGGGCGGCCAATGGAGAGGGTTAGCATGTCCAGGTCTTCAATGGCAATTTGGCAGCGGGTCCCTCACTCCCTCTTGGAGCGAAGGACCTGTCACTGAAGCGGCAGCGGTAGAGCTGATTGTGACTATTTTTTTCTCTGCTAGGGTTGGCAAAAACCCTGGAGCCGGCCCTGCAACTAGTCACCATGATGGAAAGAAAGAGGCTAAATGGTCACCAAACTGGTGGGATGTTGGAGATGGTTGCTGTGACTGGAACAGGAGGAGGCTTTTTGGGGCCTCAACCACACCTTCAAAATTGTTGTTTGGCCACAGATGTGTGAGAGGTAGCCCCTTGAGGAATTGTATGTCTGCTTTTGGTAGGGGGCTTCTGTCAGTGGTGTTGTGTGTGTTGTATTGTCACTGAGGAGTGAACAGTGGTGATCAGGATCATGGGGGAGGTTGGTATTTCCCTGGTCATCTCTTCGGTGCTGGTGTATAAATGCCCAGAGAGCTGAGAGTTGTTTGAGAGTCCTTCAGGGAGTGCAGGGACTCATCCATGCACCCTGCAAATAATTTGGAGCCCTCAGAGGGTAGGTTCTCAATGGTGCTTTGTATCTCCTTAGGGAGGCCAGAGAGATGCAGGCATGACGTCCGTCTCATGACTTTGGCAGTCACTATGGAACAGGCAGCAGTATCTGTGGAATCCCAAGGGCCTTGTAAAGCTGTATGGGCCAAGAGATGTCCTTTGGATACAAGTGCCTAGAGCTGCTCCTTCTTGTCATCAGGAAGGTCTTGGCAGAGTTCCTGTATTTTGGAATAATTAACATAATTATATTTGGCCAGAAGATCGTCATAGTTGGAGATGTGGAATTGGAGGATAGCAGATGAATACGTCTTGCAGCCAAATAGATCCAATTGCTTCTAATCTCTGTTATAAAGGGTAGATCTAGGCTGGTATTGATGTCCCTTTTTGTGCATGGCATTGACAACTAAGGAATTTGGAGTGGGGTGAGAAAAAAGAAATTGCATGTCCATAGTGGGGACATAATATTTTTTGTTTCCCTGCTTTCAGGTCGGTGGGATGGACACTGGGGTCTGCCAGAGCACCTTGGCCATGTCAAGAAGGGCCTCATTGACAGGGAGGAGTATTTTGGAGAATGAGTGCAGGATGTTGAGCAGTTTATGCTGTTCTTTCACTTCCTCCAATGGAATCTTAAGGTTGTCTGCTATCCTGTGAAGCAGCTCCTGGAAGTTTTTAAAGTAATGGGATAACATAGGGGGCAGAGGCATGACAGTCTTATTGGGGGAAGAAAAGGAGAAATGGAGTGGCGGTGTAACCTCCCCCTCCAGTTCTTCTTCCTCATCCGCTATCAGGAATGGCTTGGTCCCTGGTGGTACAGAAACAGATGGGGATGGTGAATATGTAGGCCTCCAGTTTGCTATATGGGAGGCTTCCCGAACTGCAATCTGTGCGTGGCCCCTGGATCCCAGTATGGCCAATAGGGAGGGAATGGTATGTGGCTTTGCATCCATGGTAGGCCATACCAGGGCCCTGGGTCTGTTGGGGCTCGTGGATATTGAGGACATGTAGATGATGTGCTTTGTGCCTGTCCTGAATGTAAGGGGGGAGGCAGGGTAGTCCTCCTCCTGTATGCTGGGGAAGCCTGGTGCCGTCCTCAGAGGGGAAAGCGAACAGTGCTGTGACTCTGGAGAAGAGGACAGAGGTGAAGGGAGCTCATGCCTGAGTAGTGGTGACTCAGGCAGGTCAGATACAAGCAGGTCCTTGGGATACCTGAAGTTTTGGGGAGGAGGAAGGAGCACCATCATCACCGGTGAATGCATTGGTGCTGAGAGAGAGGTGCATTCTCTTGAGCAGCCAGCAGATGGAGTTGAGGATTTGCTCAGTGCCAGAGAGCACAGCGGCACTGAAAGCTTGGCTCGTGCTGCATGTTTTGTCAGCGTCAAAAGGGATGTTGGCTCTGATAGAGCTGCCAGTGCTGGTGGTTTTGTCAGTGCTGTGGTGCCCAAAGTTGACTTGATAGGGGCAGTCTGCATTAGTTTTGAAGATCTTGCATTACAGTCTCTGTTCCTGAGAGATGGTGCTGACACCTGCAGGTCCACCCGTTTAGGGTCTTTAGACCTATGTTTTGCTCCGGTACTGGAGGTACTTGGACAGTCCCTGAAGGTATGTCTCATCCCCGAAGATGTTGAGGCTAGTGACCTCACAGAGTACAGTGTTCTGGCAGACGATGCCTCAGAAGGCGATGAGGGAGCCTGTTTCTTCCCATCAGCAAGGGAAAGAGAAGATTTCCTCTTAGGAAAATGCGGTGAATGGGGGTTGGTGGACGACCTAGTGGAGTGCGAGAGCCATGTGGGGGAAGTGTCCAGGCCAGGGTCCAATGCTGGATACAATGAACTCTGTCCAGGAGGATAAGTTGCAGCTGAATGTCCCATTCTTTTCTGGCTCTGGCAGTTAGGCTGTGGCAATGGGTGCACTGCTGCAGGATGTGTCCCTCTCCCAGGCAGCAGATGCACTGTAGGTGATAGTTGTTTACTGGAAAGGCCTCCTGGTAGGAAATGCATCCCTTAAACCCAGGAGACCCAGGTATAGGGGTGAAGGAGAAAGCTTCCCAGTCAGGAAGGGTGGGAAGCAGGAAAAGGAAATCCTAAACTATGAACTAATGGGGAGGGCAAGAGGAAGGAAGACGATTTTAAGGGAGAAGATAACAAAGGAAAGAAGTAACTACTAAACTATACTAAAACTAATAGGTAAGGCATTATCTAACAGCTCAAAGGATAGGCAGGCTCTGCTGTGGATTCCATTCCTGACCAAAGGTGGTTAAGAAGGAACCAGGGGACAGTTGGATCACACAGTGCTATATATACACATGCTGCTCACAGCGTGAGATTGTGAGGTGCGCATGTGCAATCCAATGGACACCGCTAATAAAGATCTCTAATCCCAGGCACAGGAGGTGCTGCTGCACCCACCTACAGTGGAGCACCCCTAGGGACATCACTCGAAGAAGAATAACTGATTACAGCATGCAACATGCTGTAGGGGTTTCATACAACGGGCTTGTTATATATTCCATTTCAAATAGTAGTATTACAGAGATATAATTATAATGATTAGTTCTTTGAAGTAACACAACTGAGGCCACTGTGGAAATTTATGTATCTGTACATATATCCAGCCTACAGATAGCAAATAAATGCTCAGTTGCATGTGCGTGTGCACGGCAAACTCCTTCTACAGTGCTGATTTGGACCAGTGTGTCATTCCAACTGTATATTTTGATAGATGTTCATAGTCTCAAAAATGTGACTCAAAGGAGTATCTCCATTTTACGGATGAGGTAACTGAGGCACAGAAGAGTGAAGTGATTTGCCCAAGCTGACATGATGAGTCTTTAGGCAGACAAGGTGGGTGAAGTTAAAATATCCTATATCAGACCAACTTCTGTTGGTGATTGAGACAAGCTTTTGAGCCACAGAGCTCTTCTTCAGGTTTGGGGAAGGTACTCCAAGGATTACAGCTAAGTGTAAGGTGAAACAGACTGTTTAGCATAAGTAGTTAGCACATATTCTAAGGCAGAGGTTTTCAAACAGGAGTGGAGGGGCATGGAATGTATTCTTGGGGGACATGAGAAACTTTAGGGGAAAAATGTACTGTGCATGTTTTACCCACAGCAATGAATAATTATCAAAACTCATTCCTCGAGACATATCAGGTCCCCAGATGGTGCTGTGCATTTGACTCTAGCTAGCAAAGATGACCCATACTTGCCGATAGTGCAAGGGGGTGCATAGTGAGGGCAGAGGCTTCAGCAGATGTTACTGAGCACGCTCAGTCCATGTGACTCCGTGAGCATGCTTAATACAAGCCAAGCAGCAACTGTTGCAGGTGCACGTGACCCTGTGGGCTGCAGCTGTGTGTCGGCTGTGGTAGATGATGTTGTGTATTTTGACAGATTTATGTTAAGCTTGCATAGCATTATACAAAGGTGTTGCCATCTGTGTGTTAATGTGTTTGCTACAACACGGTGTGGACATTTAATTGTAAGCATAGACCACAAGCAGTGTTTTGCTTTTGCTCTTCTTACAACATATTGCGGTTCATTCGTGCAACAGGAAAAAAAAACTCAAGTGAAAAACAAAGAAGCTGAAACTGATTCCAGTGAAGCACTGCCACCGCATATATCTATATATGTACTCGTGTGATGGGCATGGGCAGTAGTGAGGGGACAAACTACAACAGGGAGGTGGGGTCAAATAATTTTGAGAACCACTGTTCTAAGGGACCCTTTAAGGTAGAGTGGCCTGTTAATACCTCTACAAAAGGTTGTTGTAATAAACTATAAATCCATCTTGAATGGTCCCTTACAATATGTGCTAACTACTTATGGTAAACAATCAGTTCCACCTTACATTTAGCTGTGACAGTCAAATACCTCTCCAAGACTTGAAGAAGAGCTCCATGTGGCTCAAAAGCTTGTCTCTCTCACTGACAGAAGTTGGTCCGATAAAAGATACTACCTCACCCACCTTGTCTCTCTAATATCCTGGGACCAACATGGCTATAACAACACTGCACACAACATAAAGATGAGTCATTGGTATTATCAAAATAGAATCCAGGACTGATTCACTCCAATGCTTGGTCTGCTGGATTATACTGGCTCTCAACAAGAGAGCTATATGAAAATGAATAAAGGCATAATAGAGACAGAGAAGAGGGAAAGAGCAGTGATTGGCTGATTTACCTTGGATGTCATAATCTCAGGAGGATGGATGTCAGAATCCCATCATTGAACAAAGAGCTGCGTGAGCACAGCTAACGAGGAGCAGGAATAGAGTAGGGGACAGGAGGGAGATTTGCCTCTGAGGTCATAATCCTACTACTCAACAATGAGCTTTTCACAGGGTTATAACAGAGGGAAGGAAGAAAGAGGCAGGAGTAATCTGAATAGGGAAAGGCGTATAGTGCATCAGCAGGATACGCATCTAGGAATCAGGGAGTCTGTTTCTAAACCCCACCTTGGAATGCCCTTGCAAAACAACAAAGGGAGGAGAGGACCCATGCAGTGTAAATACAGTAGGCTTTAGGGGAGTGAAGATCAGGATAAAGCAGTTAAGCCTTGCAATTCCTT
Organism: Gopherus flavomarginatus; assembly: GCF_025201925.1. Classification (NCBI taxonomy): domain Eukaryota; kingdom Metazoa; phylum Chordata; order Testudines; family Testudinidae; genus Gopherus; species Gopherus flavomarginatus. Next base: position 102,072,467 of record NC_066618.1, on the reverse strand, counting down.
GCCTGGTCCGTCTTTATCTACATATGTTGATGTGGAAAAACCAGTCAAAATCTTGCCCTTTTTACTATAAATTTACTTTCTAATTAGACCAACAGTAGCCTTCATATAAGTAAAATACATCTTGCTGTAAAAATATATTTTAAAAACCTCTTGTGGAAAATACTTCCCTATTGAATATCTAAAAAAATGGTTCAAGATGTTGACTTATTAACCTTTAAGATAACTAGCCTATTTAGTTTGTTACAATGTGAGTTTTATTTGATATTGTGAATAACTAAAAATAACAATTAGAAAAAACTCTAAGTGATTTGTCAGCCACGTAGATAAACCTGGATTGATAGCCAAGCTGGAGTATTTGTTTTTTCTGGCAGGAATATTTTGTAAAGATTTAAGCACTGAGGAGTAGCCAGAGTGTTTGGAATGTTAGCATTCCCAGGCAATACAGACCAGGATACTATTACAAACCTCTCAAAGGCAGCAAGAAATATCTTACTGGCAATGGATAAATCAAAACTGTACTTGGGCCACTTTCCAGCTTCAGGAAAATATGGGACAGTGAGACCAGCTTGTTTGATGAATGAATGATTCTACCTTTAAACTTTGCCAGGATTTACTTGTGGTTACTTCGTCAGTTGCTGTATTTTTATTTATGTTTCCTCTATTTGGAACATTGATAATTCAGAACCAAAAAGTTACAAAAAAATTCATGTGAAGCCCAGTCATCCTACAACAATAAATCCTCATTTTAGCAATCCTTGGAGAATGAGTGTATCAAGAAAGTTAGATATCTTTTCACAGCAAGAGTTAAAATTAAAACAAAACGGTAAGGGTCTATCACAGACTATGTATAATAAATTAGGGTTCTATGCATCTATTTTTCACATAGAGCTGTTAAGCGATTTTTTATTTAAGTGTATTCAGCATTTGTATTATAGCACAAAAGGAAAAAAGAAAATAACCAATTTCAACTGTGTCCTACCTGATATAGAGGGAATCTCAGAGATGCCAGTGATCTAAAAGTCAAGACTTTGTAGACCTATTCTTTATTGTTTTCCTACAGATCTATAGTTGCTGCATTTGAATGAGCATATATTTTAAGGTTTTTATCAGGTATATATTTTGTAGACCTATTCTTTATTGTTTTCCTACAGATCTATAGTTGCTGCATTTGAATGAGCATATATTTTAAGGTTTTTATCAGGTATATATTTTCTTTATCTCTTACCATTTTTACCACCTGAAACTTTTCTTTAAGTTTCCAACCATCTGATTATGATTGCAATATAATAAATGCCATTGGAATAAGATTTTTTTTTAACATAAAAGAAGGAAAGGGCCACTGCATGTGGGATCATCAAGTAAGGGGATGCTTCCAAATTTGCATTCCTTAATAAAATATTGACTTCAGTACAGCTTATGACGTCTCTTCTGGCCTGATGCATGAGCTATGAAATTAATTTGTATTGATGAACCAGGTAAAGCACAAAACATATTGGCCTATTGGTCTCAGATCTATCCAATTTAATTTATTTGCAATTCTAAAGTGTCTACTGCAGTAGTAGTGGCTGGGCCCTGTACATGGATTATTTTTAAAAGAAACTGTCCAACTGTCAGTCCTGTACCCTACTCTTGTTTAATTGTGAGCTGTTTGTTTTGAGTGTGGTCCAGTTTATCTAATGCTACGGTTCTTCAGGAACACCATGTTGAAGGGTGATTTTTACAGTATGACCTCAGAATATTAAACAACTCTTCCTGAACTCTCCTTTAGGCGACTCAGAGCCTTGGGCCTGCTGTTAAGAATGCTGTATCACAGACTCCTAATATGTGCTTGGACTCTGTTATACATAGGGCTTGTTTTCACTGCAGAGTTAATCTGGAGTCTTACACAGATGTTGTGCCTAAACTGTCTGGTCTGATGCGGTGGTACTTTACATCAAAGCTAGGTGGCCTACACTATAGGCTAAACTTCAAGCGCTGCTAATGTGTGAGCTGGTAACCGTCCCACTTTGCAGTGAGAAAACAGGTTAAACCACTCAATGCCTTCCCACAATTCCTCCTGTGTGCCCAGAATGCCAGACAAGTTCTCTCACAGTTCTCTGAAAGAGAATCATACAACAGCTCAGTTTACTGCAGTGGCAAGAACTATGGAATATGACCCCACAAGTCCTAATGACATACACCAGTAAGTGCAGAGCTGGTAATTCCAGTATGGCTTTGCAACATGGCTGCTTGCACTCAAGCTGGGCTAACCCAGGTTCTTCACCTGTGTTAGCTCTGCAGTAATGACATACACTTGATTGTAAAGAACCCCTTGAAAATATGAACCGAGTATATTGGATGCAACAGTGTCTGAATTTGCAGAGAGCCTGAAACAGTAGCTGAGGGCTCAGAACAGCCTGGTTCTTTTCAATTGGTGCTTCAGTTGCCAGTAGTGATATTTTAAATGTCAACACAATATTTCAGTGCTCAAAGCACATAAAACAGAAGAGAAGGTACCAAGAAAATCTATACAATCTACTGAGTGACAGCTCATTTTGGGTAGGCCTTTAAAAACATCACACTAGTGTTTTTTATATTCCTGTAGGAGAGTTCCATTTCCCAAATTTTCAGAAGCCTTGCCTTACCACTTTAAGGGCTTTGTGAATTGGTTCCAGAGCTTGAAATGCATGTGGTAGTGAGTAGGAAGCAAGTGCAGTTTGAAGTTTTTGCTTCATCTTCACTCTTTAGCTTGTCCTTTTAGGAGATTTTGGTATTATTTGCCTCAATACATAATCTCTAATCTTCAAAATATTTCACTTCCAGAGTTTTTGATCTAGTCAGTATGAATATGAAATCAAACCCTGAAGTCCACTAGTAGCATGCCACTGAGGTCAACTGGACTTTTGCCTGATTAAGGACATTAGGATTTGACCCATCCTAAGTGCCTGAAAATACTGATACCTAAAGAGCTCCATGTAGCTCAAAAACATGTGTATTCCACCAACAGAAGTTGGTCCAATAAAAAAATATTACCTCAATGACCTTGTCCTTCTGAAAATATTGCAGTCACATAGAAACAGAAATAACAACAACTGTGCATTTAGTGACAAGTTCTATCCTCTCCTGAAGCAGAACTGGATACTCCTGGAGGGAACTCCGCGCCACTGTGCATGCACAAAATTCATGTCTCCCACAGATTTTTTTTCCTTCCACAGACTATAGATTCTGCTAGAGAGGTGCTGCAAGTATACCTTTCACCCACCAGGGGCTGCTGTGGCACCAGAAAAGAGGACAGCCAGCCGGCAGAGAGGGAGGGAGAGAGGCTGCATTCCTCACAGTAGGGCCAGGTGAAGAGCCATGGGACAGATGGAGCAGGGTACACAGGGATGGTGAGGAGTCACAGACTGAGGTTCAGAAGGGCTAGTGGGTGTAGGACAGACTGGGACATGGGCTTAGGAACTAGCGGGGTGACAGCATTTAGCCAGGAGCTGAATGAGAGGGGGGCTTCAGGGCCACATGGAGAGAGGGGCTAGGGTGCCAGGGCCACATGGGGATGGGAGGGAGGAGGGGTGCAGGACCACATGGGGACAGTGGGTTGAGGGACACAAGGACAGGGGCAGATGTGTCTAACTGAATGGGAGACGCTAGGGGTATGCATGGGCGGGGCTACCCAACTCCCTAACAATCCCCCCCCCAACCTGTTCCATACTTCTCCCACCAATACCCAACAACCTTGCAAGTTCACTTCCAGGCTCCTTCCCTCTCCCTTAGCTCCATTAGCCCTGACTCCCCCAAGTGTTTGCATGGCTTCTGAGTGGGGCAGGAAATATGGTTCTCTATTGTACTTTCAACAAATTACGCTAAGTTCTGTATTAATATGCCTAGTAAGAAATCTATTTGTCAAAAATCATTTCCTGAATCTTTTTTGGGGTCTCAATTCATTTCAAAATTCCTGTCAGTAAGTGTGTGTCTAACAATAATCAAACAAATTGAAACTGGCAGGATTATGTTGTGTTGTTTTGATAAATAAAATATGCAGAATTTTAAAATATTGTGTGCAGATTTTTTAAATGTTTGGCACAGAATTTTTAATTTTTTTATTCAGGAATCTCCCCTGAGTAACTGGTGTAGTTTCACTGTGCATGAAAGATGGGGAGCAGGATTTGGAAAGGGTGCACAGGCTGCATGTAGTGCCTTCATGATGGAGGGCCCAATTCTGAGGAACTCCTACATAAAACTCATGAAAGGGCATAGAAATTGCTATATTAGGGCAAGGCTAGAGTATAAATATCTTGCAGTCTGTTAATCTCAAATTCTGCAAACAATAGAAGTATGGGACAAGTCATTTATAATTATATAAGCTACTAAAAAAATCTCTAAAAATGATTTGTGATTTCTGTAAGAGTCTAACGCTGGAGGTTAAGGAAAAAAATTCTCTATGTAGAAAATAATCAGTTCCATATATTATACCTCAGTGAGCAATAAGAAAAAAAGAAATCAGAAGAACCGTTATTGTGCCAGATCGTTTAACATAATGAATATTTAATATCTTGACTGGACTGTCATCAGGTGAAAACACTGAGAGAGAATTGAAAATCTGTTGGATAGGATTGCCAGTTGCAGTTGTTAGAAAATAAAACCAATATGATGGCATGTAATATATGACTCAATAGCATGAAAAGACAGCATGCCAAGACGAATTCATTTGCATATGAATAAATTGACTAGCCCCAGTTCCTACCATACTGACAAGCTAAGGCTTTTGAAGCAATAAAAGATTTATTCCAGGGGTAATCAATTGATAGATTGTAAAATAGAGTCTCCTTGTAATTGATAATTATAAAGCACTTAGAATTGTAGTTGTTTTTCAGCTAATAGGAATGCTTGATTAACTGAATAGCCTATCTTTGATACCTACCTTGCTCAACATATAATGATGAGGATGAGTGGCTGCATTCATCAAAAGGGCAAAACGTCAGTTATAGTAAAACAAGCAGTGGTGAAATTGATGTTAACCTTACGAATTGCTAGTCTGAGTGTAGTCTCCCATTTCCAGAAAAAGTATTTGAGTGGATGGTAACGGATGAATGCCACTTACACTTCAAATCCACAGATTTCTTGGCTCCACATCAATCTTATTTCAAATTTGGGTCTGGAAAAGAGTTTGTAGTGAGGTGTTTGGTTGATAAGTGAAGGAAAATGTAAGGTGTGCATGTTAACATTTATTAGAATCACGTTATGTCTGTGCCATTTATTTTGGGTCATATACTAGACCTATACAAAAACTATTCTCACGGTTAGGGTGCTATTGGATCTACCTTCACTGTTGAATTTCAACATTTTGATGCCTTATCCTATAATTAGGCAAGCAAGTGATCCTGAAATAAAGCTGTTGCTTAAACTTTTTTTATTTTTTAAATCACTGGTCAGTTAAAGTAACCTATTTCAACTACTGTTTTCACTGAAACAATTTAAAACAAGTTAACCAAAACATTAGTACTATCAAGTGATTTAAAAAACTTCATGTGATTAATCACATGATTAAAAAATTTAATCACGATTAATCATGCTTTTAAACAATAGAATACACTTTAAATATTTTTTGATATTTTCTACATTTTCAAATATATTGATTTCAATTACAACACAGAATACAACATATACAGTGCTCACTTTATATTATTTTTCATTACAAATATTTGCACTGTAAAAAAACAAAATAGTATTTTTCAATTCACCTAATACAAGTACTTCAGTGCAATATCTTTATCATGAAAGTTGAACTTACACATGTAGAATTATGTACAAAAAATAACTGCACTCAAACATAAAACAAACAATGTAAAACTGTAGAGCCTACAAGTCCACACAGTCCTATTTCTTGTTCAGCCTATCACGCTGATAGTTTATTTACATTTGCAGGAGATAATGCTGCCCACTTCTTATTTACAATGTCACCTGAAAGTGAGGACAGATGTTTGCACGGCACTGTTGTAGTCAGCGTTGCAAGATATATACGTGCCAGATGCACTAATGATTCATATATCCTTTCAGGCTTCAGCCACCATTCCAGAGGACATGCATCCATGCCGATGATGGGTTCTGTTTGATAACGATCCAAGTGGTGTGACCGATGCGTGTTCATTTTCATTATCTGAGTCAGGTGCCACCACCAGAAGGTTGATTTTCTTTTTTAGTGGTTTGGGTTCTGTAGCTTCCACATTGGAGTGTTGCTCTTGTAACTCTTCTGAAAGCATTTTCCACACCTCCTCCTCCTCAGATTTTGGAAGGCACTTCATATTCTTAAACCTTGGGTCGAGTGCTGTAGTTATCTTTAGAAATCTCACATGGGTACCGTCTTTATGTTTTGTCAAATCTGCAGTGAAAGTGTTCTTAAAATGAACATCATGTGCTGGGTCATCATCCGAGACAGCTATAGCATGAAATATATGGCAGAATGTGGGTGAAAGAGAGCAGGAGAAATACAATTCTCCTGCAAGGAGTTCACTCACATATTTAGTTAACACTATTTTTTTAACAAGCATCATCAGCATGGAAGCATGTCCTCTGGAATGGTGGCAGAAGCATGAAGGAGCATACAAATGTTTAGCATCTCTGGCACGTAAATACCTTGCAATGCCAGCTACAAAAGTGCCATGTGAATGCATGTTCTCACTCTCAGGTGAAGTTGTAAATAATAAGAGGGCAGCATTATCTCCCATAAACGTAAACAAACTTGTTTGTCTGAGTGATTGTCTGAACAAGAAGTAGGACTGAGTAGACTTGTAGGCTCTAAAGTTTTACATTGTTTGTTTTTGAGCACAGTTATGTAACAAAAAAAATCTACATTTTTAAATTGCACTTTCATGATAAAGAGTTTGCACTACAGTACTTGTACGAGGTGAATTGAAAAATCTCTTTTGTTTATCATTTTTACAATGCAAATATTTGTAACAAAAATATTAAGTAAGCACTGTACACTTGGTATTCTGTGTTGTTATTGAAATTAATGTATTTGAAAAATGTAGAAAAACATCCAAAATATTTAAAACATTTCAATTGGTATTCTATTAACAGTGTGATTATAAGTGCAATTAAATTAATCACAATTAATTTGTAAAGTTAATTATGTGAGTTAACTGAGATTAATTAACAGCCCTACCAAACGTACTTAAGCTCCTATTACATTAGCAGAGGTGAACAATGCTATACAATTTCTCCCCTGTGGGAAATCGTCAGGACCTGGCAGGTCCTCTATAGACTTCTAGCAAAAATATAGTGCCCGGTTACCATGTTTACTATCCTTAAGGCTCTGAGAGATATATAGTTAGAGTTTTACTCTGCTTAACTGTGCAGCCTATATGTGTCTTTGCCACTAAACTTAAATAGGGCCAGTCACTGGTGGGGCAAGAACACATGAGAGATTTATATAGAACCAAAACTCTGGATCTAAACACCCCCAATTCCCTTGCAGGATCAAGGCCTTAATTAGTTTACTGTGTGCACATCACCATAATATCTAAGCACTTAGATTTCCAGCTACTCTAGAAACCATTCTGCATTCACAATACTTTTTATTCAGGAGAAAACAAGGCAAAATCATTCATTTTAAATTTTTGCAATATTTTTTAAATGTCAAAGAATCAGAATATAGTAAAATTAGCTCTATGCAACATCACAGGTTTTATATTTGTTAATGGAAAAATAAATAAAACTTCAAACATTTTAAATTTCCTTAACTAAAAGTTAGTGAAGGGCTGTTAAAACATGCAATTTAGACACCTTTTAAAATAAATCTTATTAATTCACCATTTTAAAAATAGCCAATGAAAAACACAGAAGTTAATGAAACCTGAAGTTCATTTGTTGCTGACAGCTACTTTGAAGCTTGTGGAAAGATTCTGTATATAGAGTACGGTACTTCTGCTGACATCATTCTTTTTAGTTTCTCTCACTTTCCAGAGCCTAACCAGGGAGGGAAAGTACTTGGAACAGTTCTGGTGAAAATAATAGGGTATGTCTACATCTACAATTTTGCAGCGCTGGTTGTTACAGCTGTATTAGTACAGCTGTATAGGGCCAGCGCTGCAGAGTGGCCACACTTACAGCAACCAGTGCTGCAAGTGGTGTTAGATGTGGCCACACTGCAGTGCTGTTGGGCGGCTTGCAGGGGGGTTCGGGGAACGCGAGAGCAAACCGCGGGGAAGGAGACCTGCTTGCAGGGGGGTTCGGGGAACGCGAGAGCAAACCGCGGGGAAGGAGACCTGCTTGCAGGGGGGTTCGGGGAACGCGAGAGCAAACCGCGGGGAAGGATACCTGCTTGATTACCAGAGAGGCTTCCTCAGGTATGCTGGGATACCTGCTTATTCCACGGAGGTCAAGAAAAACGCTGGTGAGTGTCTACACCTGATGACCAGCGCTGGATCACCAGCGCTGGATCCTCTACACCCGAGGTTCGACCGGGTGTACGGCCAGCGCTGCAAACAGGGAGTTGCAGCGCTGGTAATGCCCTGCAGATGTGTACACCTCCTAAGTTGCAGCGCTGTAACCCCCTCACCAGCGCTACAACTTTGTGGTGTAGACAAGGCCATATAGACTAAAGGCTTCCTGTTGGCAAGGAGACAGAAATAAAATTAATCCATTGCAATGGAAAATTTGTCAAAAAGTTTATTTTCAGCATACTTTGGTGGGCGTCCTCGTTAAGAATTGTGATCTGTTGTCTTCCATTTCAGGGACATCATTTTCAGTCTGTGTACTTTACCTTTACATCTATCATTTTTGTTCTAATGGTAATCTAAAGCACAACTAATCTCTGACTATAAGTTTTGAGTAATTGTATAACTCATCATGCTCACTACAAACCTAAAGGATCCATAATGAATGCTCCGTTTTTCAACACAGAGCAGATTTATTCCCAACTGTTCTTTTTTGGTGGAAGATACCTGCTGCTTCCTTGAGGACTTTTTTCTTTTCTTTTGAAGGTTCCTAGCTTTGAGCAGGCTCTGCTTCCCCCCACCCCCAATCATCTACATTGCTTTCTTCTGAGGTGACTCGTTACATTACTTTTGGCTGGAGACCTCTCCTCACAATTCTTAGACTAGTGTAAAAATTGTTTTGCATAGGGCACCCTACCACGAGGGGCAGCTCCAGGCTCCAGCACCCCAAGCACGTGCTTGGGGCAGCAAGCCGCGGGTGGCACTCTGCCAGTCGTCGCGAGGGTGGCAGGCAGGCTGCCTTTGGTGGCATGCCTGCGGAGGATCCGCTGGTCCCGTGGCTTTGGCGGACCTCCCGCAGGCTGCCACCGAATTTGCAGAACTTGGGACCTCCCGCAGGCAAGCCGCCGAAGGCAGCCTCCCTGCTGTGCTTGGGGCCGCAAAATGCCTAGAGCCACCCCTGCTTACCACACTTCTTATTTATGAAACATAATCCACCTTAGACTGCATCCTGTGCAGTATGTGGTGTAATAAGTTGGAATTCATCATCCTGGTTACTGCTAAATGATACCTTATCCCTGATAGAGCCTTACAACCTGACCTGATTGATCCCAACAACCTGTATCATAGAATCATTGACTTTAAGGTCAGAAGGGACCATTATGATCTGACCTCCTGCACAACACAGGCCACAGAATCTCATCCACTCACTCTTGTAACAACCCTCTAACATGTATATGTTCAGGTCAGGTCTGAAAACAACCCAACACTTTTGGACATGGGTTGGGTCATCTCTGATCATCTCCTCCTGCTCCTAAGGTTGTGCAACAGCAGCTGCATGCCCTGCTCCTGCCAGTTGCCGCCACCTTGCTAAACCCTGTGTGCCAACAAGTCACAGTGCCTCTACTCTGCAGCATGCAGAGTGAGATAGTGGTGCCTGGAGGAGCCGGCCAGGTGGAGGCGATTGGAGATGGATCACAAGCACAGGGCCTAGGAGCTGGAAGCCCTCACCAGGACAAGACCCACAGATAATGTGCCAGCAGCCCTGACACAGGTTGTGGGGAAAGTGGTGAGGTCAGTTCAGTTTTTAAAATAACTGAACACTCTCAGATCGGGTTTGGGTTACCTGTACTCGGGTCAGGCTGGGCTTTACATTGGGACCAACCAGACCTCTAATCCCTGATGCTAGTAAAAATATTCCTGAAGACCTTTTGAATGAAACAAATCACATCAGTGTCAGGTATTTTCAAAACCATTTCCAAGAAATAGTAGAGGAGAATACTGCTTGGCTCTCCCCTTCTGACTTCCCATTACACAAGCTATATATACCACTTTGCAAACAAACATAATCTCCCTCTGCCTGGTTATGATTTTTTTAAATGGAAAAGCAAATAAATAAATTCTCCAGGCCCTCACCCCTCCTCTCTGTGCTCAAACTAGGGCTGGGGTGATATCAAATTAAGAGGTAGGAATTTTTGTGGAAGTCTCTTGTTAAAATGCTGGTAGCTCATCACTGGATTGAAAATCATCACCATGTGAGCCAATGGCCATGATGGTCTACGTTAAATAAGCTGAAGGTCAGTTTTATAGTGGACTGAAGTCTACATTATCACCCTTCTAGCTAGCTGAAGCTGAACAAGGATTAAATGGATATGAAGACTGAATTACCTTCTTATCCCATAGATAGTATCTGTCAGAGTTCAGGCACACTGATGCATTCCTTCCTCTCAGGAAAACTTCTGGTAAATTTAGTTTTAATCATTCACTGGAGAACAGAACTGTTTTTCAAAAGCAATTGTAGTGACACTGAATGAACTCATATTTAGTATCTGAACATCAGCTTGGTCACTTCAGCTTTCCACTGGTGTTTTCCTTTATAAATACGATGGCTCCACTCCATAATAACTCCAGACTCTAAAGGTGACTGAATGATCATAAATGGTGGAGAGACACCATCTAGTGGTTTAACATTTAATACTCATGTTCTTCAATGCGTGTAGTAGCCATTGTTCTGCATTTTATATTGATTGATTAAAGGAAGAGAAGGGTGGCTCAGTATGTTTGGCCTTACAGGGGAGAGGGCACAGGGAGAGGCAAATATGCTTGTTTCCTTACTGGGTTTAGCAGTGTGCATCTGATTTCTTTGGGATTGTGTGCATCTGATTTCTTATTATAAGCATATCAATACTTTTCAACTGTAATTGATGTCAGATGTATGTTAATGCAGATTCTAGTCTTACATATGAGAACATTTTCCAACATGTGTTTCTACTATCAGAGTATACATGAAAATTGCTTTATTCCTCCTATTAGGCTTGGTACAAGTGACACTCAGCATGTAATGGTCTAATGGATTTTAGAAAAACCACAGAAATTAGAGACAGAATCAGTACTGGAACATCTATTCTATTCCCCAGCTAATTCAGTTCCATCCCTTGAGGTACATCTAGTAGTGCTTTAAAAAAAAATCACAGAAAGTGATGTTCCTATACAAACATCCCTATTAAACACGGCTGGTTTCCTGATTAGAGAGAGACTAGTTGGATCCACTCCAGTCTAAGTACAGTTTGTTTTAGATGAAGAATTGATTATGTGTTCTTGAAAATCCTTGTAACAACTTTTAAGGAAAGTCCCATTGTGGTTAAAAAAACAAAAAGCATTGGGCTGTGAGATGGGCATGAAATATAATTGCTGCCTGGATAAAAGACTTTTTGTTGATCTGTGGCAGTAATATTGTAATCTATAGCATGTTACCCTGTGAGTTGCCTCATTTATAAAGAAATCTGCAAACAATTCTTACTATAATGCAAAGCTGGTAGCATCACCCAATATGAAGGTAATTAAGACACTTTCCACTGTAAGACCTTGTTTTCAATTGCTTAAGTTTGCCAAACTTAAACCCTTTGGGCTGAAATTTTCCATGCTAGGTTGTCTACCTCAAGATGACTTTAAAAAAAAAAATCAGTCAAAATAGTCCAGACATTCCTGGGAAGGAGGCTAGGGGAAAATATATGGTTTTGCCTGTGCTAAAAAAATTCTGGAAAGTTTTTTTTTTTTGAGAAGCTTCAGAGAAGGATCTTGAAGTTTGGCTGGGAGGTGACCTTTTTGTCAGAGATGTGCCTTTTGCCATCCATGTGAAAATCCACACAAATTTGGCCAAGTTATAAGCCTTTGAAAAATAACAGTTTGCACATGCTCACTAGAGCGTCACATCTGGAATCTCCAAAGACTCCATCTGCATTAGACATGCTCCAGCTCAGAGCTGAGCAAGACTTTTCCCTGCAATTACAACCCTGGGCTGCAACAGGCTATGCCAGGGCTAGGCAGTGGAACCAACATCATCTGTGCTCTCAGTGTTCACTTGATGATGTCCAGCAGCATCGGAGGAAGAAGCTGCTTGACTCAAATGCAGAGGGAACAATGGGAAGACCAGGTGGGCCAAAGTAAATTGGGACAAGGAGGCTGGAGGGATTGGAACTTAAAGCAGGGAGGGTGGACACTAGGACTGACTGAGCAAGGAAAATGGGACTGGGAGCCAGGGAAAGAAAGACTGAAATCAGATGGGGACCCAAGGTAGGAGACTGGGACTAGGAATGGGTCAGGGGTAGGGAGGAGACAGATTTGGTGAGTGTGGGAGTGAGCTGGGATTTGATGGAAAAATGACACCGGGACAATGAGCTGGTGGGCACTGAGACTGGACCAAGAGCAGGAGATGGGAGATTGGGATTGGGAACTGTGATCACATAACAAAAAAAAAAAAAAAGTACTTGTGGCACCTTAGAAACTAACAAATTTATTTGGGCATAAGCTTTCATGGGCTAAAGGCCACTTCATCAGATGCATGCAATGGAAAATACAGTATATTACATACACACACATATATACATATATAGTGTGTGTGTGTATATACACACACACACACACACACACACACACACACACAGAGAACATGAAAAAATGGGTGTTGCCATACCAACTCTAATGAGACTAATCAATTAAGGTGGGCTATTATCAGCAGGAGAAAACTTTTGTAGTGATAATCAGGATGGCCCATTTCAAACAGAGACAAGAAGGTGTGAGTTACAGTAGGGGGAAAATTAGCATGGGGAAATAGTTTTTACTTTGTATAATGACCCATCCACTCCCAGTCCTTATTTAAGCCTAATTTAATGATGTTCAGTTTGCAAATTAATTTCAATTCTGCAGTTTCTCGTTGGAGTCTGTTTTTGAAGGTTTTTTTGTTGAAGAATTGTGACTCTTAGGTCTGTAACTGAGTGACCAGGGAGGTTGAAGTGTTCTCTCACTGGTTTTTGAATGTTATAATTTTTGACGTCTGATTTGTGTCCATTTATTCTTTCGTGTAGAGACTGTCCGGTTTGGCCAATGTACATGGCAGGGGGCATTGCTGGCACATATCACGTTGGTAGATGTGCAGGTGAATGAGCCTCTGATGGTGTGGCTGATGTGATTAGGTCCTATGATGGTGTCCCTTGAATAGATATGTAGACAGAGTTGGCAACAGGCTTTGTTGCAAGGATAGGTTCCTGGGTTAGTGTTTTTGTTGTGTGGTTGCTAGTGAGTATTTGCTTCAGTTTGCCGGGCTGTCTGTAAGCAAGGACTGGCCTGTCTCCCAAGATCTGTGAGAGAGTGAGGGATCATCCTTCAGGATAGGTTGTAGATCCTTGATGAGCTGAAGAGGTTTAGTTGGGGGGTTGAAGGTGACGGCTAGTGGCGTTCTGTTACGTTCTTTGTTGGGCCTGTCCTGGAATAGGTGACTTCTGGGTATTCTTCTGGCTCTGTTAATCCATTTCTTCACTTCAGCAGGTGGGTATTGTAATTTAAGAATGTTTGATACAGATCTTATAGGTGTTTGTCTCTGTCTGAGGGATTGGAGCAAATGCGCTTGTATCTTAGAGCTTGGCTGTAGACAATGGACCATGTGATGTGGTCTGGATGAAAGCCGGAGGCATGTAGGTAAGTATAGTGATCAGTAGGTTTCTGGTATAGGATGTTGTTTATGTGACCATCACTTATCAGCACTGTAGTATCTAGGAAGTGGATCTCTTGTGTGGACTGGTCCAGGCTGAGGTTGATGGTGGGATGAAAATTGTTGAAATCATGGTGCAATTCCTCAAGGGCTTCTTTTCCATGGGTCCAGATGATGAAGATGTTGTCAATGTAGCGCAAGTAGAGTAGAGGTGTTAGGGGATGAAAGCTGAGGAAGTGTTGTTCTAAGTCAGCCATAAAAATGTTGGCATACTGTGGGGCCATGCGGGCACCTATAGCAGTGCCACTGACTTGAAGGTATACATTGTCTCCAAATGTGAAATAATTGTGGGTGAGGACAAAGTCACAAAGTTTAGCCACCAGGTTAGCCGTGATATTATCGGGGATACTGTTCCTGATGACTTGTAGTGCATCTTTGTGTGGAATGTTGGTGTAGAGGGCTTCTACATCCATAGTGGCCAGGATGGTGTTTTCTGGAAGCTCACCAATGGATTGTAGTTTCCTCAAGAAGTCAGTGGTGTCCTGAAGATAGCTAGGAGTGCTGATAGCTTAGGGCCTGAGGAGAGAGTCTACATAGCCAGACAATCCTGCTGTCAGGGTGCCAATGCCTGAGATGATGGGGCGTCCAGGATTTCAAGGTTTACGAATCTTGGGTAGCAGACAGAATACCCCTGGTTGGGGTTCTAGAGGTGTGTCGGTGCAGATTTGTTCCTGTGCTTTTTCAGGGAATTTCTTGAGCAGATGGTGTAGTTTCTTTTGGTAATCATCAGTGGGATCAGAGGGTACCGGCCTGTAGAATGTGGTGTTAGAGAGCTGCCTAGCAGCCTCTCGTTCATATTCCAACCTATTCATGATGACGACAGCACCTCCTTTGTCAGCCTTTTTGATTATGATGTCAGAGTTGTTCCTGAGGCTGTCGATGGCGGCGTGTTCTGCACGGCTGAGGTTATGGGGCAAGTGATGCTGCTTTTCCACAATTTCAGCCTGTGCATGTTGGCGGAAGCACTCTATGTAGAAGTCCAGTCTGTTGGTTCAACCTTCAGGAGAAGTCCACGCAGAATCCTTCTTTTAGTAGGAAGGTTTCTGTGGATGAATGTGCTGTTCAGAGATGTGTTGGAAATATTCCTTGAGTCGGAGACGTCAAAAGTAGGATTCCAGGTCACAGCAGACCTGTATCATGTTCATGGGGGTGGAGGGGCAGAAGGAGAGGCCCCGAGATAGGACAGACTCTTCTGCCAGGCTAAGAGTATAGCAGGCTAGATTAATAATATTGTTGGGTGAGTTAAGGGAACCACTGTTGTGGCCTCTTGTGGCATGTAATAGTTTAGTGTCCCTTTTCCTTTGTAGAAAACCAAAGCGTGTGTTGTAAATGGCTTGTCTAGTTTTTGTAAAGTCCAACCACAAGGAAGTTTGTGGGGAAGGTTGGTTTTTTTATGAGATTATGTGTGATTTTAATGAAAACAATGGAATTTTTATTTCACTCATGGTCTGAGTGATCAGCCAATACAGTAAAATGAAAACTATTCCTCTCTCTCCTGTTGCTAGATTCACAAGAGGGAACACAGGTGTTGCAATGCCTAACTTTCAGGTGCTCAGCTGCCTAGTGGAATTCACAACCCCAGGTTAGGCACCCAGCCTCTCCTTGCATGTATAGGAAAAGTTAGGGCCCTAAAGAAAGGGATTCACAGAAATCAGCAAGCTGAGCGGGCAGCCACTTAAACTAGCCAGTAGGAAAGAAACAGCAAGGAAAGGAATGTGGCCTAAGCCCTGTTCCTCAAAAGTGCACAGCTATGAACCTTCCCCTGCAGTTACATGCCTAAACCAGGGTCAGTCCTTTCTCACAAAAAACCTAGGAGGTGGAACTTTCTCTTTACACCCAGGGCTCTGAGTAAATCACAGTTTTACGGAGAATGTGGAAATTATGAAAATCCCCCCAACCTGTGATCTTTTATTTATATATAGTTTTAAAATGTTTACAACAAAGTCTTGCATACAAAAGATACCCTAGCTAGTCAATTTCAAGGATAGAATGAGTTTTACAACTAACTTTAGTCAACTTCAGGGATGGCTGTTCATGTACTGATTCAGCCACTTAAATGTAACTTTTTTGGGTCTCCAAGTCAATGCAGTACACTAGTAGCCATAATATAGCTGAGCTGCGTACATAGCTTTAACGCCACTATTTTTTCATAGTGAGGCTCTCTTGCATTGTGTGCAAGTCTTAGGATTTGTACACACTCCCACTTATGTTGGTTTAACTTATGTTGCTCAGGACTGTGAATATGCCACATCTCCTCCCAAGCAATGCAAGTTACACTGCCCTAAGCACCAGTGTGGACAGCGCTATGTTGGCAGAAGAGCTCCCGCGGACATAGCTGCCGCCTCTCACAGAAGTGGCTTTATTATACTGAGGGGAGAGCTCTCTCCCGCTGGCATAGAGAGTTTTCACCAGATGCGGTGCAGCTGCGCAGCAGACTAGCCCTTAAATATCATTCACAGAGAGACTGATATATGGTTACTCCTTTTGCCAACCGTAGCAATTCAGACAGGCTGCCTGGTACGCTGTCTTTTCAGCCAAAAAGTAGCCACATACATGTAATTTACCTTAACTAAATGACAGAGAGAAAAGCATTCCCAGCCGGATTATAAAACCCTTGTAAATCTCTTGAAAGACGGTAAATAAGGTACTTCTGCGCTTTAGTCTTCTCTTAAAACCCTTTCTTTTTGCTTTCCTTTGTAGCTGATTCCTACTATAAAACATTAGGGGAAGCTTTTTCTAAAGGATTCTACATAAAAGCAAACAGCATTATGTCAGAATAGAGGATCCTATTCTGTAACTTCATAGGAAGTGGATTAAGCTAATTTAGAGAAAAACATTCTGGAACGAGAGAGTGTTTCCTGGGGAATTACTCTGGAATAATAAATTTATTTGGGCATAAGCTTTCATGGGCTAATGCTCACTTCATCAGATGCATGCAATGGAAAATACAGTATATTACATATACACACACACACACACCTATATATAATATATATATACACACAGATACACATACATATACACACACACAGAGAGAACATGAAAAAAATAGGTGTTGCCATACCAACTCTAATGAGACTAATCAATTAAGGTGGGCTATTATCAGCAGGAGAAAAAACTTATGTATTTTAAATTTGAATTATAATTTTTGTAAAAAAAAAGAGGGTCCATAGGGTTCCAATTCCTTTCTTGAGGCCATTACTGTGAAATAATGGTTCAAATTCACCTTTGGACATACCCACATCACAGTCAGTCATCTCATAGTAATGCCTATAATTGTGGGGAGTTGTGTTTTATATTTACCCCTAAATTTTCAAGTAAGACTGCAGGTATTTGGTTGTGCAACTTCAATGAACAATAACTCCTTATAGTGCTTTGCAAATTTATCACTAAACTAAAGTTCAGTTCAAATCTTACCTATATGAATCATGAGGTTAATTGAAAATCAGTCACATGCAGTGATGAAAGTCTGCAGAGAAGGTGTGAAACAAACCCTTTGTAGCTCAACAGCGCCGTGTGTGTAAAGTCTTAAATTACCTTTGTTTCGAATCCATCCCTGTTTAGTAGTTATCCTCTCTAAAGTGCTCCTTTATCTTGCAAGGCAGAGGGAAAGTAATTTAAATGTAATAAAAGGGTTTCTCCTTTAAAAGCCATTCTTAATTGAAAGTCGTAGGGAAAGTAATTAAATCTAATTGAAGCCACAGATTCAAAACTATTATCTGGTAAACAAGAAAAAGTAATCCACTCACTGTAAATGCTTAAGTTTTAACTCATTAAGTACAATCACATATCACAGCAATGCCTTTAATCCATGAGTGATAACAATGTTGTCAAAAACCAGATCACATGCATTTCTTTTTACTGCAAATGCAGCATGATGTACTTGTTTAAATCAGTATAACTTGTGGGTTCAGGATCTAGAAATTTTACCTGGTGGAATAAATACTTGACAGATTTTTAAAATGATTTTCTACATCCAGGGCTGGCTCTAGCCATTTCGCCGCCCCAGGCATGGCGGCACGCCATGGGGGGGAGCACTCTGCTGCTCACCAGTCCTGTGGCTCTGGTGGACCTCCCGCAGGCATGCCTGCGGAGGGTCCACCAGAGCCACAGGACCAGCGGACCCTCCGCAGGGACACCTGCGGGAGGTTCACCGGAGCCGCCTGCCGCCCTCCCGACAACCGGCAGAGCGCCCCCCCGCGGCATGCCGCCCCAAGCACACGCTTGGCGTGCTGGGGCCTGGAGCTGGCCCTGTCTACACCTACACAAAGTTTTCTGCACAGGATCTGGCCCTCAGTTTGACTAGCTCTTCCTATTTCCATGTCCGCTCACTTTAGCTCCTCCCCCCCACCCCACCCCAGACAGTGGTTCTCAACCAGGAGTATGTGTACCATTGGGAGACTTCTGGGGGTACATCAACTCATCTAGACAGTCGCCTAGTTTTACAACAGGCTACCTAAAAAGCACTAGAGAAGTCAGTGCAAACTAAAATTTCATAGACAATGACTTGTTTATACTGCTCATGCATTGAAATGTAAATACAATATTTATATTCCAATTGATTTATTTCGTAATTATATGGTAAAAATGAGAATGTAAGCAATTTTTCAGTAATAGTGTGCTGTGACACTTTACATGAACCAAACTGTACAATACAATCTCTATGGACAGTAATTCCATGCTCGAATAAGAAGAATATAGCAGTAGGGATATACTATCCCTGGGGGATCGCCTGGTATGTGGAGCAGGCATGGCCACTTGGAAAAATGCACTGAGACTACTGCATACATCACCGAGCAAACAGGATGGGAACTTTCAAAAGTCCAAAGCATTTTACGGGATGAGGCTGATGGTTGGTCACCTGAGGGCAGGGCAGTAGAGTTCAAACTGATGACCAGAGAGGAAAGACCAGGCATTGTGGGACACCTGCCGGAGGCCAGTCGCTGCGCTGTAATCGACCAGGGTATCTACACTGGCACTGTGGCGCTGTACCCCCAGCCTGAAACCAGCAGTACAGACGGGGGAGGCACTGCTTGGGTGTGTGGAGAGCCATGTAGGGCACATATACTAAGGTTCCGGCTTGTCTTCACTCTGTGTGCCTCACCATCTACACTGCTATGTATACCACACTAGGGGTGTGTGCTGTGAATGCCGGGCCCTCCCTAGCTATTTTGGTGCTCTACAAAGCCCCACCATGGAGGGCTGTGTGGGGCCCCAGGCCTCCGTGGGAGGGAGCAGGAGATAGGGCTGGCCCCAGGCCTCTGCAGGGGGGAGCAGGGGAGTGGGGTCTGGTCCCAGGCCTCCATAAGGGATGCGGGGAGGAGGGCTGGCCACTTCCTGTGGGAAGTGGAGTGACCCGCCTCCAACCTGCTCTGCTTCCCAGGCTTGGGGGGCGGGAGAACTGACCCCCAGCACTCACCAGCGGTGCAGCTGGGAGCCAGGGGATTGGAGCAGGCTGGGGCCGCTTCTGGAGTGCTCAGGGAAGTGGGGGCGGGGCAGGGAAGAAGCGAGGCGGGGGCCCTGGGGAAGAGCTGGAGCTGGGGCTGGAGCAGCATGCAGCTGCGCAGGGCACCAGAAAATTTGCAGCATGCAGCTGTGTACTGTACGTATGGGTAAGGATGGCCCTGTGTGTATGTACTCTCCATGCTTCTGTTAGTGCAGACCTAGAGTAACAGCTATGGATTCAGAGTCTCTGCAAAACTCAGGCAGCTGTCTGTGTTAAATGACTCTCAAATCATGTTTTCAATATTCTTTGGGCAAAGAAAACAGAGGGAGTCTCCCCTCACCATCTACATGTGAGCCAAGATTATTGAGAACAAGGCAGCAACATGGGAGAGGAGCCAGGATGCCATACTGCTGTGTACTGTCCTAGTTAAGAGCCCCAGAGGCATCTGATTGAATTAACATCAAGACAAGCAATATATTTTCTGAGAATTGTTGAATATTTTAAATGTATATGGTAGCTCTGGTATATAATTGGCAATATCAATATATCAACTATACACCATAGCCTGATCTTGAAGACATGCAAATGAGTAAAATTATTCCCATGCATGTCTTTGCATGATTGGTCCTATAGGCAGTGTGACAGCTACAGCAAGATACAGCACTTACTTTCCTTGAGAAATCCTACTGAACGAAGTTAAATCTTACTGAATTACATTTAAGTAGCTTTAAAATTTAAATGGAAAGTTTATATATTATTGTGGGTAACTTCTCTAGGGTGGGGCAGGAGGACATGACTAATGTAAACCACAGGAAGTGTTCTGAGCTTCAAAGAACAATTTGAAACAAAGGGCCAGACAAGTATGAATGTTTAAAGTTGTGTGTTTCCCCAGGAAATCTCTAGAAGGATGTGTATGCAAACATGCCCCCTCTGGTTATGCAAAACTTAGCCTTTTGAAACTTCACTTTGAGGTGGTGACCCTTGTCTTCTGATCAGCGGCCCAAACTTCGTAAAAGAGTGACTCTCAGATACATGGCTGTGCTTGTTCTGAGTAAAAGGTGTTAAACTGGGTACCACAGAAAAAACCCGTGATGGGGTTGAAGGATTGACATCTGCGAGAGCCCTTGCTGGAGTTGGGGTGGTCTCAGGAAAGCTTATTAGCATGAGTATAGATTCCTTCAGTGTTTTCATGTATGCTCTCACCTTAAGAATAAACATGCTTGCTTAGAAAGAGCTGTGCGGTAACTTAATCATGTGCAATTATGCTGTTTATAACATCTGAGGAGAAAGCAAAGCAGGCCTGCTCAGGCAGCCAGACTTGCTGGGAAACTCAGAGTGTAGGCAAGGGACTATACAGACTGGAAAAAACCCAGTAAGGGGCGAGAGAGTCATGCAGGTCCAAATGACAGTGAGGAGCTGGGAGCCTAGAGTAGGTGCCCTTGGTGGACCACAGAGGGCAAATACAGGTGCAGTTAATTGGCTCACCGTGTGGAGGCTCCAATATGATAATTATGTAGTATGTATAGATAAAATAAAAAAGAACATGTGATGATGTTTGAGTAACTAGTTACTAATCAACTAGATTTCAGATCCTCAGATCAATAATGCTAGATTCTTCAGTGTTACATGCCATTTCCTGTCCTAAAAAGGATCTCAGGAACAGAAAGCCTGGGTTTCAGAGTGACTTGGCCTTTAATGTGGTCTTTTACAAAGTGGAAAGCACGATGTTTTTGGTAGAAGGGTTAAGTTATGCATGACTGTGACACAGCAGGGTACAATCTAATGAGCAGCCGTGCCACCCTTGCTCTGCAACCTTGGGTGCCTTACAATGCCTTGCTGACATAGCTCTCACCTAGGCCACTCACAAACAGATTCCCAGCATGAAAGCAACGTGCTAGGTGTCTGTGTGTAACTGCAGCCTGCCAGCCAGTCTTGGGTTACATTCTGGCTCTCACCAGCCTTGGTTATACTGCAGGGTGACCCTAACACACCCCTAGTCTTAGATTTTCCTGCAGAAATTTATGTCCTATACCATCAAGCCCTCTCCTGGACAATACAAGTTCTGTTAAATCCATTATTTCTTTAATAGAAATATGTACATAACTTACCGACACAAATTGAATTATTTCCAAACACTTCAATTTAAACACACTGGATTACATGAAACAAAACATGTTTATACACTACAAAGAAATACATTTTAAATAAGTACCAGTAATGAGGCATAAAAAGTCAGAAATGTTTATAAGAAAAATAAAAATTAAAATGCAACTGGTGCCTAACTTAACAAACTATGTTAAATTCAAAGTAATGGTCTCTCACCATATGCTTTCAGCAGTCTTACTAATCAGACTTCTTAGGTTAGGGCACTTTCTTCCAGAATTCAACAAATGCTTCATTTGTCACTTCATGGGCCATGAATGTAATAGGTGGGGAGAATGAGAGGGGTGCGTTGGGTTGTTTGACCCTCCTTTTTATAGTTTCAGTCCCCCTCTTCAAAACAAACAAACAAAAAAAAAACCTATTTCCAGCTGGGCACCAGGAGACAAAAAAGTGAATGGGGGAAGGATGTTCCCTGCTGCTTTTTTCTCAACTGCTTGATCTTCCTTTGTTTCCCTTCCTACTTCATGACTCTGTTTAAATGCAAATTAAGCAGAGCACACATTTCCTTGTTTAAGATAGATTTGTTTGCCAACCTCCGTTGGGAACATGTGTTAACAACAACATACAGTGGAATCTTATAACTTCACATACAATGTTGCCACACATACATTAACCGAGACAATAATGAGCAGCCAACTGAGTTTTCAAATGATACCTCACAAGCAGTATTTCCTCTATTTTTTTCCCCACAGGTGTGGAATGATCGTTATGTGCACCAATATGGAGGTGATGTGTGACACATTACCTTCATATTGGTGCACATAACAAAATTAATGTGGTGGGGGTGGTGCTGAGGCATTTGGAGTGGGGGGGGGCTCAGGGCTGGGGCAGAGGGGTTGGGTGCAGGGGTGTGAGGGCTCTGGCTGGGGGTGTGGGCTTTGGGGTGGGGTCAGGGATGAGGGGTTCAGGGATGGGGCAGAGGGTTTGGCTTCAGGCTTGCGGGGGGGATGAGGGGTTCAGGGCTGGGGCAGAGGGTTGAGGTGTGAGGGCTCCGGCTGGGAGTGCGGGCTCTGGGATGGGGCAGGGGATGAGAGGACTCCCCCCAGTTCTCTCCCCAAACTGTGGCAGTGGGATAGGCACTCCTACCCTGGCTGTGCCAGGGCTGGTCAGGAGCTGGGGGAGGGATGCCTCTCCCCTGGCCGCAGAAGGTCCGGGGCTGGGTTGGGACCAGGGGTGGGAGTGCCCCTCCCCCAGCTGTGTAAGGTCCTGGCCGGGAGGGTTCCCTGAACACCTGCACGGTGCTATATAGGCTGGTGCATAGCTGTGCAGCGTACAGGGAATGTAGCTCACAATGTATGCTTTGTACAAAGATTATTACAATAATGTAGAAGGTGTGGACATAGAGGTACATCCTGTCACAAGTACATTGTACTGGCCCTCTACATAGGAGTGAAGCTCATCTAATACACTATGTGTATGTAGGGCTGCCAATTTTGGTTGGATGTATTCCTGGAGACTTCATCACAACATAATCTTTAATTAAAGATTAATCTTTAATTCCTGGAGACTCCAGGCCAATCCTGGGGGGTTGGCAACCCTACATGTACAATCATAGTATGGTTTAACAAATAAGCTGATAGTTGTAATGCATATGTTTGCACATCTCATACGTCTCCTTTTTATATGCAGATAATGTAGCTCCAGCTGTACTGAAGCATCCCAGCAGAAAAAAATATATTAAAAGGCACTGACTACGCCAGGTTCCTAGGAAGCAGAAGTGGATGTGGAATATACTGTTTTGTGACAAGCTTCATAGATTGTAGTGACTAGTTAAGGATGATAGGGGCATAGAGATAATTGATGGCCTTTTCACTTGACTGCAACCTATCCTTTTCAAACAGCAATGGATTAGAGTCCTTTCCTCTTAGGTCCATGTTTTCAGACTGTTAAGCTGTTGGACAGTTTGAATATGCAGTCATTGAAACAGTTTGTGTTACTGGTTATGCTTTACTTCTTGAAATGCTAACCTAAGAAGTAACTTCAAAAAAAAAATCCCCCAGGGACTTCTGTTAGTTGGGGAAATCACAGACACTGCATTAGGCTAAGATTGCCAACAGTGATAATATCCACTCAATGTGCAGCGGTCATCAAAAAAGCTAACTGTTAGGAACCTTTAGGAAAGGGACAGATAAGACAGAATATATCAATGGCAGTATATACATAAATCCACATCTTGAATGCTGCATGCAGAACTGCTCACTCCATCCCACAAATAGATATATTAGAATTGGAAAAGGGCAACAAATGATTTGGAATATGGAAGAGCTTCCATGTGAGGAGAGATTAAAAAAATACAACTGGGACTGTTCAGCTTTGACTGAGGAAGATGTGTATAAAATCATGAATGGTGTGAAGAAAATGAGGTAAGTAATACTTTCTTATTCTTCACATAACACAAGAGCTAGGGGTCTCCTAATGAAATTGATAGGCAGTAGGTTTAAAACAGACATAAGGAAGAACTTCTTCACACAGTGCAGAGTCAACCTGTGGAACTCAGTGCCAGGGGATGTTGTGAAAACCAAAAGTGTAACTGGGTTCAAAAAAGAATTAGATAAGTTTTTGGAGAACAGGTCCATCAATGGCTATTAGCCAAGATGGCCAGGGATGCAACCACATGCTCTCGGTGTCCCTAAACCTCTGACTGTCAGAATCTGGGAGGGATGACAGTGGATGGATCACTTGATAATTGTCCTGTTCTGTTCATTCCCTGTGAAGAATCTGGCACTGGCTACTGTCAGAAGACAGGATGTGGGCTAGATGGACCATTGGTCTGACCCAGCATGGGCATTCTTATGTTCTTAGTGCCAGATTCCCCAGACCAAATGTACGGGTCTGGATCCATCTAGCACTTTGCACCAGCACATGTAGCCATCTTGAGGTAAGAGGGGGAGTGTATGCTGTATCTTAGAGGATGTCAGAGCTCCTGCTCCATTGTATACTCTACCAGATTCCCCTGAGCGCATTCTAACCTTACATTTGAGTTAAAGAAGAATCTCTACTAGATGTTAACAGTGTAGCGCTTATGGCACACAGCTGAGCAGTTTTTATTCAATGCAAAGGACAGTCACACAAAAAGGAGATACATCTGGGCAAGTCTTTGCTAGCTACTTCATTGAGGGAGCCCATTTTGATTTCCATGCTTTCTTTATTCTTCTTAGTTAGTGTCACATTTTAGGGTGCAATCCAGACTAGTAAGGGGTTCTGCCACTGCCTGCCTGTAACCTTGGGGGTGCCTTAAATGCTCTGCTGCTGTGGCTCACAGCCCAGCCACCAGCAGTCAATAGACAAGCCCGTAGTATCTTAAGTGTCTGTATGCTGTGCAGTCCTGGTTCAGTGCCTTGACCTCAGCAGCAGGTCACAACACAACAGCCCAACCCTGGGTTCCACCAGCTTTGGATACAGCTGGTAAGGTCACCCTAACACACTTCCACTCCTGAATTTCCCCCAAACCATTTGCCCTGAACACTCAGCCCTCTCCTGGAATAGCCAGACATAAGTTTTGTTTGCTCTTTTAAAGAGAGACAATACGCAGCAGCTTTCCCCATAAACTGGAGTTAACAATTACTTCAATTCAAACACAGCACTGGGTTGGTTTAGATTATAGTAAAACAAGTTTATTAACAACAGGACATAGGTTAAGAGAGGGCAAGTAAAAGAAATGACTGTAGATATGTTTATCCTCAGATAAAAGTGAAACCACTCATCTAAAAATCCAAAACTTAAACAAGCAAGGCACCATGTTTATTTAAGATGGTTTTGCTTACCAGTTACTCTTGGTCCAGCATGGTTGACTGTCTCTCGGTCAGAACCTTCCACAGCAGCATGGGGCGCTAGTTTCCCTTGTCTTCTTAGGTGAATGATAAAGATAGACTCCCTCTCTGTTTTTTATATTCGCAAATAAATGTTTATGTTCTCAAAGTTAGGAAGGCCCCCTGGGGAGTCTCCTGTATCTCTCTGGTGTTCAGGAGCCACATTAATTCTCTGTCTCAAATTCAGGCTCAAGACAACCCCCAGTGGTTTGCTTGATAACTTTAATATGTATATTGAGGTACACCCACATTCCTTTGTCTAGGACAGACCTACTTATCACTTTTATCTAGACTAGGCTGTGTTCTTGCACATGTTCTAGTGACATTATAAAGAGGGACTTCATAACTTCACATATAACGTTAACACATGCATTTTACAATGATATTAATGACCAGTGTGCTATTAGTTTTCAAGTGATACTTTAGAAGGTACTTTTTGGATAAGCAGCCTGAAACAGTGTGTGGGGTGTGAGTACAGGGGTATTTAGGGTCACAGTTAGTATATGCCACCCTGAAGAAGCTCCACTTTTCATATATATTCCTTTTCATTTGTATCACAGCAGGGACTAAAATGTAGTCATTGTAGAAGCGACTCTGGTCAGCCACAAGGAGGAATCAGAGCAGGGCAAAGCATTTCACTTTCTGACACCACGGTGAGAGCTGCATTCAGGACCGGCCTTATGGAAAATGACACCATGAGTGAACCTCTGCAACTTCAGCCCCTTCCCCAGCTGGAAGCTGGTCTCACCTGCCTGCCTGCCGGGGCAAGCTCAGACACCACGCAGGCCCTGGTGCCCCC
Organism: Gopherus flavomarginatus; assembly: GCF_025201925.1. NCBI lineage: Eukaryota > Metazoa > Chordata > Testudines > Testudinidae > Gopherus > Gopherus flavomarginatus. The sequence goes on along the minus strand of NC_066618.1, from coordinate 102,046,291 downwards.
TGCAACTTCGGTCCCTCCCTTGGCTGGGAGCTGACCTGCCTCGCCCACCCCCTCCACCAAGCCAGGACACTGCACAGGCCATGGCACTCCTCCTGACCACAGCACCCTGGGTGGTCACCCTTGTTGCCTACCCCTAAGGCCAGCCCTGGCTGCATCCAGGGAGCCATTTCCAGCACATAACACTCTCACTGAACCTATAAATGCTACTTAATCCCCTGTGCACATAGATGGCATTCTTTAGATACGCTACCTCATTACAGACACAATAGTGCTGACAAAGACACACTGTGTTTCAGGGACAAAAATGATAAAACAAGATTAACTTCGACATTTGTCCACAAGCTTTTATACTATTTTTTAAAAATGACACAAAAGCAAAAGAGTTTTTGGACTTCTGTCATTTTGCCCCCATCCCTCTTTCTCTTCCCCCCCCACCCCAGTTTACCCTCTGTCATGGAGCTGCACCTGCTGTCTCAGTTTCTCCTCAAAGATGGTCTTCCTAGCTGGTAGGATAATCTTGTCAGCTGGGCACAGGGAAGGGTGTCAGCTTCCTCCTATCCTCTTTGAAAGATGCAGACTGGGGCTCCTAAACAAGAACAGATGCCAGCACTGAGCCTAAAGCCCACAGCAGTACTGAGAAGTTCCAGGTCCTGTTTTGCAAACCTTTCCTAGGTCCATCTATATACTCTGTCTTCACAGGTATTTTCCAACAGCAGCTCTGTGGGTGAGTATGTCCCATACATTCTTGATAAAGAGCTCTACTCACTCCTTCTTGGATAGAAGGAAGGCTGCTCCTTATATTCCCTGGGACTCCTTCCCAGAATGCCCTGCAGTAGTTTACAATCACATGACCCTCTGGGGATGATAATTCCCAGAATAGCAATCCTTAAAGGGCTAGACATTGAAGCAAGCATATGTTGGCCCAGACCTGCTCTTAAAGGGATAGCACATCCTGTGACATGGCCTGTAAGTGTTCCTTCAGTTCTGCTTATGTTGTGGGGTAGTTGTTCCTTGTGGATGTGGCTCCCAAAGCATGCTAAGGTACTATTGTGTAACACATCCATTTGTAACACACACCTATTCAGTGTGGCACTTTGTCCCCCCTGCTAGTGGCAGCTGGGCCACATATGGAGCTTGCTGAACCTGCAACAATCTTGGTTAAGAGAAGTCTTTTAGTATGGGCAGCATAGATTTATGCACCCAGATCTGAAGGTCCCAGGTTCAATTCCTGTGGGCAGCAACCCACTAGGGGACATGGTGTCACACTGCAGTTTGAAAAATAACATGCTGATTTCTCTTAATGCTATTTTCTGATAGTTTCTTTCACAGATCTCTTTGGTGACCGTCTGGCTCTTCAATAAGATAGACAGCTTGTCACATCCATTTGTCATGTGACAGTCTTGTCATTCTACCTTGGATGCAAAAGACCCTGCAGTGCTGAGATTCCTTGTTGGTTTGCTGTGGGTACCACCATTAAATAAAAAAAGCAGATGGCCCACCTAAATTATTTTTCTTATTTGAAGCTGTGAATTTTGTCTATGCACTGCCACACAGCGTGGCAGTTGCTATTGAATGTTTGTTTAATATAATTAGAGAAACCAATGGCTTGTTGCTCAATTAACCTGACGTATCCGTTACTACAGAAAATGCTGCATGCAGATCAGAACACATCAGTGACATTATGTATCATGAGTTTACTCCAACTGAACCTTTATTGCAAAATGCAAAGACTGCCCCATGATTTAAAATAATCATCTTCACAGGTTAGTAACTGAATGCTTACTGCTAGGAAGACTATGTTAGTATTGTAATTGTTCTCAGAGAGTATGGCTTTGTTTCTGATTTCACTCATCACGACCCTTGTAGAGTTACAGAGGTAAATGAAATTGGAATTAGACCCTTTGTCTCTTACTCTGTTAAAAGACAAGAAAAGATCTGAAATATGAATTATAGTAGCTGCTTTAAAGCAAAGATTAGGGCCCAGATTCTGCTCTCAGTGACATGAGTGTAACTCCACTCCGTTAAAGTCACTGGTATTACTCTGAATTTACTGACATGTGACTAACTGAGACAGTATTTGATCAATGTATTTTATACACAAGGGGTGAAGTCAATGGAAAAACTAACATTAGCTTCAGTGGGACTAGGATTTCACCCAAGATCCTTAGCATACAGTAGATCTATGGGTCTCAGCCAGGGGTCTGGATCCCCTGGGAGAGGCCATGAGCAGGTTCAGAGGGTCCTCCAACAGGCCTTGTGTTAGTCTTACTAGGGTCCAGGGCACAAAGCTGAAGGCCCACAGAATGGGGCTGATGCCCAGGGCTCCAAGCCCTGCCACTGGGCTGAAGCCGAAGCCCGAGTCACTTAGCTTTGCAGGGCCACCTGAGGCATGGGGCCCTAAGAAATTGCCCTGCTTGCTACCTCCTAATGCTGGCTCTGACTTTTATATGCAGAAAAACTGTTGTTGTGGCACAGGTGTGCCATGCAGTTTTTATAGCATGTAGGGGTGGGGGAGGGGGAGGTTTAGAAAGAAAAAAGCTGAGAACCCCTGCAGTAGATAATGGAGACAGTCACTTTTTTGAATTGTGTTTGATAGGAAGTTTTTCATTAAAGCTTCATAGTGTTTGTCATAACTATAAAGGGAAGAGTAACAACCCTCCTGTATACAATACTATAAAATCCCTCTGGGCCAGAGGCACCAAAATCCTTTTACCTGTAAAGGGTTAAGAAGCTCAGGTAACCTGGCTGACACCTGACCCAAAGGGCCAATAAAGGGACAAGATACTTTCAAATCTTGGGAGGTGGGGAAAAGGCTTTTGTTTGTGCTCTTTGTTTTTGGTGGTGGTCGCTCCTGGGACTAAGAGGGACCAGACATCAATCCATGTTCTCCAAATCTTTCTGAACAAGTCTTTCATATTTCAAACTTGTAAGTAACAGCCAGGCAAGGCATGTTAGTTTATGTTTGTTTTCTCAACTTGTGAATGTTTCCTTTGTTAGAGGGAGGTTTATCCCTGTTTTGTTGTAACTTTGAAACTAAGGCTAGAGGGGGTTCCTTTGGGCTCTTTGAATCTGATTACCCTGTAAAATTATTTTCCATCCTGATTTTACAGAGATGATTTTTACCTTTTCTTTTTAATAAAATCCTTCTTTTAAGAACCTGACTGACTTTTCCATTGTCCAAAGACCCAGGGGTTTGATCACTTTGTAACCAATTCATTAGGATATTATTCTCAAGCCTCCCCAGGAAAGGGGGTGTGAGGGCTTGAGGGGATATTTTGGGGGAAGAAGAACTCCAAGTGGTCCTTTCCCTGTTTCTTGTTAAATCACTTGGTGGCAGCATACCAGGTTTTAACCTATGCTGGTAGAAATAAGCTTAGGGGGCTTTCATGCAGGTCCCCACATCTGTCCCCTAGAGTTCAGAGTGGGGAAGGAACCCTGACAGTGTTACTTATTCTTACACCAAAACTTGCCTTAGAATTCAAGCTACTCAAATGTAATTCCTCTCAGAAATGGTACTGCTATGCCATCACAGAGCTTAGGAGCACTCCGTGCAGCAAATGAAGGTGGCACTGAAAGTATTTGGGCTGACAGACAGCTGAACACATTGAGGATAAGTCTCTGGTGATAAGATCTGTCTCTTGGTATGTTAGGTGTGAAAGGGATTTGGTGCTGCTAAGCACCTCCAGTAGCTCCTAAATATTCACTAGACTCCACTGAACTGACTCCAGAGCACACTCAAAGCCAACTTGTATCACTTTTGATTTTTCTGTTCTATTATCGCTCTTCATTCTTCAATTAGTTCTCTCTTTTTATCCTGGCAAATACCTTCTTTCTTGTGTCCTTTCCCATATATCTTGTATCCTAGTTGAACCTTTTCCTACCCTCTTTATGGTCTCTGCAGGGTTGGGAACTTTCTACATATGACAGACAGACTGCAAAAAGAAGCTGATTAGCATCCTAGGCCATTTCCCTTGCAGCACCTTTCAAGTGTAAAGCCCTGTTGTTCGGACAGCAGAAAAAAAACTGATTAGAATTCTCCATTTTCTAGCTACCCCAATTCTTCATTGTTCAACTGTGCTTTGCCATCAACTCCCTGTATAAAGCACTTGATGCAGAAATTGTCTAATACAACAATTTTCCACCGGCAGCAATTTCTTTACACAGGAACTGTGTTGTTAGCTAAGAGGTCAGTGAGGCACCCAGAACCTAAGAAATAGATCTTACAGTTATGGACTGAATCCTCAGCTGGTGTAACTCACCATCGTCCCACTGAGATCAATGGCATTATGACAGATTACACCCATACACGGAATTCCTTCTGTCCTTGCTGCCCTCTGCCTTCTTTCTTGATGCTGCTCCCTACATCTGAAACAAAATCCCACTTCTGGGGCACTAGGCAGCTTTACTCTCCACCTTCAGGCCCCTCCTCACCTTCCCACAATTTCTGCTGCTGACTTCTAGACCTGTACTTCCTGTGCCTCTCTGCTTGCCCTGTCTCTGCTTAAAAAAAATCAGAACTTATAACACTCACACTATTACTATGGTGACTCTCAAGAGCCTCCTTCCTTTTCACCCTACCTCTTCCTTTGTCCATTTTCTCAGCTTTCTAGCTGTGACTACTTTGGGGCCAGATTTTGAAACCCTTATTCACACCGAGTTGTTAGTTACTCCTGTGTGTGAACTGAGATGAATGGACCCTACCAGTGAGCGAGGTATTATTCAACATGAATAGGGGAAGCAGAATCTGGCCCTGAGAGTGTTCACTTGTCGGGTAGGGACTGTCTCATTTTTAATCCCTCCAAAGCAATGTGCAACTGTAAAAGTTTAATAATAAATGTCATAACAATGAAGAGAAGAGGTGAAAAGAATCCAGTGATCTGAATGCATCAATAACTTAAGTGCAGCCTAATTTATAGAACCAAGCGACTTCCATTCTTGCCTTAGGCAGGCCTGATAACATCAGTGTTACTGGGGCAAGACCAAATCATCCATAAGTTTTACTCATCCAAAAGGTAATTCAACTGCTAATGTGATATCGTGGGGATTGTTTGTGTGCGTTTGGTACTGAAATCGATTGTAACCAAATGTAAAAAAAACCAAAACCCAATGTATTTTGTTTTGCTACATCAAAGTGAAATGTCGCCTTGATGCTGCTTTTTTTCTTGTATAGCGCTAAAAAGACATTCATGTGGAGCTTACAAATGGTAGAAAATTGGGGAGGCCTATTAAGGGGGTTTCAGACATTTGTTTCCTTGTTCCTTTGTAACAGCCCTTTATTGGAACTTAAAGGCATCAATAGGAGACTCATTGAAACATTTGCTTTATTAAAAGTGTTCCCAGGATGCTGCTTTCCTCCTTTTGGATAATGTACATTCTGCTATTGACATTTGTACACTCCACTTACTTACTGGTGGGGTTTCTAACCAGACTGGAGAAGACACTGTCATTTGCTGGGCTGGCGCTGACTCTACCCTTTTTACATGTTGTGCCCCCAGAACGCTTTTTTTTTTAAATGGAAAAATGGAGCTTGCACAGTAACACAGATTGTAAATCTAACATCCAAGAGCCTGATTCTGTTCTCAGCTACACTGCTGCTTTGGGGAAAACTGGTGCTGGAAAGGTAACATCCCCATGGGGACAGAGTTAAGATTTGGGAGTTGTGTAATAGTTTTTGTAGTAGTAAATAGCGTGGAGAATGAGCATTATGTACGATTAGGTGGTATAACTCTTCATCTTCTTGCTTTTGTGGTGTTGTGTCAGGAATATTAGCTATGTGGCAACCTTAACTATTAAGCAACAGAGGTGTTTTTTGGGGGGAGTAACTCCTCACTTAATGTTGTAGTTATGTTTTTGAAAAATGTGACTTTAAGCGAAACGATGTTAAGCGAATCCAATTAACTTTCATCCCTGCATATCAGCTAGACTCTGTTTTACATCTGCTTATTTTGAGCTCTTGTCTTTCCAACACATCTTGCCATTTATCACTATCTTCTTTTAGACTTTTGCCTCACTGCATAGAATGTCATCTGCAAACAGCGTGCAACACAGTGGCGTCTTCTGTATATTCCTTGTGAGCGTATCCAGGATGATGATAAACAAGAAGGGGCTCAATGCTGAGCGCTGATGCTCTCCCACCTTTACCCAAAGTTTAACATTTATATATATTGTGACAAAGTTCCTCCTCTACCTTGGGGGGCCTGCGCTTATTGGCAGACTTGCTCACCTCAGTGATCTTCCCCACAGTCTGGGTCAACTTCTCCTGTGTCTGATCAGGAGTTGGGAGGTTTAGGGGGAACCCAGGCCTGCCCTCTACTCTGGGTTCCAGCCCAGGGCCCTGTGGATTGCAGTTGTCTATAGTGCCTCCTGTAACAGCTGCATGACAGCTACAACTCCCTGGGCTACTTCCCCAGGGCCTCCTCCAAACACCTTCTTTATCCTTACCACAGGACCTTCCTCCTGGTGTCTGATAACGCTTGTACTCCTTAGTCCTCTAGCAGCACACCCTCTCACTCTCAGATCCTTGCACCTCTTGCTCCCAGCTCTTCACACACACTTCCTCTCCTCTGGCTCCCCACCTCATCCATCAGACTGGAGAGAGCTCCTTTTTAAACCCAGGTGCCCTGATTAGCCTGCCTTGATTGGCTGCAGGTGTTCTAATCACCCTGTCTGCCTTAATTGGTTCTAGCAGGTTCCTGATTACTCTAGTTCAGCCCCTGCTCTGGTCACTCAGGGAACAAAAAACTACTCATTCAGTGACCAGTATATTTGCCCTTTACCAGACTCCTGTACCCCATTGGCCTGGGTCTGTCACAATATACAGAGTAAATAACTCCCAAGCTAGTCTTTAACTCTTCAAAAACCGAACCCCCAAAGCTACCCCCTCCAAATAACCCCAGAAAACAAACAAACAAAAAACCCACCGCACTTAAATTGTTAATAAATAAAACAAATTTCAGTATTAGACCTAACATTCTAAACAGCAAAAAAATCATTTAGCATGCTATCAAATACCCAACATGCCCGGTTTCATTAACCACAAGCCAGCACAAAAACCATTCTTCTCTGGCAGGAGACCATTTATATAAAATATCAGGGGAAAAGAACTTAAAAAAAAATTAGAATGTTCATGAGGTTGGTGGAGTCAGAATTACAGAGGTATTGTAATGCTGTAGCTTTAACTATGCCAGCAATGCCAGGATGCCATAATCCATAGAACAAGTACAGCACAAGCAGTGGCAGCAGTAACTCCCTCCACTCCTTATCTCCCTGCCATTGTGTGTCCATCCTGACCCAGAGGGACTAGATTATCCTTAATGCCCAGCTCATCTCTGACTGAACAGCTTCACCACAGATTTCTGTGTGACCTTGGGCAAATCACTTAGCCTTGGTGTGCTTCAGTCCCCTATCTGTAAGAATTGGGATACTAGCACTTCTATACCTCTCAGGCATGTTGTGAGGCTAAATACAATAAAAGAATGTGAGGAACTCAGCTATTACAGTGATTGGGCCCATATAAAGAGAGAGAGAGAGAGAGAGAGAGTGGGACAAAACTTTGGAGCCATGAGCAGATAGCTCCATGGAGCACTGAAGGCACGAGCGTGAGTTGAATAATGCAAAGTGCATTTAATGTGACCTCCAAAAGCCAATTTTTACTTGAATACCTTTTGGCATATTGTGTTTTCCTATAGCTATGCTTAAATGAACAAACAACCAAGCACGCGTGAGAGAAATACAGCATAGATTACCATGATAAACAATGAAACTTGCAGGAAAAAAAAGCTCACTTCCACTAGAATCCTAGAAATTTAGGGCTAGAAGTGACCTCACAAGGTCATCTAGACCAGCCCATGTGCTGAGGCAGGACCAAATATATGTAGCCCATACCTGACAGGTATTTGGCAAATCTGTTCTTAAAAAACCACCAGCGATATGGCGTCCACAACCTCCTTTGGAAACCTATTCCACAGATTAACTGTCCTTAATATTAGAATGTTTTCTTAATAGCTAACCTAAATCTCCTTTGCTGCAGATTAAGCCAATCACTTCTTGTTCTACTTTCAGTGGACACGAACAACTGATCACCATCTTCTTTATAACAGCCCTTAACATATTTGAAGATGTTATCAGGTCCCCGCAGCCCGGTCTTCTTTTCTCAAGACTAAACATGCCATCTTTCAGCATAAGGCAGATCTTTTTTCTAACACTTTTATCATATTTGTTGCTCCCCTCTGGACTCTCTCCAAAGTTCTTCACATTTTTTCTGAAGTGTGATACCAGGAACTGGACACAGTACTCCTCATCAGTGCTGAGTAAAGTGGGACAGTTATCTCTCATGGCATACTTATGACCAGTGATAAGCTGCCAAAATATTAACAACTGGTTCCCTCCTCCTCACCCCACGAGGGGGTTGTGACCCCCCCGCCTCCCAGGACTCCTGCCCCATCCAACCCCCCCACGTTCCTTGACATCCCGCCCCCAGGACCCGTACCCCATCCACCCCCCTTCCCTGTCCCCTAACTGCCCCCTACCTCCCCATCCAACCCCTCCACTTATTCCTGATGCCCCCCCAGAACCCTTGCCCCATCCAACCACCCCTTTTCTCTATCCCTGACTGCCCTTCACCACCTCATCCAACCCCTGCTCCTTCCTGACTGCACCCCGGGATCCTTGCCCCCATTCAATCCCCCTGTTCCTTGCCCCTGACCGCCCCAACCCCTATTCACCCCCCCCACAACCCATCGAACACCCCCTACCTGCCCCCTACCCCTTACCACACTGCCTGGGGCCGGACCGGGTCCGCTCTGCCGGGACTGGGACCGGTGCCACGGGGCCCGACTCCCCAAGCCAGGTCGAAGCCGCTCAGCTAGGACCAGTTAGAGCCGGGGGCACTCAGCCAGGGGTTGGGGGAGCCGGACCAGGCCATGCACGCCATGCCTCCCCAGAGCCCTCCGCGCATCCGCCCGGCTTTCCTGCCTGCTCCTTGTTTCAGACTTCCTGCAAACATTTGATTGGCGGGAAGCAGGGGAGGGGGAGGAGAAGGAGCACAGAGTGTTCAGGGGAGAGGGGGAGGTGAGTGGGGGCCAGGTGGACAGCTGCCCGAGCCTTTGTTAAATTTAAAAGCTTTTTTAGAACCGGTTGTCCTTGGAACAAACAGTTCTAAAAAGGCTTCTAAATTTAACAATCGGTTCCTGCGAACTGGTGCGAACTGGCTGGAGGTCACCACTGCTTATGACACTTCTGTTACTACACTCCAAAATATGATTAGCCTTTTTCGCAACTCTGTGATAGTATTGATTCATATTCAGTTTATGCGCCACTATAGCCACCAGATCCTTTTCAACAGTACTATTGCCTAGCGAGTTATAGTTGTGAATTTGATTTTTCCTTTCTAGGTAAAGTACTTTTCACTTGTCTTTATTTTATTTATGTGTCAGTTTTATTTTATTGATTTCAGACCACGTCTCCAATTTGTCAAGATCATTTTGAATTCTAATCCTGTCCGCTAAAGTGCTTGGTAAGGGGCTAGGGGGTCATCCACAAATGTTATGAGTGTATGCGCCATTCCATTATCCAAATCATTCATGAAAATATTGACTAGTTCCAGGACTGACTACTGTGCATGCCCAGTTTGACAGTGAACCATAGATAACTACTTTTTGAGTACAGTCTTTCAACCACTTGTGTGCTCACTTTATAGTCATTTAATCTAAACCAGATTTCCCTAGTTTGTTTATGATACTGTCATGTGTGACTGTGTCAAAAAGTCTTACTAAAAGCAAGACATATCACGTCTGCTGATCCCTCCCGTCCACTAGGTCAGTAACCCTGTCAAAGAAGGAAATTAGTTTGATTTGGTGTTATTGGTTCTTGACAAATCTATGCTGGCTATTCTTTATAATCCTATTATCCTCCAGATGTTTAGAAACTGAATGTTTAGTAATTTGTTCCAGAATTTTTCCAGGTATTGAAGTAAGGGTTACCGGGCCATAATTCTCTGGGTCCTCTTTGTTCCCCTTTGGAAAGATAAGTGCTATATTTGCTCTTCTTCAGTCTCTGGGACCTCACCCAGATAATTACTTATGGCTCCAAGATTGCTTAAGCTAATTCAGGGGTTCTCAAACTGGGGGCTGGGACCCCTCAGGGGGTTATGAGGTTATTACATGGGGGGGGAATCACAAGTAGTCAGCCTCCACCCCAAAACCTGCTTTGCCTCCAGTATTTATAATGGTGTTAAATATATAAAAAAGTGTTTTATAAGGGGGTGCAGAGGTGCACTCAGAGACTTGCTGTGTGAAAGGGGTCACCAGTAAAAAAGTTTGAGAGCCACTGAGCTAGTTCCTTAAGTCCTTTAGGATGAATTTCATCAGGCACTGCTGACTTGAAATCATCTAATTATTCTGTAACCTGTTCTGGGTTGTGTTCCTTCCACCGTGTCGATAATATTAATTGTATTAATTATCTGGTCAAAATTAACATTTTTATTGAAAATTTAAGCGAAATGAACACCTTGGCAATCTTGATGTCCATTATTGGATCTCCTGTCCACTCATGTTCCTGAAGTATTTATAGAACTTCTTCATATATCTCTTTATATCCCCTGCTAAAGTTACTCATTTTGTTCCTACCTGCTTGTGCTAGTCTTTTGTACTCCTCACCAAGTTGTATGATTCCTTTTTGACTTTCAGGTCATTAAACAGAGCCTGATGGCCCCAGACTAGTCTCGTCCTATTCTTCCGGTTTTCCCCTTCACAGGAGGATCTTTTGCTGTTGTGCATTTGTATTGTCTCTTTGAGAACCTGCCAGCTGTCCTTTTCCCCTAGGTAAGGTCACACAAGAAGAAAATGGATCAGTCTTCTGAATTTGTTAAAGTTTGCTCTTTTGAAGTCCATTGTCCTTATTCTGCCAATCTCACACCTTCCTTTACTTATAATAATAAAATCTGTCATTTCATGAGCATTTACACCCAAATTGCCTTCAGCCATGAGTTTCACAACCATTTTTCCTTCCAGACTCAACTCGCCCTTGTTACTTCCTCCATCTTCTGAATCAAGAGGTTGTCCCCAATACATTCTAAGAACTTACTGGACATTTTGAGTTTTGCCATGTTAGTTTTCCAACAGATATCTGGGTATTAAAGTCCCCACCATTATGACCAGGTCTTCTGCTTTGGGTATTTCTATTTTTTGTGCCATTAATGATTGCCAGCAAGTTAAAGACATACGGGCTGGATGAATGGACTATAAGGTGGATAGAAAGCTGGCTAGATCGTAGGGCTCAATGGGTAGTGATCAATGGCTCCATATCTAATTGGCAACGGCGAGGGGCTGGTTTTGTTCAATATCTTCATTAATGAGCTGGAGAGTGGCGTGGATTACACCCTCAGCAAGTTTGCAGATGACACTAAACTGGGAGGAGTAGTAGATATGCTGGAGGGTAGGGATAGGATACAGAGGGACCTAGATAAATTAGAGGATTGGGCCAAAAGAAATCTGATGAGGTTCAACAAGGACAAGTGCAGAGTCCTGCACTTACAGTGAAAGAATCCCATGAACTGCTTGCAATAGGCTAGGGATCGAGTGGCTAGGCAGCAGTTCTGCAGAAAAGGACCTAGGGGTTACAGTGGATGAGAAGCTGGATATGAGTCAACAGTGTGCCCTTGTTGCCCAGAAGGCTAATGGCATTTGGGGCTGTATAAGCAGATTGAGGGACGTGATCATTCCCCTCTATTTGTCATTGGTGAGGCTCATCTGGAGTACTGTGTCCAGTTTTGGGCCCCACGCTACAAGAAGGATGTGGAAAAATTGGAAAGAGTCCAGCGGAGGGCAATAAAAATGATTAGAGGCCTGGAGCACACGACTTATGAGGAGCTGCTGAGGGAACTGGAATTTGTAGAAGAGAAGAATGAAGGGGGATTTGATAGCTGCTTTCAACTACCTGAAAGAGGGTTCCAAAGAGGATGGATCTAGCCTGTTCTCAATGGTAGATGACAGAACGAGGAGTAATAGTCTCAAGTTGCAGTGGGGGAGGTTTAGGTTAGATATTAGGAAAAACTTTTTTCACTGGGAGGGTGGTGGATCACTGGAATGGGTTACTTAGGGAGGTGGTAGAATCTCCTTTCTTAGAGGTTTTTAAGGTCAGGCTTGACAAAGTCCTGTCTGGGATGATTTAGTTAGGGCTTGGGCCTACTTTGAGCACGGGGTTGGACTAGATGCCCTCATGAGGTCCCTTCCAACCCTGATATTCAGCTACTTCCTCTTCTTGATTTGGTGGTCTACAGTAGACCCCTGCCACGGCATCACTTCTTTCCACCTCTCCCATCTTTTATCTTCACCCGGAGACTTGCAACTGGCCTGTCTCTGACCTTCTGGGTCAAACAAATGTTTATATTATTGATGTACAATGCAACAGCTCCGCCCATTTTTCCCTGCCTGTTCTTCTTGAACAAGCTATACCGCTCTTCCAGTCATAAGATTTATCCCACCAAGTTTTGGTGCTGGCAATTAAGTCATAGTTTAACTTATGTACTAATATTTCTAGTTCTTCCTGTTTATTCCCCATACTCTTTGCATTTGTGTATAGCCTTCTAAGAAGTTGCACCGTTTTCCCCACTTCTGACCCTCTTGTAATTTTCTTGTCCTCTCCCCTGTCACCTCCGACTCCCCAGCTTCTAGCCTTCTGGTAAGGTTACCTTTTTTTTAATACCTACCTGTGGTCTTTGGTCACTGCTCCTTTTGAAACTAGTTTTTAAAGTCCTCCTCACTAGGTTGGAGGTACTTTTAGAATAATCCCATACAGTTCCTAGCACAATTTTGCTAGCCTGCTATTTGGCCATGTTCCCTGCACCCTGCCACTGATTCTCTGTGGGTCAGATTGCCTTTTTAGTTGTTTTATTAAATGTTTTATTATATACTCACATATAATATCCTATCCTTTTATGGAGGTATTTATACAGCCTCCGTCACGATAGTATCCGAGTTAGGTTCCAGATGCCTTTGGCTACTGAGTACATCAATGAATATTAATGATCATTATTGCTGATCCCTAGGGAGCGTCACTTGAAACAAGTTCACACCGAGTAAGTTAATGAAGTTTTTGATGACATCCTGGTAGTCATAAGGGCAAAGCTTAAGCACTCTGGGACAAATACCTACTGACTGCCTAATCATTGGCTGAGACAAAGGTCAGAGACTCCGTTGATTTGCTCGCTTGATGGGTTGATTCCTGCAGCAACATGGCATACAACCAATCCTGTACCTGGGTAAATTAACTTACGAAAGTAGGCCCATTGAAATGAATGTGACTATACAGAACTAGAGTGTTTTCAAGATTGGGCCCACAGAGACTCAGCCCCACATTTTCAAAGGTGTTTAGGTGTCAAAAGGTGCGGATAGGATCCTAGCGGGACTTTCAAAAGTACCTAGGTGCCTCACTTCCATTGATTTCAACGGCCTTCAGGTGCTTTTGAAAATTGCACTTGGTGCCTATCACCAGCTTTAGGCACTTAAAGACCTTGAACAATCTAGCCCTCAGTGTCATCTCTGAATGAGACTTTTGGCTTGAGGAAGGTGTTCATATTTTACTGCTGTCACTGGCTTCTGGAAAGTGCCACCTTCTGCTTGGAGAAGTGCTGCGCACTTAATCTCAGGTTGAACATTTTTATTCACCTCTGGTTTTGGTTTTTGTTACGCCAAGAACACTAAAAGAAACAAAAACACAGGCACACCATACAAGCCTGATCTGGCAAGGCTCTTTTAATGTTGTACTTTTACCAAACCACAGTACATACTTCAAATAAGGCCTAACAGATTATACTCTTTATAAATTTACAAACAATTTCTTCTCCTTAAAGAGACAGTGTATTCTTTTATCTGTCTTGTGTACTTCAGTGAATTATATGTTTATTCAAGCATAACATAGCAAACATAGCTATAAATCTGTAGACTAAATGCCTGTAATGGCAGAATCTCAGATAGACTATACTCTTGGATTGGGGTTTATGTATTTATTTAAAGATGGTAACCATAATGTCCTGATTATGCTTTGGGGAAATTGTGCTCTCTGAAAAGGCCAGCAGATTAGAATGATTGGAAATTGATGCCATCATGTTTCACCAACTAGGTAGGGTGTGCATATCAGTGGTTAGGTCAGCTTAGCAGGCACATCCTCCTTGGCATGACTTTCTTCCTGATTCTGAGGGAAGAGGTTGGTTCAGTTTTCCCGCTAGCTGACGGCCCTGTTCCTCTTCCAGGTACACACTGCTTGTCAGTTACGTCATGAGAGGTGTGAGACTAGTAAACATGAGGCACACGTCTATGTCTGAACAAGAAGAAGCCGAGTTAGTTGAGTGCTTTGGCCTGTCAGTGAGTGCAGAATGCTTACACATGGCATGGAACCAAACAGAGTGCAATAAGGGAAAACAGGAAGTGAAATATTCGGTGTCAATTATGAATCAGCAGTTTCCTACAACTGCAAGATCTCTTGGGTCTATGCAGCCAACTGAAGTTTGAATCCTCATTCAAACCTAATCTCTGCCATACCCTCGTCTCCCCCACTCCAGTCCTGTCCAAACAAAATCCACGTGTCACCATCTTGCTGGGCAAGAACTGAGACACCTGAATGTATCACCCTGCGAACAGAAGTGAGTTCTGAGGTCCCAGAGAATCTAACAAATCAACTGATTTACAGGGGACCTAATGCCAATAGAAATCACAGAGAGTGCAAGGCAGTTTGGAATGCACAATACAAAAGGCTGCACTCCATCTCTTGGAGACTGAGAAAGAGGTTCCGGCTCTAGCCCAAAGTACTCCTGGCAGAGCAGCCAGTTAAAAGAGGAGAGAAAAAAACATCGGGAAAGAGAAGCAAATCCAAACTGTGGAAATGTTAACTGAAAAAAAGCAAACAAAATACAAGCAGAAATTCCCTCTCCCCAAACCCAAAGTGCAACAGTGATAAGACACCACCTTCTAAAGCAGCCTACAGCCCCAGCCCTTCTGCTGCTTCTAAACAACACTAGCGTGGCAAAAGTTACCATGCACAATTAAAGGCTAAGACAGGACAAAATAAAGGCCACTTATAAAACATCTCCATAAAAATATCTGTACATCTGGCATTAAAAGTCAGGAAGTAGATTCAGACTGAACACAACCCAAGCATTTTGCTGCAAAAGCACTCAGGTAACCCGTTCAATTCCCAACGAAATGAAGAAAGAGTCATTTGGTTTAACATTTACATTTGGCATTAACTCTGTACAGCTTATTTCCAGGAGGAATTACTAGCAACATTCAAATAGTAGTGGTGGGGGTGACAGAGTTTTTAATTAACGGAATCCTTGCAGATATACAGTTGGCCAAATTATGCCTTTGCACTCAATGAATCTCCCTGGACTCCTTCCATGAAATATATAGCTCTCCCAGAGTGAAAGTATTTTATGTCACAACTACACAGGTTGATCCATGTGTCTGAGCCAGTGAACATGAGACCTGGATATAAGACCTTGCTAAGTCGCATCTGGAGTAAAGTATCAGAGGGGTAGCCGTGTTAGTCTGGATCTGTAAAAGCAGCAAAGAATCCTGTGGCACCTTATAGACTAACAGACATCTGTTAGTCTATAAGGTGCCACAGGATTCTTTGCTGCTTCATCTGGAGTAAAAGTCGCCTCTGTGCAGACAGGTTGCCCGTACAGGGCCAACAAACCATTTCCGTCTTCTAAAATAAGGGTTAAATGGGACTCAGTTAATGCTTTAGCCTTGTGCAGGCTGTCTGCACAGGAAGGCATTTTGGGCCATATGTGATGTAGTGGGTCTTACACTTAATTCTGGTTCTCAATGGATCAGACACAACATGAGCAGGGTGATTGGCACAGAGCAATCTCTCAAAGACTCCTGATATAGAACCAGATTTTGCTCTCACCTGCACAATTGAACAAAGAATCTGTCCCGCAGAAAATAAATTCATACATAAACTCCCTTTATATTTCTTAGCCCTACCAGTAACATCTTAAAAAAGTTGGGAACGATCCCTATTGAGATGGTCCTCTACGAACGCATCAAAGTACCTAAACCAGTTAGGATGAGCTAGGCAATGCTATTACGATTTTACTATATTCACTTGGAAAAAATAACCATCCTTTTTTGTTGCTGGGGGAGGGAGTAGAAGGGCTGGGGAGACGATCACGTAGGGAGGTACAGCTGAGAAGTAATCTTGACTTTTTTAGGGATATTGTGGCAATTCTCCACTTAAGGGAAATAAAAAGTCTATTTCTCCAGGCATTGCTTTTAAAAGTAATAGAGCTTGAGGAAAATGAAAACTAAGCTAAGATGTATTTAGTCTTACAAAGAATGGGTCTAATATATAGGCACTCTCTCTTTGACACAGCAATATGGTTTTGACACAAATAGGAACACTTTACGATAAAGCTGCTTTATAGAATTTGGTGACGTAAAATTTTACTTTCAGGAATCAAGTGCTATAAATTAGAAACAGCTCTGCTATTATGAACCAAGCAGTGACTTTAGGAAGTAGCAAATAACTTTTTCACTGGGTCATTGGCACAAGACAGAGCACTGATACTAGAACTAAGAAGCACTGTTGACACTGGTAGAGCAGCTAGCAAGTCAGGATAGTGTTGTATGTATTTGTATGTAGGAGAGGAGGGGATTTTTGATTAGGAGTAAGAGCTGGGGATAATAGAGCACATTCTTTGCTGACTTATTTCCTACGCAACCCCTCTGAAAGCAGAGGGCTTGTCAGTCTGTGCAACATTTAGTGCCTACAGCAATAACTTTAAAAGGAAAAGGGCTCAAAATTGGCATTCAGCAAAATGACCCATTGGGAATTTTTCAATGCTGCTACTATCCTGTTGCAGTGGATTGTGCAGCAGATAAAACGTTGTGCTTCTGTGTACTGCATGGTTTGAAACAAGCCTGGGAACTCTTCCTTTTATAGCAGAGCACGTTAGTATGATCAGCCACTTGGCATGGTCCACTCATCTCAACACATTTATGATGACATGCAGTATATCTATTTTTAAATATTCATCTAACAAACATATTTTAAGACCTAGTACTGTTGAGTGGTTGGACCAGCTTGCACACTGAAACTTTTTCTGGGCTGCTCCTCCAAAGAACATACTGCTTCAGTGACATGCTAATAGTAAGTGTGACTTTAGAGGGGGCAGACATTGCTGGATAAGGTATGGCTGCTGATTGAACACACATATAGAGACTAGTTCACTGGAGGCCATGCTGATGTTTGATGTCTGGGCAATTTAAGGAGTTTACAACGCCAGTTGAGTTCCACTTGTGAAGCCAGTCAATGTTTTCAGAGCAATGGTCGAAGAATTACAATTTTTTTGCATAAATGATGCCACAGATTTATTATTCGCCCATCCTTAGCTAGTCTGACACACACAGAGAATTTCATCCTTTAAAGAAATATTCACTTTTAAAACATTGTCCAGGTGCACTCTTGATAATCAAAGACATGCTTGTGTGTAAGAGAGCTATCAGTGGAGACTCTCGGGCTGGGAATGCTGCAGAGGAAGCACACGCAGCCCCTGAGGGAAGGGAGTGACTCATCACTGTGGTGATAGTTCAAGAGCAGTATTAACTAGCTCCAGAAAGAGAAGCCACCAGCTAACCTTGGGCAAAAGAGCAGTTGCAACAATGTGGGGATAGAGTGGAAAGTTGGGAAGGACACCAACCCGTCTGAGAACTGCCTCAAAGGCAAAGAAGAAGGGTTGTCTCCTAGTTAGGCTGCTGGCCAGTGACTTAGGATTCCCTGCTCCACCCCAAATGGTGTGTACCAGCTTGAGCCAGTGTCAGCTCTCTGGCTGGAAAAAGGGGATAATACCATACAGAGTGGTAATGGGGGCTGTATAAATTAGCTAGATCGATCTAGTTTGAAGTGAAAGGGTGGATTTAAAAAAAAACAATCTATCAAACAACTAAATTCCATCTACCTAGGTACTTAGAGAGTCCTGCCAGCGTGGTATCTGAGCACTTCACAAACAGTGGTGAACTTCTCCTCACATCATCCCTATGGGGTAGCAAGATATGAGCCTCCGTTCCTAGATGGGGAACTGAGGCATAGAGTGATCAAGTGACTTGCTCAAGATCACACAAAAAAATTGGGAAAGAACCAGAATTTCAACCCAGCACGCCAGCCTTTCAGCCACATGACTGTCTTTCCTCTCTGCTCTCAATCTACCTGCATATAACAGAGCCACCATGCAGAACACTGTTTTGTATATCCCATACTGATTATGTCTGCAGATTATGCATTACACAGATACTCTGAGGAGAGCTGTCTCGCTGTACCTAACAGTTCACACTACTTACTGGAGAGGAGAATGCTGACTAAAGACTCTATAAATGCATAGCTCATCCATTAGTTAGCAAAACAATCCCACAAACATCAAGTTATGTTTCTGTGTTTCATTCAGATCCACTCATTCCTATTTCTTGTTTCCTAGAAATTTCAGCCACATGATTCAATGTGCCGGACAACAGCCTTCATTAAATATCAATGCTCATTACCACAGTTATTTACTGGGCTCAGGAATGGCAGGGGGTACTCTATATTATCACCAATCAATCTCTCTGCTATGTTTCTAATGAGTTAAATAATAATGTCATTGCTCCAGCTTGTGCAAAGGGCAGAATTAACTCTGCAAAAGGTAATTTACAGCAACTAAATTTGTTGGTTAAGCAAGAGATACACACTTTTCTCAAGTCCTGGTCGATACATTTAGATGCCCAACAGGGGCCTAAGCAGTCAATATCACAGCTGGCATGTTTCAGAAGGGGACTGGATGAAGAAAATAGGGCACCTGATTCTACTCATAGCTTCAGGGTTTGTTTGTTTTTTAATTTCAAAGCTGCAGTGCTTTGCTTTCCTCATTTGATGTCTTAGAAACAGAAAACCTCATTACAATCAAAATCAATGTTCTCTGTGCTGAAACCTCTTCACACCATGCTCTCTTTTTACAGTGCCTGACCTGGTTTTGTTTTTGTTGCCTCAACAATTTTCCTTCTCTCTCTTTGACTCATTAAAGTCCCTGAAAGTTTAGTTTGGATGCTTTTTGGCAGGAGAACTGTTTGTATGTGAAAAGTGGCATCACAGCCATATTCAAAGACGGAAGTATGGTGCTGAAGAAACAGGAGACGTAGAATTGCGGTGCTGCAGTTCTGTTGCTGGAACTCCAGTGTAGATGCATCCTACAGAAAGGGAAGTGTTTTTTTCCATCACTGAAGGGAATCCGCCTCTTGGAGCGGTGGTAGCTAAGTCAACAGAAGCACTTCTCCATCATCCTTGTTGCGTCTACACCAGGGATTAGGTTGGCACAGCTATGGTGCTTAGGGTTGTGAATTTTTCACACCCCAAGCAACATAGCTATGTCACTCTAAACTTTTAGTATAAATCAAGCCTTCAACTGTATTTTGGATGGCCAAAGAAATGCAGTTCAGGGTACTGGGTCCAACTGTGTTCTCATTTAAGTCAACAGCAAAATTGAGTGCCTTTTTCTCCCTCATCCTGCTGAATTTAAAGATAGACAGTTACCTCTGTCACCTGATACTTTTCAACCCTGCAATGGTTCCGATATAATCCTCATTTTCATTTTGCCACACTCACACACTTTAAAGTCTTCAGAATGAAGCGCAATTGTGAATGCTTATTCAATAGCTATACACACCACACTCAAAATAATCTTGTATTTTACACACACACACAATCTGATCTCGGTGAAACACACACTGGATAAACTGAAGCAGACAGAGGTTAAAGCTTTGCCCAAAGGTGCAGCGTGTCAGTAGCAGAGATGATAATAAAATGGACAGGTCTTCAATCCCAGTACTTTTCTCTAGCCACATGACTGTACTCCCATCAAGACAAACAACCTTTCACTAGAACATACAACTATTCTCCCCCTCTTGAGCTCCCACAGTATAAATACAGCAGAGTCAGGAGTGCCAGGTTACAACAGGGTCACAATTTGTCATGTATATGTAATCATGTTCTAGAAACTCAGCTAAAATCCTAGACAGGACCAGGGTTGTAGTTGGTTTTGGAACATGATCAAGGCAATTTGTAGTAGACAGCACAACTGGTTGGGGACAATGGTGTAACTATGTCCCCTGACTCACTGGTATTTGCAGCATTCATGTTTCCCTGCTTGGTTTCACATACTGTTATTCAAGTACAAGTCATATACTTTTATGAAGGTATTTAATATAAAAGTTTTCTGGGACCTGATAATTTAACCTATTAAAAGACAGAGGGCCCAGTTCTGCCCTTAGATATGCATACACAACTCACGGCATTCAATAGCAGGCTCACATCCATATTCAAAGACAGAAGTATGGTGTTGAAGGAACACAAATGAACTATACTACGTTTTTTTAAGAGATGGCATTTTTATAGGTATTTAATACTACAATGCAGAAGATAAGATGCATAATGAATGCTAGCAAGAGCAAAACTTCCTTAACACTGTCTGCAGAGGTGCCTGAATGGCAATAATCACAGCAAAAGCAGTCATTTTGTGCAGATCAAACTTTTGAGGCAAGATCCTCAGCTGCCCTGTACTGGTATAGCTTTCCTTTAGTCAATGGAGCTATGCTGGCTTACACTAGCCAAGGAGCTGACCTTCAGCATGTAATCAAGGCTGGTTGAGATGAAAACTAAACACAGTCTTGCAAGAGTTTATTTTTAAACAATACTGTTTTTGTGCCTGACTGCCGCCTTTATTGCAAGGAGGAACAAGTCCTTTTGGAGAGGTTATGAGTCCCTGCATATTTTGAGTCTTTTCTCATGAGGCAGAGGCGTCTGTCCTTTCCAAACTGACTTCCTGTTGTTAGAGGAAGAAAAAATATAGACAATGATCAGAACATACAAAGCACAAGGAAGCAGATGTTAGGATAATTAAAACTATGTAGAATTTCTATTTTTTTATTTATCAGTCCGGTTTCTAATAGAACTTTTAACTAAAGGAAAGACATTCACAAAGGATATTAGGCATACATACATATTTTCCTTCTTTCATTCTTATTTACATGCTGTTACTTTTGGAGGTGAGATTCCTGTTTCATATCTCTAGGATGGAATACCAATTTTGATTAACAGAGATAGAATTTAGGTTCTGCTTTTCAACAATGTAACCCTTAAAGAGTCACCATGCTTATGACACAATGGAAGATAATCTGAGTGAGAAAACATATTAAAAAGCTACTGCTTTTCAGACTGAGTAACAGCTTCACCTTTCAATTGGTATTCTGGATGTCAGACGCATCTGCCATTAAAAGAGATTCTGTTTTGATTAAAATGTAGTCACTGAATAGACCCTCTTCTAAAATGAACTCTTATCTCTACCACAAACTTGTAATTATACACTCCCTCTTTGGCAATCTTAGTGAAATATTGATGATAACCACCCTTTTATATGCATCATGCTGTCTTGAGCATGATTAAAAACGTTGCGAATCTCATACCTTTCAAGTGGTAACTGCTGTGAAAATCATAACGATGTATAAGAGAACAAAGGTGCAGTGTATATGGTAGGCACAAATACTATAGTCCTAGCTGAAATTTCGCATGTTTGTTTAATATTGATTTCTGATTTTAAAGGTAATGTAAACTGACTCTAATATGGAATAAGGGGCATTTGAATTAACACATAAGAAACAACAGATTAGAAAGCTGGTTTCTATTAAAAGCTGTATTGTTATCAACATCTTAATTTTTATCATTTTGGCTAGGGCAAAATTTCTTTGGCACTTCACAGCTGATCTCCTGGGGGCCTTTATTATGACTGTTGATCCCAATACCCCTTAGCATTACCTCACTAGATCAACACTCTGATTCTGGGCACAATCTGCCCCCTACTGAAATCAACAGGAATTTTGCCCTGGATTTCAATGGGCGCAGGAGCAGGCCTTTTAGAATCACATTTTCCCACATGTTCAAACGCGGAAAGGGACTAAAATGAGTGACAAAACTGACTCAGCTGAATGTGCACTATTCTTCTATGATATTTGAGTACATTTCAGGACAGTGTTGCATGCTCATCAGGATTCACTCTGTTATGATTCACGTTTGCCACTACAGAAGATATATAGCACTTGCCAAAAACTCACTATATTACCTGCCATTTTAACTGCTCAGTTGGTCAGTACAAACTCTCTTAGCAACCAGACGTACCTGTGAACTCCCCTCAAGAATCATATAAGATATCACCATTTCTTTTGCAAGGGAAAGTTCCCTACAAAAGAAATGGTGCTTGCAGGCTTATGCAAGCTACCCGTCTTAATCTGCTGGTTCTCAGTTCCTGGGCCCTTGCAGGGCCAGTGTTTGTCCTACTTAAGATTAGTCACTATGGCATTCTAGCTACAAGGCATTCTAGCACCATGGCATTCTAGCTACAAGGCATTCTAAGAACCGGCAGCCAAGACACCATCTCCACCATAAAATACTGGTGTGGAGGGCACGTGTGTCAGTCTGCAATGTCAAATTCATTGTCTCAGCCTGCTGAGCTCTCTCACTTCCAGTTGAAGGAAATACACTATTGCTAATGCAGCTCTCAATAAGATTTTCAATCATTAACACAATTAGCTTCTGGGTTTATGAAGGCATCTCCTTATTCCTGCTTAATCAGGAAAATAATCATAACACTGAAGTTTTTCACCATCTTCTTCTCACTGCATGAGGCTTCCCTGCAAAGAGGCCAACTCAAATTTACACAGCTTTCATGAGCTTCACATGAAGAGCTCTGAGATTCTGTGATGAGACAGAGAGAAGGTTGGGAGACCAGATGATTAAGAGTATTGGCACTGACTTTGCCTTTCTTCTTTCTTGTACGGGTTTGAATTGAGACCAGGTTCATCATTTCCATGAGATGGCTGCTCAGTGCCTCATGTGAATTGAGTTAGTGGTCTCAGTTTAGTTATTAATGAACAGACATCACCATCACAAACACCACTGTCATAACTGATATGCTTGTTGCTAGGTCAACCAAGTACCTGAAGACTTGACTGGACATGGAGAGACAACTATCCACTTGCCCTTCCAGTGCAGGGATGAGGCACGTTAGTTGGGAAGCATGCCCCTGCGGTGACTTGTGCTGTCTTTGTTGTGTGAAGAACCATAGGACTACAGTCTCAGGTGGCAGGGCTGACACTTCTCACACTAAATTCAGTTAGAAAGTCAGCCTTTTTACTGCAACAACATCACAGCCTAAGGAAATGGGCCCTCTGCTCTCATTTGCTGTATCTGGGCCTTCTGAAGTAACATGCACAGCCTTTACTGTGAATGCCTCAAATACCATTTGAAATCAAATTAACAAACTAAAATCAATAAGGAGAAGTGGAATTTTCTTCACTAGAAGAGAAGATTTTTGTGACCTCCCCGCCCAACAGTAGAGGTGGCTGGCCTGAATAGCTAGTGATGTATGGCAGATTAGTTTCAACAGGCTATAGTGTTGTTTTGACACTCATCACGGGGAGGATGTTCTTCTTATATCCACTGATCTTAAACAAGAATAAGGACTTTTCACTCAAAGAGAGAGATGATAGATTTTGAGGCAAACCAGTGCTAAGCATGGGGTGAGGTGGGGCAAAGATGGATTTCTTTCCTGTTTGGACCGCCATAAAGATACCTGAGAAACAGACAGTGACTTTCTTAAAACTGGCCAAATTTACGTACTGAGTCCAAATCCATACCCTGAAGAAAGTAGGGGGTTTGAGATCTACATTAGCTATAGTGATTCAATAAGTCCCGTTTATGATACAGACTGTGGAGAATTTTAACGAAAGGCCTTAACGCATATCCAATGTCTTTAACTTGTTGCCAAGTCTGCTGACTGTGCATTTATAAACAAGGAAGCAGTTTTAAGAGCTATGAATACAAAGGAATCCTGAAAATGCTCCAATATTCCATCTCTAATTTAAAAAAAATCTCCTTTCACTTTACAACATCCAACAAAATAAGGCTCTATAAAGCAAAAATAAAGGAGAAGAAGAAACTAAAAGACAACAGCGTTGCTTAGTTCATCAGAGTGCAGTTCATCGAAATTTCAAATAAGTCTTGCAAATAGGTACTGAAGGAATGGATTAAAGCTGTGCATACCAAAATTGTAAATATTATAAGGTTACGTGACACCAAAAATGTCACAGGCATAAATCCTTTCATAAGAAATTCTTAGTATTGGTTCTGTTTTTTGATGCACAGTAAATGTCCTGCTATACATTCATATCTTCATTCTGTTCCATGCATAACTACCTATAAGGCCCTGTGTCTCCATCAAACAAGGTTATTGGAGACTCCTGCTCCTTTGCAGTGGGGAAGCAAAAACCACTTTATTGCCATCAAAGGATGAAATTAACTATTTAGGCTACCACTTACTCTCTGTGCAAACTGACTGCCTCTTTCTCAGTGACATGCCTGACATTCAGCTGGTCTGAGAGATTGTGATCCCTGAAGCACTAGATATTGCCTTTGCAGTCCTTAGTCATTACTCCACAAAGACAGTGAAACTGATCAGGCAAATCTGTTTATTAAGAAAAGGACCTCTGCTCTCATGCTGTGTGTTTCTGCTGCCCTCTCTAGGAGCAGGACTCTTTAAGCCTCTTGTTTTACTTTACTGCCTGAGAGAACACTGACAGAGACTTTCTTCACAAAGGAATTTAAACCAAAGATTTAAAGAACAAACTAAATTGCTATGCCAACGACAGAAAAGTAGTATGTGAAAACTGTTGGATCAAATGCATTCCTTAGATCTGTACTAATAGTTCTGTGACAGCCTATGCAGAGAAACAAAAGCAAGCAAACGGTAAAGTCTGGCTCTAATTTCCAACTACAATGCTTATGCCTACATACAGTGTATGCCAATATATCACAGGCAGAGCTGAGTTTAAACTGAAACCACCATGTGGCCTCAGGTCAGCAGCATTATAGCCAGAGTTACAGAAACAGATTAAGTCTACAAACTCAAACTAGGTCTACAGACTCCTTCAGATTTAAAGAAACAAACCAAAACAAAAATTTTCCTGTGCTTTTACTCCTCTCCTATCATCAGAATAATTATAATATTTTTACATTGCTGATAAGTACTATACACAATCAACATTTTGAAATGCCTGTGCCAAAATGGGACTCAAAGTGTTGGCACAAGATGCTAGCATTTTGAAAACTGGCAAATATAATTTGATCCTCTTTTCCCTCCCCCACTTCCTCCCCTAGAACTTTTAAGCCCCAATTCAAACACCACCAAATGAAACAATACGTGAACGAGTATTATGGGTATTATGGCAACTTTCTGGAACCGACTAAGAGTGACTGAAAAGAACACTTTAAGGATGTGCCAATTTGTAAGCTGTTCTCAAGACAGAAATATCCACATTCTAAAGGGCTTTTAAAAAATGTAGAAAACTGGCCCTGTTATCATCATGGGTATTTAGAACACCTCTAAACACACACAGAAAAGACAGGTATTACTGACAAATTTTAACCAATGCTGAAGCTCTAAAAGCTGCTCTTTGTTGTTGTTGTTTGGATACAGACGGGGCAATTCATTGCAAATGAATATTAAAAAGTACTTTTCTTAAATGTGTGTGTGTCATCCTGGTTTCCAGTCTCATCGGTTTTGCCTGTTTCTTGCTCCTTCATTTTTGCCGATCTTTTTACTAGATGTGCCCAAAAGTCTGAAGTAGAGCGTTCTCTCCTTGCTAAAAGAGTCATCCCCAACCCCACCCCGGCCCTGCTTCCAACCCCCTCCGCACAGTCTCAGATAAGCCACTCTTTTTTGCTCTCGTCGATGGTCTCCGTAAAGTTGGGGTCATTGTTCATGATGGCTGCATCAGCGCTCTCAGCAGACTCTGCCCCCTTGGCCTCATTGGTGTGGTAGGTTCCCTTGTGACGGAACATGTAGCGAATCAGGAACACCAGCGTGCAAAGGATGGTGAAGATCACAACAGCGATGACACCTAATGGAAAGGAGAAATGACAGAAGCAGGAAAAAAAAATTCAGGAATTCCACGGAGGCTTGATTTTACTGTCTACTTCATATATTTACACCAATCTGGCAATTAACTACCACTGAAAGTTCACTTTTTTTGTTTGGCGCTATTAATGTCTATGGAATTTCTTTGTGGTTTATTCCAAAACTTAATCAAACAGAGTCCCCTAATCCTTACTGCAATGGTTGAACCTCAACATTATTACTATTTATACAGTCCACAGGTATATTTAGTGCTTTATGGGTGGTCATAGAGACAGAGGGCCCAACTACTCCCACTAAATACCTGTATAAATGAAGATGAGTTACCTGGGCTTTGTCAGGGCAACTACTTGGGGGACAGAATCCACATGCCACCTATAGGTAGGCCATGGAGATGCAGCACAGGCCTTCTATGATGCCTACTGCATTTGTCTGGAATAGTGGGTACTGGCCTTCTGAACCCCCAAGTGGTCAGGTGAGGTTGCCCCTCATCTGACCTACCCTCAACTGCACCATCATATTTAGAGTCACCTCTGCAATAGCCTAGTTGAGGCAAGTACTGAGTGCTTTGACATAGCAAGCCCCCTTTATGACCTTCCTCTTGTTCCCTAAGGGTGTTAAAGTTAAAGTGTGGTGTAGAGGGCCGGATGGGCCCTCTGTGGGT
This sequence comes from Gopherus flavomarginatus, assembly GCF_025201925.1. Lineage (NCBI taxonomy): Eukaryota > Metazoa > Chordata > Testudines > Testudinidae > Gopherus > Gopherus flavomarginatus. The sequence goes on along the minus strand of NC_066618.1, from coordinate 102,019,637 downwards.
GTGTGAATTTCATCCAGAGTGGGAAACTGCAAGGTTCTCACGCTAACAATCCTAGAAAGTCTTTTCTCTTCTGCAGTAAGTCATTTTATATGAGGCTTGGTAATTGATGAGCTGGGCATTCAGGATGTTGTTTAGTTACATTCCCTATATTCAGAGATGCAATTCTGTGCTTGGAGAGAGCCCAGTTCGTATGGGGGATAAATACTGATGCTTGTCAAAATATTTTCAATTTCAGATTTTTAAAATTAAAAATGGGGTACTTTTCACAAAATATTTTGTAAATATTTTTCTATTTTCCAACAAGTTATAGACACTTAGTTTTTCAACCCTAAAAAGAGGCAGATTTGATAATAAATTCACAAAGATACTTAAGTCACCATCACCACGCCTAGCTTTTAGGTTACCAGAAAATCAATGGGATTCACAGAGCTCTCAGGCTCTCTATAAAATGAATGGAGAAAGACAGGCACCTCAGGATGGGATTCACAAAAGCAAGCACATTAGATGACTCTCTCCCTAAGATAGTCAATGGGAGATGCCAAGCTGAGGGAGGGGCATACAAGACCCCCGCCCCCTACTCCTCTCAGAAGTAGGAACCTAAGTCTGGAGGCAGGGAGACACCTCCCTCTGTTTTCAATTCTCAGCTGTAAACTCTCTCTTGGGATTAGTTACCTATGTCATTTTAAGAGGAAGGACTCCCTCGTAGCTTTTAGCCCAGTGATTAGGGTGCTCACCTGAGCTGTGGGCAATCCCCAGTTCAAATCCTGCCTCCACCTGATGAGGAGATGAGATCTGAACAGAGATCTGCCATCTCTCAGGTGAGTGCTCCAACCACTGGGCCATGGGCTATTCTGTGGGGACCCCAAGTCTCTCCCGTTGAAGCTCTTCCCCTGTGCATAAATAATTTAAAAACCTCTTTGGAGCAGGGGACTAGATCCCCAGTCTCCTACCCCCATGTGAGTGCTCTCACCACCAGGCTACAGACTCTCTCTTTCTGCCCCCCCCCCCCATGTACAAGCTGTTCCATTGTGGATAAATGAAAGAAAGCTGAGGTAATTTCTCCCTAAAACAGATTTTAAGATGAAAGGTTTATCTTTTAGAAAAATACTTGACTGCATTTGGAGATTAATGTGGTAATACTATCCCTCTCTAGCATACTACGGTGCTAATTAAAGAGGGGCTCAGACCCAACCCCCTTATCTGAATACCCATTTGGATGGTGTAGGCCAGGGGATCTAAGCATATATATGTCTATGTATAAATCTGAACCAGGATCCCCATTTTGCAGATAATATCTGAATTATGATTAAGAAAATGCTACTCACAAACCAGTTTCACTAAGGAGTGGTCTACACTAGGAAATTAGGTTGGTATAACTACATTGCTCAGAGGTGTAAAAAATGTACACCCCATGAGAGAGGCAGTTAAACAAACCTAGCCTCCGGTGTAGCCAGAATTCTCCCATTGACCTAGCTACCGCCTCTCGGGAAGGTGGACTACCTATGCCGACAGGAGAACCCATCCCATCAGCATAGGTAATGTCTTCATTGAAGTGTTGCAGTTGTGCCGCTGCAGCATTTTAAGTGTAGACAAGCTCTTAGATGCTGAGGCCAAATTGTGCAATTAATAACGTGCATTTGTAATTATTATGAGGTTATGTGAGGTCTTAGGGAAGAATCTGGCCCCTAAGTAGAGGTGAGGCCAGTGTGACAGCCAGGGGTAGCTCTAGGCATTTTGCCACCCCAAGCACAACAGGCAGGCTGCCTTCGGTGGCTTGCCTGTAGAGGGTCCGCCAAAGCTGCGGGACCACCAGACCCTCCGCATGCATGCCTGTGGGAGGTCTGCCAAAGCCACGGGACCACCGGACCCTCCGTAGGCAAGCTGCCAAAGACAGCCTGCCTGCCACCCTCGCGGTGACCGGCAGAGCACCCCGCAGTGGCTTGCCTCCCCAAGCACGCGCTTGGCGTGCTGGGGCTTGGAGCCGCCCCTGGTGATAGCTGAATCATGTCAAGAGTATAACAGAGTGTGCTTGATCTACAACCTTTGAATTACAGGCTTGAGCCTACTTTAGTGGGAGCAGGATCAGGCCCCAGGTTCACGCTGATTGGTGTGTACAAGTTCATTACACTAAACGGCAGGACATTTTACCAGTTATACCAGTACAACTACACTGAATAAAAGTGGCTTTTTTTGACTTTAGCTTAAATAGCTTCCAAAGTGCCACAAGCTAAACTGAAAAAAGGCACTCTTCTACTGGGCTAAGAAGGTCTACGTGGGGAGTTTTAACAGTATAACTACAGTGGCTTAAATTCAAACCTTACCTTAAACTGGTATAACTGTCCCATGTAGGGAAGCCCTTTACTAATCCAAGCAGTTTGAACACACTATTTTCTGCTGTTTTAAACTTCTATACACAAGCCACAAAACATCTTACCAGGGCATATATTTTTCTTACCTCCAATAATGGCAGAGTTCCGGTTAACTCCATCTCCTATAGCTTGACCATTGTATGGGAAATCAGCACTGGCTGTAAAGCGGAAATCAAAGATTCATGTTATTATACATCAGTTCCTGAAAACTCACAAGACTGGCTTAAAAATACACTTGTCACAAGCCCAAGATCCTAAAATAAATAAAGTTAAAAAAAGTCAGCTGCAATTTGTATTTTTATTTTTATATAAGAAACTTTCCCCTCTGCCTGATATCTCAAAGCCACTCCACTCAACCCCAAACCAGTCAAGAATCTAAATGAAATACAAGAGGCAATCCAGCAGTATGTGTTAACACATAGTCGAGTATGTCTGCAGCATCCTGAACTAACAAAGACTTTTATACGATTTTTTAATTTATTTCTCCCTAACAGTGGGAGATCATATTGTGCTTCTAATGAGATTTTTGCCTTAGTGATACTAGATATTGCTGTCCAGGAGGGATTCCAATTTCTCCAGCCTTTAGGGACTGCTATACAATACCAGCAAACTGTGTGACAGAAAAAGGAAATCTCTTTTTTGTTGCACAGCCTAAAGTAAACAAATGAGTGATTGTGGTAGAGATGGGCCAAAGAATCAGTTCAGCTTTAGGCTAAAGTTTGGATGGGAAGTTCGAGGTTTGGCCATCCACAGAATATTGAGGAGTATTTTCAAAGGGAAGCTCATCTATTTATTCTGTGATCATAATTTTTCTCTACTGCACATCACTGCTAGCTCTATAGTGCCAACCCTGGTAGCTGTGCATATGAATGCACGCTTACAGCACTTGATAGTTTGTCACTGAAACATGATAATGTTTTCAATGAATCAACAAGAAAATTTCAATAAGAAAACCATTACTGGAGGAGATGCAGAAATTGGATAAATTATTTATTACTCAGGTCAGTATTTAAAGTGTAGCTGTTCTTTTTTCTTTGGTGTATCTTGTAATAGGTTGCCATTAAAGACCACTGATGCAATCCAGAGGCTTGCTCATTATGGAGTTTAACTTTCTCTTCTTAGGCATCTAGGTTCCTTTTGTGCTGCAAAACATCTGCACCAAAGTCTTAATAGCTCAGAATCACCTCTCTAGCTCCAAAACTCTCTTCAGACCCCATGGCCCCAAGTGGTTTCCCAAGTGTATACTCTGGGAGCAGAGCCACGGTGTGTCAAATAGCTAGTAGTCTGACCTCCTGTATAACACAGGCCACAGAACGCCCCCAAAATAATTCCTGGAGCAGAGCTTTTAGAAAAACAACCAATCTTGATTTTAAAATGGTCAGTGATGGAGAATCCACCACGGCCCTTGGAAATTGTTCCAATGTTTAATTATCTTCACTGTTAAAAATTTATATCTTATTTCCAATCCGAGTTTGTCTAGCTCCAACTGCCAGCCATTGGATCATATTACACCCTTCTGTACTAGTCTGAAGAGCCCATTATTAAATATTTCTTCCCAATGTAGATAGTTATAGACTGTAATCAAGTCACCTCTTAACCTTCTCTTTGTTAAGCAAAATAGTTTGACCTCCTGGAGTCTATCACTATAAAGCATGTTTTCCAACCCTTTAATTATCCTGTGGCTCTTCTGTAAATCCTCTCCAATTTATCAACATCCATCTTGAATATACAGTCTGTCATTCTTCTTCCTTAGATACAAACAGGAGTTCTTCAAAATTCTTGTTAACTGACTGGTGAGCTAATATTAATATCTAGACACTCGTGTATGTGGTCTACTAGGATCTGCATCAAAGAGGAATAATAAATAATCTATGCGGCAATAATACACAGGTGCACCAATGTGGGAGCTGTTAATAGGCAAGAGTGTTCATTTTCTCCATCACAGTTTGGCGACCCTTCAAATCCTTCCATTATCTCCAAGACATTAATTGTAAGAACATATCCCAGCAGGACCGTGTTCATTGCCCGATACTTGTTCCACAATAGCCACAAATGATGACTTGCTCAGTGCAAATAAGCGTCACGAAGCTGTAGTTATTACAAGTAGCTAACCTTCACATAGCAAAAGCAATTATCTTGCTCATAGGGATTACAGCTGTACTGCTGCTGCATTATTAGGTTGAGGAAGAAAAAAGAAAGCTGCCTTCCTCATTCAGAAATTTCAACCAGTCACTGCCATGCTATTTAGGCAAAAATATCCCAATTCTACAAAGAAGCTGAATGAATTTTGGTTCTAAACACCGTGCACCACCCTAGCCATTATTCAGGACCATAAATAGGGCCATTTAGTTATTTGGGTTGTAAAGGCTGGGCGGGAACTATACTGATAGTCTCCTTCGATATTCAGGAATCCCTTAATCTCCACCCTATCTCTCTGTTTTACAGCAGCCAACTGTCCATCTTTATCAATCCACTGGGAATCAAAAAGTAGCAAACATGGCAAATAACTCTTCTGTGGAAGCAGTCATCCTGGAAAGAAACCACTTCTCTGGTTCGGGAATTCTGTGATTTTGCTTTGGTAATAAATGTGATAAAATTCTGCTCTGGCGGCTGTGGCAGTAAGCATGCACGGTTACCAACCAGAAACGAAGAGTGTAAAGTGAGGACATGCCTGCACCATTATGCCAAATACAGGGCTGACATGTGGATGCACTGAACTGCTTTAGGGCAATCCAAGCTCGACTATGGTTTGTACACACCATGTCATCTGATACACATGCAAAGTGCAAGGCAGATTGGGAAACTGGTACATAGGGTAGTGTGGGAGACAGTCTGGGATTATGGAAAGACACATTTGCTGGATGTTTCTGTTAGAATCATCAGCAGTGTAATAGTTAACACCGTTGACATTTAATTTGTCACCAACAGGCTCCAGATTCAACAATCCACTGAGATGCATGGAGTAACTCCTAAATGGGTTGCTACTATCCTCTTAACTTCTTATAGCAGGGGTTCCTGAAATTTGTTAGAGCATTCTTCTTGTAACCACAGAAAAAAAGCTTTTAAAAGTGATTGTGGGATAGTAGGGTGACTAGACAGCAAATGTGAAAAATCGGACCAGGGGAGGGGGGTAATAGGAGCCTATCTAAGAAAAAGACCCAAAAATCGTGACTGTCCCTATAAAATCGGGACATCTGTTCACCCTATGTGATAGGCGTGTAAAAATTGTGTGTAGTTTTTATGGTGACTAAGGAAAAATCTTCCTAGGGAAGGGTGGAAGGACACAGTCTTCCAATGAAAGCTGCATCCTTGGAGACAATTAAAAAACTATACTGGACAACACACAAGAAAACATAGGGAATAATCCTGCACTGGGTGCAGGGATGGATTAGATGAGCCAATGGACTTGATTCTGCACTGCCTTGCACTTTGCATTGTCATTTCCCAATGACAGCATTTTACATGCTTTGATTGCGCAAGTGCAAGGCAGTGGAGAATCAAGACCAATATAATTTTCATTTTGAAGTTTTGCATGATTTTCTTCCTTATTCAGGTCAAAACATTTTAGATATAAGAATGGTAACATACTGCAGGATTACACCATATAGGGCTGCATTTGTCTGATAACAGTTCAAATTTTAGATACATTTCGATTTAGATGTAGTGTTTTGAATATTTACTGTTATCAAACTTCCAAACTGATCTGCAGCATATTACATCACTCAAAAGCCTGAACCCCTTTGTCTTTTTACTTCTCAGTCAGGGGTGGCTCCAGGTCCCAGCATGCCAAGCGAGTGCTTGGGCCAGCCAGCCGTGGGGGGCCCTCTGCCAGCGCCGCAAGGGCGGCAGGCAGGCTGCCTTCAGCGGCTTGCCTGCGGAGGGTCTGCTGGTCCCGCGGCTTTGGAGGACCTCCCACAGATGTGCCTGCGGAGGGTCTGCTGGTCCTGTGGCTTCAGAGGACCTCCTGCAGGTATGCCTGTGAAGGGTCTGCTGGTCCCGTGGCTTTGGAGGACCTCCCGCAGTCCGCCGAAGCCACGGGACCAGCGGACCCTCCACAGGCAAGCTGCCGAAGGCAGCCTGCCTGCCATGTTTGGGGTGGCAAAATGCCTGGAGCCACCCCTGTTCTCAGTAGACGCATCTGCATGCCACTGGGTGCCTCACTAGGACTTCAGACAAGAACTGATGATATATTAGTCATGCCGGCCTAAGCTATTACCGTCATGAAAATTTCATGAACCGTTCTCACATTTCACCTGTTAAGAAGGAAAACAAATACTTCCTTTTATAATTAATGTAGAATATGAAACGCTCTGGTGCTCCCAAAGGAACTGTAGAGTTAAGTGCTGATCAAAGCCTAACTGTAGATATCTAAGCATTGGTAATGGACCCAAAGGGAAACCTATAAAAAACTGCCTTGGGACCAGGAAAAATTGTCTTTATGGAAAGCGTGTGTATGTGTGTAAACCTCCAAAGACAGGGTATCTGTCTTGTTTCATTTTACAGTCGCATCTGGGAAGGATTTTGACTCTCTTCTCCTCTCTCTCTGTTGGAGTCATGGAAGGAGGTTACAAAATAGCCCTAGGGTGGAAATAGTTCCAGTCCTCTCTACATATACCCTGCAAGGACGAGAAAGAACTAAGAATAGAGAATAGTGTAGTTCTGGGGTTGGGAAACTCATTTACATTGGTTGCCTACCCTGCAAGCAACATGTCTACTCAGACCCATGCAGTGGGGAAAGTCTGGTTTTCTGTTTGCCTTCAAGAGACTGTATCTTGTGAGCTAAATAGGGCCCTGGTTCAAGGTATTTGTATCTCTTTCTACACTCACACACACATACATACATCTGAGCAATAAAGACTGTTTGATTATTGTCCCTTTGATACACATTTTGGAGACCCTTGCTACTCTATGCTGTCACCTTAAAGGTCTTGGATACTGAGACATATAATGCCATTACACCTCTCTCGTTGAAAGATGAAGCCTGTGGTGATGAGTCTTGAGGGTTAATGGCTTTTAAACTAATGTATTTGTAAACTGAGAAGCCTGAAAAATAGCAACTGCTATATTCCCAATTTGTACATTAATGTGCCTATAATTTGTAGCTCCTATATTTGTAATTTTTAAAAATGGTGGGAGCAATCCTGCCCCTGCTGAAGTCAATGAGGATTTTTTGGCTGATTTTAATGAGAGCAGGATCAGGCTCTATATATGTGATGTGTGCATTAATTTTATGAAAAAAAGAGACAAAACAAAAAAACCCAAACTTTTGTATGGAGGATGTGGGATGAGGTTGGAGCAAAGAAGAGAGCTTCAATATTCAGAGTCAAAATATAAATTTAAACTTGAAACTATAAAGGCATCAACCTTGGCCTTCAGCTTCAGAGTGTTTATGCTAGTTCACTAAATTGTCTTCAGTCTCCGGAGAGAGAGCCAAAGGAAAAGCGAGGTAGCAGAGCCAAAAATTTGGATATCAAAATGCCTCCCTCTCCACTATTTAATAATTTCCTTTAACAGGATTCCTAGTTATTGATAATACTTGTAAAATAAATATGGTCTTAGCATTGGTGACAGTGATTCTCTTTTTAAACTAAATAATACCTTTCTTATTCCTAGACTACATGATTAACATTCTACTCAGTGCTATACGAAATAGCTACAAATGTGTGGGTCTCTTAGCAAGTACCAAAACAATGTATCGGTTTGGAAGGTAGCTAAACATCAACTGGCTGGTGCATCTGATGAAGTGTCAGCAACTACAGATTTTGATTATATCTTTTAGGAGAAGGAAAACATGCATAATTGTGAAAATGAACCAGGAAAGAGGGAAGGGTCAATTTTTAACTCTCCATCAGTAGAGATTACAGCGAATTCTAGCACCATAATTAAGAATTTAAGGCGCAAGCACTGATGTTGCCAAATCTCAGACGCTTTCCTTAGTTTGTCTCCCTGCTCCTTAGGGATGAGAAAAGTATAAACTGTTACATCTTAAGACCTATTACCTATTAATATTAATTTGCAGTGTTGATGATGAGCAGCTGAGCTATAAAGTTTTGCTTGGTTTGGTCCTGGCTACCCAAGAAAATCACTTCTTCCCTGTTAGCAAAGGCACCAGAAATCAAACTTGTACATTTCTGCAGATACTCCTTAGGTATGTAAATCTGGGGGCTGAAGGCGGGTCATTCTCATCAGAGATCCCCTGGCTCTGGAACTCACTTCTCAAGTGGCCTGCCAGAGGCTGACTCTGTTGGCCTTAAGGGCATGATTTAGGGGCTTTTTCAAATCTTTGCATGAGTGGGCAATGATAAGTCTAGCTTATAACTTAATGTCAGTGAGTACTGCGATGCCAGCAATGATTAACAAGCATGTTAATTTAAAAAAATACTGTTCAGTGCCCAGAAATGATGTAATACTTTAAAAATATGGCCTCATTCTCAGTACAGATGCTTAGTACAGTGGCATGCTTGGCCTTTTGTCCGCTAAACACTTTCTGGATCTGCACTTTTTGTGTCTTCAGAGGTCAAGTTTGGAAATGGAGGAGCCCATCATGAATAAACATGATTGATTCTTTTCTTCTAACTCATCTGTCACTACAGATAGCGATTTGTAGGAAAGAATCATCTGTTGCTTTCCTCTGAAGAGGAGAAAAGCTTCTTATATCATCCGTTACCGAGTTGTCTCGTGTAGTGTTGGAAGCACCATTACAAACGAAGATCAACCATTTAGTGTGCTATTCTCCAAGAGGTCTGAAATTGGGAGATGCTCCATATACTGCATTCACAGCCCAAGATAGTTTGAAATCAGAAATAGTATCTGCAGCTAATAATGCTTGGGATCCTCTGCCTTCATGATCCAAACGTACAGGGACAAAGAGAATATAATATACTAAAAGCAGCAGCTATTCAGTACTTCAGCTGCTTTTTGAATTGGTGCATCCTTGAACAGCATTTCTGAGATATTTCCTATCAAAAGACAATTGCTCTGTCTACTAACATGTGGAAGGGCTAATGGTCATCGAAAAAAACCTTAGAAGCCCAACCTTACTCACTGACAACCTCTAACACTGCTTGGGAAGGAGATAGATGTCTTTGTTCAAAACAGCCATGGTTCTGATATATTAGTCGCATCATCCCTAGTGAAAGGTTTAATATAAGATGATGAGTTAACCATGTGACATTACATCCCATACTCTTCATAGAAATATGCTTATGATATGAACATGGCATAACTAAGATGTATTTTATGCAAGATGGGTAGGTCATGTGAGATATCAATGGAAAGGTTATGATTTACTGAATATGATTATCCAATGTGTATGCATGTATCATTTCTATATCTGAAGTTAGATATATTAATTATGTAACAATTACAACTATGTTTCCTGGGGAACATCCACCAGACAGTATGCAAACAGCTCGGATGGGCCATTAGGGGGAAGTCTTTGAAGATGCTAATCTCCCGCCTTCCTGAGAAGTTTCCTGGGATGCTGCTTTGATACTGCAGGGTCAGCTGATCATGTCACCTTGTACTGGACACCATCTTCAACTTCTAGTGTTTTTCCACAAGAGGGAGTGGGAGTCAAACTGGGAAACAAAGGATTCCTGCCATATGCAAATCCTATCTAAGGCCGGGGAGTGAGTTAATTATGGTTCTTCTCCAATGCCTCCATGCCCAAGAAGAAAGACTGATGAAAACTCCTGAAGAAACAAAGGAACTGAGTGGGGGGAAGGGAGGAGGGTGCAGGGGCTGAGCCCAGGTGAAAAAGGTCTGGCCTGTGAAAGGCATACCTGGAGATTTAAGCTGAAAGTAGTGCAGTTTACCTTCAAGAAACTCTGCAACCTGCATGAAACAACATTTAGGGTAAGAATTTGCTACTGTTAACCAGTTAACTTAGTGCATTAAGTTTAGGTCTCATGTTTTGTTTTATTTGCTCAGTAATCTGCTTTGATCTGTTTGCTATTCCTAATAATCACTTAAAATCTACCTTTTCTGGTTAATAAACTTGTTTTTTGTTTATTCTAAAACAAGTTTGTGTAATTCATAACTAGAGGAGGAGGGAGAGAAGCTGTACATAACTTCTTCCACATTGAGGAAGGGGGCGGATTTAATGAGCTTACGCTGTATAAATCTCTATGCAGCCCAAGACAATATAATTTTGGGATTGCGTCCCAAAGGGCGTGTACACTTGAGTGCTGGGCAATCCCCAACTGAGTCTTCCCACACAGAACTGATCTCAGTGTCTGTGTATCTTTCTGCAGCTGAGCACGTCCCTACCTGTGTGTCTGTGCTGGAGAAGGCTTGAGCGCCTGGCACAGCAGGACAGGGTGAGGGATCCCAGGCTGGTGGAACGGGCAGACTCAGTGGGACCTTGGCACAAAGAGCGGGAAAGTGCTAATAAAGTTTGTGGATGACACAAAGCTGGGAGGTATTGCTAACACAGAGAAGGACCGGGATGTCATACAGGAAGATCTGGATGACCTTGTAAACTGGAGTAATAGTAATAGGATGAAATTTAATATTGAAAAGTGCAAGGTTATGCCTTTACGGATTAATAACAAGAATTTTAGTTATAAATTGGGGACGCATCAGTTGGAAGTAATGGAGGACGAGAAGGACCTCAGAGTATTGGTTGATCACAGAATGACTATGAGCCGCCAATGTGATATGGTCGTTAAAAAAGCTAATGCTTTTTTAGGATGCCTCAGGTGAGGTATTTCCAGCAAAGATAAGGAGGTGTTAGTACCATTATATAAGGCACTGGTGAAGACCTCATCTGGAATACTGTGTGCAATTCTGGTCTCCCATGTTTAAGAAGGATGAATTCAAACTGGAACAGGTTCAGAGACGGGCTACTAGGATGATCCAAGGAATGGAAAACCTGTCTTATGAGAATCAAAGAGCTTGGCTTGTTTAGCCTAGCCAAAAGAAGGTTAAGAGGGGATATGCTTGCTCTTTATAAATATATCAGAGGGATTAATATTAGGGAGGGAGAGGAATTATTTAAGCTTAGTACCAATGTGGACACAAGAACAAATCGATATAACCTGGACACTAGGAAGTTTAGACTTGAAATTAGATGAAGGTTTCTAACTATTAGAGGAGTGAAGTTCTGGAACAGCCTTCCAAGGGGAGTAGTGGGGGCAAAAGACATATCTGGCTTCAAGACTAGGCTTGATAAGTTTATGGAGGGGCTGGTATGATGGGATAGCCTAATTCTGGCAATTAATTTTGGCAATTGATCTTTGATTATCAGCAAGTAAGTATGCCCAGTGGTTTGTGATGGGATGTTAGATGGGTTGGGATCTGAGTTATTATAAGGAATTCTTTCCTGGGTGCTGGCTGGTGAGTCTTGCCCACATGCTCAGGGTTTAACTGAGCGCCATATTTGGGGACGGGAAGGAATTTTCCTCCAGGGCAGATTGGTAGAGACCCTGGAGTTTTTTCGCCTTCCTCTGCAGCATGGGGCACGGGTCATTTGCTGGAGGATTCTCTGCAGCTTGAGGTCTTCAAACCACAATCTGAAGACTTCAATAACTCAGACATAGGTTAGGGGTTTGTTATAGAAGTGGATGGGTTAGATTCTGTGGCCTGCATTGTGCAGGAGGTCAGACTAGATGATCATAATGGTCCCTTCTGACCTTAAAGTCTATGAGTCTATGAGTATATCAGGTGGCACTCAACCTGTCACAAACCACATGTAATTTCCCATATGGTATTGTGTCATATGCTTTACTGACATCCACATGAATAAGATCTATTGCATTCCCCTGGCCTAAGAAATAAACTTTCTTATCAAAGATATCAGCTTAGTCTGGCATCATCTACGTTTGGTAAACCCATGTTCCATTTATCTTCATGTCTTTAATGATTCTTTCCTTCAAATTTGTTTTAACGTGTTGCACACTGCTGGGGACAGGCAAATGTGTCTGTCTGCAGTTGCCTAGATCATCTCCCTTCATATCTTAAATATAGGCATTACATTTGCAATTCTCCAGTCACACAGTACCACTGCCAAATTAACGAATTTATTATTTATTTAACTGTGTTTTTTTTTAAATTACTGAAGATATCCACTCTAGTTAATCTGCATTTAGACAGATTTAAAAAAAATCCCTTCAGTAACCAAATAAACCAGAAATTACCCCTTTGAAGCTTTTCCATCTTCTGTGACATTACATTTTAAGATGCAAGCTAATTATGGTTAAATACACTTGTAAAATTGTAAACAACGTTATGTTAAAACACACAGTACATATAGAAGGTAATTTCTACAATCGCAATACTTTGTCCTTTTTATACTTTGTATTCCAAAATACCATAAAAGGTTAGACTACATTTTGACTAATTATTAAAAGTCAATTTTAAAATCAAATCTACTTGATTATCTCTTGTGAGCTGAGAATTAATGGGGGTTCTGTAGAAGGGGAATTATACTGCTGATTTGCATTGGTTTCATTTGTCTTTACCTCAGTAAATCAGACTACAGTGGAGAATGACTTGTTGAATTTCACTGCTTCATTATCACCAGAAAGAGTCACCATGGCAACAGTGAAAGACTATGCATTATAAAAATACTCAGCAAGCTAAACAAGATAATGCTTTAAGATAAAGTTGTTCAATAGTATGGCAAAGTGCCAGAAAGGGGGGGTGAAGCAGCATTTTAACTCTGGCAATGAATCCAGAAGGAAGTGAAAATGCTGATTGTATTATTTCTAAATATGTTAATTCAGTGCCAAGTACAAGTGCAAGAATGATAGCCTTAGAGACTGAAGTCCTGTGTGTAGCACAGGCAATGGCAGTGCATGCCTCCCCACCAATGTGTCTCAAATCTGACTCACAGGAACCACTTCTAGGCGCAAAAGGGTGATTTAGTCTCTAGGTTACATTCTAGTTTTGTCTTTATGGCTGCCAACCTGAGAGCTAATTAGTAGCAGTTATGGTATGGACAGCTACCTGCTTAGAAATGGATTGAGACCTAACTGTGGGCATCCAAGTTTGAAAACTTTGTCTTAAGCTAATATGTAGCACTTGTTTTTCACGGTAGCGCTGCAATTATATTGCTAGCACTATCAGGTGGTCTCGTGTTATTTGGCTGGTGAACCCCTGCTGCTCACTCCCCTCCTCAACATTACTCCTGAGGGAATTCTGTGCCAGAAAATTAAAAATTCTGCAAAATTCTGTAAATTTTATTTGTCAATAAATAAATGTGGAGGCTCCAGTATTGCAGTGGGGAGCAGAGGCCACTGCCTGCACGGAGGTGGGAGATCACAATGCAGCAATCCCCCGGGACATGGACTCGGTAGTGAAGCTTCATCTGACCCTGACACAGCACAAGGGTCGGGTTTCCCAGAAACACTGGAGGGCTCTGCCCCTCCATGCCAGGCACACTAGGTGTGGACAGGCAGGCTCAGCTCGGCAGGATTCAAGTATGGAGAGGCTTAGCGGCGGGGGGGTGGCATAGGAGTATACCGGGGGATGAGATCTGGATGCACAAGGATTGAGCAGATGGGAGATGGGTCTGACTGACCCCGGTGGGTCTGACCTGGCACCATCTGGGGTATCCTCAGCCCTGTCCCTCCACAGTGATTTACTCTCTGCTGGCTGCTCCAGGTGCCTGAAATCACATGCCCGTGCTGCTTGGATGGGACATGTGACTACTTGTGACTTCCCTTTGCTTTCTGTTACAAAGTCATTTTTCTGCATGGAAGCAAAGAAATCTGCAGCAGACATGAATTCTGTGTGCATGCAGCAACACAAAATTCCCCCAGGAGTACAACATGCACACACACATCTCTGCTATGACCCCAGTGATCATACCCATCACAGTGTTCTTGTCCCTCCAGGGGATCTCTGCTGGTAGGTAATGATTAGCACAATTCCTGTAGCACTGGCAGGACACAGTCAGAAAGGGGGCTACTTCTTGCAATATCCATCCATCTTGAATTATTTTTGGAGCAACATCTGTTTTAGCACAGTTAACTAACCAGTGTGATCTATTCCTTTACTTGAGAGACCTTATCCAAGGTCTAGCAACAACACAGATGTATAGTAGCTTCATTTCAATGTGAACTGTGCTCAGCACCTCTGGTAATATGCCACTGATTTAGGAAACTATATATGGATTTATGAGTCTATCTTTGGGGACCCAGGTTAGAAGGTTTTGGCTTCAGTCATCCAACACCAAGGTTTTGACACTGCTGTATCTAAAGTTCAACTAAACTGTGTGGGTGAAATCATAATAAAACTGAATAGATGTATCTGAAGGCTACCTAGCAACCACAGAGGGAGTTACTATTCAGTTACTTCACAAGACATGTTCTTTGCAGCCATTTCAGTGTGAGAGGGTGGGAGCTGACTATATTCTAACTGCCTTTCCCTTCAGCACAGTAGGATTTAAATCTGCGACTTTCAAAGGGCCATTGGCATTGTCCACCTATCCAATATAGTGCCTAAGGAAATTTGCACTAAGAATTGAAGTACATCTTCCAGTTCTGGAACCAAAGGGTGGTCTCATTTCATACCTCTAATTTTTCACGTACTTTTCCCACACACTTCACACTAGAAAAGGCTTTGGTATGCAAATTTTGGATGGCTTGGGAATTCTCTCAAACTAAACCCCCCCAGTATGTTAACTATCAATTTGCTAAAGTAAGTGGCATTAAAAACAAATGCATTGTTCATGTACCATTTATTAATCATGTGTGACAGTCCAAAGTTACGTTGTCTACAATACGGTCAGACTGGCAGTGACCTTGGGGACTTTTCACCTTCCTCTGCAGTGTGTGGGGGCGGGTCCCTTACCAGGATTATCTGGATATCTCTCACTTAATCATTTCCATGCCACTGTAGGAGCCTCGGGCATTGGTGCACCTCAGCCCCTCCCATTCTCTGCCTGTGGCACACAATAGTCTAGTTTCCCATGGGCTGTAATACTTTGGTCTAACTGCAGTTGTTGAGCTTAATCAGTGGCAGATTAGCCACTGGGTCAACAAGGCCAACTGGGGCACCCTAGCACCTCAACCCACTCTTCCCCCTGTCCATCCACCTGGTGGTCCTGCTGGGGAGCAGGGTTGGGGCACGGGGGCTTGCCCCACTCTGCCCGCCCACCTGATGCTCTTGCCAGGGAGTGGGGAAAGTCCCCACGCTCTGCTCCCACTCCCCAGCAGGCCCCCACAAACCCCTAATCCACCTCTAGGCTTAGTATGTGGGTGCTGCGTGGTGTTTGTGGCTGGTGATATACAGGAATTCAGACAATGATCTGATGGTTCCTTCTGGCCTTAAACTCTATGACTCTATCTTTTCTTGGAGTTAAACAGCCAACTTCTTTAGACCAGCAGAGATCCTGTACAAGGACTAAGTTGTCACTGCATGCACCCCCCTCACCTCACTTCATGTCTTGACAGTGAAACTACACTAGTTCCCCTTTATGAAGGGGACCCAAGAGAGAGGGTACCTGTTCTGCAGCACAGTGGAGTGAAGTATAAGTCAGGAATCACTCAACGACCTTTCACTCCTTTCACTTCGACACTACATTCTACTCGCTGTGGAGTTTCACTCCACTATAACTGGTAGGTCTTCACTTTGTTTCTCCCCTTTGTATGTAGCAGTTATTTACCAGAGAGGTGTAGAGTGAGTTTAACCTCTCCCTCTACTCTCACTGAGCAGTGGAAGAAAAATGACGAGAAATCTCTGGTTCTCAACCTTGATGCTGCTACTCCCCACTGAGAATGAGGCCAGGCCCCTTTTCATGCCACCTTCCAAATGAATGTGTTAAGAAAAGTCCTGCCATTACTTCTGAGTGGACAATGAGGGTCTCTTGCCAGGTAGTCCTTCTTCAGCTATTACAAAACTCCACGTGTAGTGAGCTTTCTTTGTAGGAAAAAAATCCTTTAGTTATAGAAATCCTACTCCTCTAGTTTATTTTCAATAAGTTAAACTGGAGCAGGGGAAAGGATTCCATATGCCCTTCACAAAAGGGCCCTTTGATTTAAAAAGTATAGGAAGGTGATTTTGTAAGTACAGTAGATTGAAATGGGGGCATGAGGCATAATCTCCAGGCACCAGCTGATTGGATGATTTCAGAGAAGATAAGCAACAGGATAAGAGAACTTATGAGGAACAATTAATAAAACTAATGGCTTTATGTTCCCTTCTTACATGTTACAAGGTGAAGGAGATGGGCTGAAATGTTACAAAAAGTTGGCTGTTTGGAGGGTATGTGTCATTATATTGCAGTCTCTCTCTATATGGTTATATCTCTACCATGAAGCTGCCAGCACCCCATTGGCTGGATTGGGGATCCACAATGTTGGGGATCCACAACACATGGCCAGAAAGGCTGCAAAATAAATGACTCAAATTCAAACCTTAAAGACAGGTGGGGAAATAATGTTTATGTTTTTGTGTATTTATATATGTATGGGTAGTGGTCAACAATGTAACCAATGGTCTCTGTCTATGCTGTATTCTGATAATTCAAAGATCAAAAGAACGTCCTAGCATTTAAATGAAGTGTAAACACGGGATATCTCTGTATTCATCTCTCTTTGAAATGTATAGCAAATCATCTGGGAATGGTGGAGGAATGAGCGATTGTCGTATGTTAATTCATATAGCGAAGTACTGGTGATAGGCTGCTGTATGTTAATCTGTGTGAATAAATAGCAATGATGCTTAGGAAATAAGGGCCTATTGTTCGCTGAGGGGCTCCAACATGTCAAAGGAGACCTGAAATTGTACAAAAGATCCTTGGGATCTGATCCTTTTTTATCTCAGATCTGCTTAAGCTTCACCACAGCAAGTTTGAGTTGCAAGATGAGATCCCAGTTAAGCTGGTATACCCAGGATATTGTATTGGACGATGGACTATAACCTATGAACTAAATTCTAAAAGAACTCTTTGCAACTACAAAGCTCACCATCTCTGCTATGAATCTGAACCTCAAGAATTGAACTCATGTCTGTATGTATATTAATCTTTTAACCATATTCTCTCCCTTTTCTTTTTCAATAAATTTTAGTTTAGTTGATAAGAATTGGCTATATGCGTGTATTTGGGTATGATCTGGAATATTCAATAACCTGGAGGTAATGTGTCTGATCCTTTGGGATTGGTAGAACCTTTTCTTTTATATGATGAAATAAGATTTTCAGAAATCTTCATCATATTTGTCTTGGATACCTGGATGGAGGTCTGAGGTTGGGTTGCTTCAAGGGAATGGTGTTGTTTGGACTTCTGAATAACCAGCAAAGTATAATAGAAGCTGTTTAGTGATAGCTTGGTAAATCTAAATATTGAATTATCCACCAGCTTTGGGGTTTGTCTGTCCCATTCTTTGAAGTTCACCCTAATTGGGCAACCTCAGTTGACCCCCGTTGGGACCCCGGTCACAGAGGATGAAGGGTGGGACATCCTCCCTCCTCTCTAACCCCTGGGGAAACCTGTTCCGAAGTTAATATAGCCTCAGGCAACCCCCCCTTCCTTGACAGAAGAAAAATTCAAAGTAAACTCAGCAAAGACCCTTAGAATTTCCCAGTCCTCATAGACTTCCTGCAAGGAGCCATGACATGAGCCTATGGTTCTTTGAAGTTGGTATACTTACCATGTCCTGGCACTAAGACTGAGAGATGGAGAAAGCCACAAACCAATTGATCAAGAGAGATAATTAGGTGTAAAAACACTAGGAACCTGATTCTAATCTCACCTACAGGGACCTGACCTCAGTATAACTCCAATAACTTGAACAGCCTAATTCGTTATTTACACTGGCGTAAGTGAAATTAGAATTAGGTTTGCAGCTCTGGGCAGACGTCAATATAGGCCTGCACTGCATAACTCTGAAGGGAATGGAATAACACATTTGTTTAATATTTTATCTGAAGCCTGGGGAGCTGAAAGAGAAACCATTTACTCTAAAGTCAGGAACACTGTGTACTTTCAAAGGCTGTTGATAACAGCCAGTCAGAGAGCAGGATGCACCTGCTAGGATCAGCAAATCGTTTTGGTTTCCCAGCATTTTCAGCCTGAGATGAATGTGGTGCTGGCTAATGGAATTTCTCATTCAAAATGGCCTAGGAAAAGCAGACATTGCAAGGGTGGGAAACAAATTTGCAGTTTATAAACATATTTGCTCTTAAAATTAGATACTTTTTGCATGTGGCTGCGCAATAGAATGTGTTCATTTATCAGCACAAACCAGTGCTGCGAACAACCTGTTTGTCAATACTCGCATGTAAAATAACCAGTACTCCACGGAAAGTGGGACCACAACAGCTAGTTTTAGGCACATGATTTAAACATTACAAGATTTATGCAAAACAGAAAATGAACAGAAATGTTTGAGGGACTGCTATAATGCCACTGAAATTTAACATCCATCTGCAGTGTTATAAGGCCAAAGACTCATTTTGCTGGTATATAAGAATCAGAAAGCAAAACCAGCATGAAACAGACCAGTGAAGCTTCATTGTCTAATGTGATTAAAATGCAAAAAACCCAAACAAACAGCACAAATACACATACATAGTGAGTAGTGTATAGAATGTATATGCTGGATTCAATGAAAGGTGGATTCTTTCTCACCTGAACTGATAATGTAAGGATGCTAGAGAGAAAGACAGACATATAAATATGTACTCCTGCCCACCACAGGGCACATCCATTAATATTTCTCCACATCTTACTCATGATTTTAAAGCCAGTGATAAATCCCTTCCTTTTTCATTCTGATTTTGCATCCTCATTGTAGTCACCTTTGTAGAATTCATCCAGGGTAGATTTTTCCATTTAGTTTTAAATGCTCAACTGCTTTTCCTTGCAATCAGTCCACACCTTACCTGAATCTAAATGCCAGGGATCAGTGGCCGCAGACATTGGTGGGATGGTCAGCGGAGATGCTCCGCAGTTGGATTCCACTAGCTCCCCTTGAACGTGGACGTTAGAGGAGGTGTTGGTAGGTCTCAGGGCTGCCTTGAGTGGGGCAATCTGGTTGAACTGCACTCTAGATAGGCAGCCAGTGAATCCTGGTGTATTGTATTGATAGATATCTTGGTCGATCTTCCCAGTTTCTAAGAAAGAGAGAGAATAGACTTGTCAACGCAAGTGACTGGGATGGAAACAGTGCAGTTCAACGGGTGTGGTTTTAAACACCCACTCTCAGGAAAGCCCCCACATTTCAGACCTTGCCAGGTTTCTCTACACTGCAGTACTGATTAAAGTGGGAATCTTCAGGCTTTGACGTCACCTGGCGACACAATTGTTCTAACATTAAAATGAGAAAGGGGAGTGGGAGGGATCAACACAAGGTACAAAAAACTCTTCTCCAAATAAGAAACAAAAACAAAGGAGTTGCTCTGAGGATCCTTCCAGTCAGTTTCTCTTTTCACTCATGTGAAACTGCTGCTGTGACTGTTTCCTTTCATTTATTCTGGCCTGTCTCTCTTCAGCTCCCCCTTTGACAGTGTCTCCACAGACAGCATGTTTCACATTTGTATTTATCATTAATTGTCATTGTTTTCTGTGCTTCTCTCCCCATTTACTTTTTAGAAAGATCAAGAGTTCTGAGGTGGGAAATACCCTCTCTAGTTCCTCCCCATTGTTAGAAATTCTGAAGAAGCTGCATGAATGCATATGCCAGGGGAGACAGCAAATTCTCCATACTGTTGTTAAAGCTATATGTTCTCACACACTCACTCTTGTACCAGAGTTTACATTCACCAAAGGCATTTTGGAAGTCAGATATATTACATCTTGCTGCTGTGGATTAAATATTCAACACGTTAAGATGAATTTGTGCACAGATTGTGGCGCTCCATTAGGTCCTCTTGACCTTCCTAATTCCAAAAGATTTGGTAAAAAACTCTAAAACAAACCTGCAAAACATTTAGCATATGCCCTTCATTTCTGCCAGAACATTCTGTTTAGGTAAAAGTGATTTTTCACAGTACATAAGCGCTGTAGTAACAATATTGGTATTCTGTATCAGTAGTCTGCATTAGAGAGTAGATTAACATTACGAGCCATTACTACAACTCCAAACATTCCATTTTCATTGCAGAGAAGAATTCAACTTCATTTTCTTTTTGATCATGCAGAGTAAATAAAAATGCAACATGACAGAATGATGTTTGTGCTGCATTAAAACGGTTTAATCTGGAAGAGTATGTGCATTTCATATGTGCATTTCAGCTTCAATTTCTTTTTTCCGGGGTCTCATCGCCTAGGTCAGCAGTGACTAGGGTTGAAATTCTGGCCTGAGTGAAGTCAGTGGCAAAACTCCCATTGACTTCAGTGGTGTAGGATTTTATTTGTAGGGATGCAGAAAAGGAAACCTCTCAGGCTGCTCAGCAGCAACCATTTCAGACAATTAAAGAACAGTGTTAACATGCTCAATAAAGGAGCCGGTTAGAGATAGCATAAGATGGTATATATATATAAAGCAGGCAAGAAAAATAAAATAAAACAACAACAAAAATAGGGCTCATATTCAGTTCTTCCAGCTGTGTGAAACATTTGCAACAAAACCCAAACCACATGAAATACCTGGGTCTGAGCTTTGCTACTCACTCCAATTTTAGAACAGCACAACAAGGCTCTGATCCCTGACTGGACCCTGTAGGTGCTACTGTGATACACACAATAAATATTAATGCTACCTCTAATATTCATAATGATGTTGCATCAAAATGGGTGTGATTTACAGTTTCTTTTAGTTTCAGTGTTATATCCAGGGAGAATGTGGCAGTTTCAGTTTGAGATTCTGAGTGCAGATGGAGAGGGGTTGGAATGACTGAAGGGAGAATATGGATCAAAGCTGAACAGGCTGGTGAATCAATTGCATTTTGCACAGACCTAGTTTATACCTGTGTCTCTTTGATTTGGAATTATAAATAACAACAACAACAACGAGCATTGTATATATATATTGGTGTAGCCCTTAAAGGCCTAACAGCATTGGGATGCAAACACAAAGGCAGACAGAATACTTGTCCTGAAGAATTCATAATCCAAGAAGGGTGGGCACAGAGATACGACGGCATATTCGCATTAGAGTCTTATATACATTGGTACATGAACTGATTGGCCTTATCCTTTCCATTTTATCTTTTCCAACCCACCTGAGAGGCCCCTTCTTTCTCTGCCAATTCAAATCTAGCCTTCATTGGCAATACAGCTATTTTTCATGAGCAGTCACTGTACAGTGACTGTCATCTGTCACAAAATGGACATATGCTTAGAAGCAGGTTAAGGACGAGATTAAGTCAATTACAAAAATTATATTAGTGACCTGGTTCTTCCAGCCAAACCTCCTAGAAGCAAAATGCAAATGCAAGACTCCACTGAACCATTTGCAGTACCAGCATTATGTTTTCCAGTAATTTTGTTTTAAATAAGAAATACATATTTTGTATGTAGCACCTAGAAGCTATCCCGAAGACAATGTTACTGAATTTATTACCTGTAAGCCTACCACTCTTTCAAATAGACAAGATTCATACCTTCCCTGAATATTAAAGTGTCGCTCACTATAATACAATACTTCTTGAAATAGAACAGTTTACAGAATACATGTAGTTTATTATTGGAAATCCTTGTTTCTTTAGGAAAAGGAATCAAGTTATATTGCAACCACTCCTCTACTTAAATTATTAAACTGTTCATTAGATAACGGTTAAAGAAATACATCTTGTTCATATTTAGATGGCTCCTCGAGAACTTAATCCAGTAACACCAATAACATAATCTCACTTAAAATCTTAAGTGAAATGATGCTGCTAAAAAGCTACTAAGATGATGAAGTAAATACATTTGGGCTGCATTAGCAGAGTCAGTGACAGATACTGGCTCCAGCGAGCACTTAAAAATAATAAAACACTTTGCCAAAGAACTGCATTTTTGTTAAAAAAAAATCCACAAAAAACACAATGGTGCAAGATGTCTCATAAATTTGTAATCGTCTCACATCTCATCCACATTATAACAAGAGGGATCAAACGAGCTTTTTTGTCCTATAACTATGCACAAGTTTTTCCTTTGCATGTCCTACAGGGCTCTCTGTACTGATGTTCTCTGATGTTAGGCCACTGTACTTTGCCTTCCATCTCTATTAGAGTCTGTTATATAAATACATTCCTTTAAGAGTGTAACCATTATAAAATGAACTACGTTATCACTGCCATGATTAGATCCATTTCTCCCCCAGAACAATAGAGAAAAACTAGGACACAGATTTGCATTATTTTTTAAAAAGAAAAGAAATGCACAAGGCAACTGTATTCCCTTTTAAAAGAAATTTCAGCTGTTAAACTAGTACAAAGTCATATCAATTAATGTTACTAATTTTATCACTTTAGGGCCTGATTCTGCAGCCCTTACTCACATTGGGAAGCACCTTACTATACAAGAGATCAGTTATTCCAAGGGGATTGCTTATGGAATGAGGTACAGGTACTAATAGTGTGAGTTAAATTTGACAATCAGGATCTACATATCCCCATGTGCCCGATCCTGCAGTCCATACCCTGTGAAACCAGTGGGAATTTGGGCCTATCTTATGTATTAAGGGTGGAATTTTCAGAGGCTCCTACGTGATTTAGGTACAAAAGTCAATGGGAATTCAATAGGACTTTTGTGTCTAAGTCACTTAGGGAGCTGCTGAAAAATCACATCCTAAAGGCATTTTTTTGCTTCATCTGGCTAAGGCTATTTGTTTATTTAAGGCTATTTTCCTGTCATGTTTCCCTTCAGATCCCTGAAGCAAGATGCCAGCAAGAACCTTTTCACCTAGAAATCTGCAGATCTGGGATTGAGACTACAGTTGCACAGTAGGTGGCCAAAACTGTAGCACGATGCATGAATCCATTACAGTGCACAAACCTATCACACTCAACCATTCACAAGAAATCTACATGGCTAGCTCCCTAGATTAAGGAATCAAAATGAAAACCAATTTAAAATCCCATAGATGGAAAGCCTTGTGGGCTTCATTACACTTAGTAATTTTTGCATAGAGTGTCTCCCCTGTAATTAAAATGAATAAAAATTAGTAACGTTTCTTTTTTCTAAAAAAAAAAAAAAGAATCAGCAAAATAGTGGAATTTAACCCTCAGTAATTGCTTTGGTTTTTACAATAATACTTGTGTGCAGCTGTCATAGAAACATGACAAGAGTGAAAATGGTACTGTTTGTATACTGACCAAGGGTTCTGCTGTAAATTCAGATGCTCTTCCCATCTAGGTGAACGAGGGATGAGTTTGCTTAATCTGTCTGGGCATTACAATGAGAGAAAACACCTTTAGCAAAAGTATTTTTGAAATAAGCTTTGCACTCTTTATTGTAGAGACCTTTCAATGAGAGATGAGGAAGGCTTGAAACAACCAGAATGGGTAAAAGATAAAAACAAAAAAAGTCCTGAGTTCATCTAGTTTTTGCTATGTCATCAGATCATCTGCTGCAATTCAAATGTCAGAATTCCTTTTGGAGGATTAACAATTTAGATAGAAAAGCCACTGTAAGGCAGTCATTTGGAAAGATTTCAGAATGATTCCACTAATTAAAATAAAATATTAAGATATACCCTCTGAGTGTGAGGTTAATTCCTTCTATACATTCCACTACAGTGAGCAACAAACATGTTTTTCTAAAAGGAAGTTAGGCCATAACTGTAGGATATCCGATCTTGTAATTGCACAAAACTGAATACTCTTGCCCTGCCCCCTGCCCTGAGGCCCTACCCCCTCATTCACTCCAGCCGCCCTCCCTCCGTCAAATCGGTTTCCCTGACCCTCACTCACTTTCACTGTGCTGGGGGACCGGGTTGGGGTGCGGGAGGGGGTGAGAGCTCTGGCTGGGGGTGAGGGCTGAGTGGGACCAGAAATGAGGGGTTCAGGGTGTGGGAGGGGGCTTTGGGTTGGGGCAGGGGGTTGGGGTACAGGAGGGGGTGAGGGCTTCAGCTGGGGGTGTGGGCTCTGAGGTGGGACTGGGGATGAGGGGTTTGGGGTGCAGGAGGGGGCTCAGGGCTGGGGTAGGGGGTTAGGGTGTGGAAAGGGGTGCAGGATGCAGGCTCTGGGAGGAAGTTAGGGTTTGGGAGGGGATTCCGACCTGGGGCATGGGGGTCAGGATACGGGCTCCGGCTGAACAGCACTTACCTCAGGTGGCTCCCGGTTGATGGCACAGCAGGGCTTAAGGCAGGCTTCCAGGCGGCTCTGCGGGATGCTCACTGTCTGCACCTGCAGGCGCCGCCCCCGTAGCTCCCACTGGCTGCGGTTCTTGGCCAATGGGAGCTGTGGAGCTGGCGCTGGAGCAGCATGCAGAGCTTCCCTGATCGTCCCTGTGTCTTGGAGCCAGACATGTTGGCTGCTTCCGGGAGCAGCACACTTTTAGCAGCCCGGTCAGCATTGCTGACTGGAGCTGCCAGGGTCCTTTTTCAACCGGGTGTTCTGGTTGAAAACCGGACACCTGGCAACCCTAACTTGTGAGAGCAAAGGCTTGTCTACACCAGCCTAGACCTTAATCTGCATCAACTGGCCTGTGTGGATCTTGCTGGAGTGCATTAAAAATTCCCCCCAGTGAGCATTAATGTAGCCCTTTTCAAACAGTACTACATGATGCACATGAGGAAATTTTTAAAGTGCACCAGCAGGGTCCACACGAGACAGTTACTGCACCATACACTGACGTGCATTAGAATTCACACCTCAGCTGGGGCAGACTAAGGCATCTTATAGACAAGCCCTGAGTTGGAATTCACTAGTCTACCATAAGACTAAAAAACAACACACAGTATAGGATAAAGAAATTGTGTTTGGGGATCACAAAGGCACTAACAGACAGCACCATCATAACAGTGGCTGCAGTCAAGCTATTTAGATGGCAAGCTCTCTGGGGCAGGGACTGTCTATTTTGTGCTGTGTTTGTACAGTGCCTAACACAATGGGATCTTGGTCCATGACTGAGACTCCTAGACCTACCGCAATATAAATAAAATAATAGAAATAACTGTTGGATTCAGGTTACTGTCAGTGCACATTTGTCAGAACACCAGGTGAAAGCAGATGCACTGACATTAGTATATGTCACCTGCCTGCAGTAACTAAGTGACTCACATTTTAACTCCCTTAATTTTTACATTTATTTGCAGTACACCTTAACCCCGATATAACGCCACCTGATATAATATGAATTAAGATATATTGTGGTAAAGCAGCGCTCCAAGGGGGCGGGGGGCGAGGCTGTGAGCTCCGGCAGATCAAAGCAAGTTCGATATAACGCGGTTTCACCTATAACGTGGTAAGATTTTTTGGCTCCCAAGGACAGTGTTATATCGAGGTAGAGGTGTATTTAAACTTCATAGGTGTTTGTAATGGCAGTGGTAGAAACCACAGAAAAACAACACATGTTTGGCTTGTACAGGTCTCTGTGAGGCTAAGTCACATCTTTTTTAATAGTAATACTTCCTTCATGTATGGAACTCTCCATTCAAGGATCCTCAAACGCTTTATAAATATTTATGAACTAAGCCTCAGTGCCACAGAGCAATCCTATTCTACAGATGGGGAAATGAGGTACAGAGATTAAGACCAACAATTCAGAAATCGCCACTCATTTGGGTGCCTGAGTTTTTGAGTGCCCAACCTGAGCCACTATAAACATCATACAGCTCCCACTGAAATAAATATATGGCTGGTGCTCAAGCACTTTTGGAAAAAATCAGATGTAAGGTGTCTCAAGTCAGGGCCCAAAATCTGTTGTCTCTCTTGAAGGTTTGGCTCCTTCTGACTTGTCCAACATCACACAGGGGGTCTGTAGCATAGCCAGGAATAGACCCTAGCTCCAAGACTTATACCTTAGTCACAAGACTATCCTTTTGGCTTATTAGCCACTATGACTATTTTCTATACACAAAAAGCATAGGACTATTACTGTGAAATGCAATACCTGCTCTGATCTTCTGCACTGCAAACCAAGTTGCACTCCCCCTGAGTACAATCTGCTAAAGAGGGTCAGGGTGGTTTCCACCAATTATGTTCCAGTAATAATGAAATACAATAGAACTCTTGAAGTACATAGGACGTGGAGTCATATAACAAATGAGTGCACAATAGGATGCATACCACTTACCTATCTTAGGGTTTTGCATTGGTGCCCAATATTATATTATCTGAGCCAGGGGTCGGCAATCTTTCAGAAGTGGTGTGCCGAGTCTTCATTTATTCACTCTAATTTAAGGTTTCACATGCCAGTAATACATTTTAACCTTTTTAGAAGGTCTCTTTCTGTAAGTCTATAATATATAACTAAACTATTGTTGTATGTAAAGTAAATAAGGTTTCAAAATGTTTAAGAAGCTTCATTTAAAATTAATTAAAATGCAGAGCCCCCCAGACCAGTGGCCAGGACCCAGGCAGTGTGAGTGCCACTGAAATTCAGCTTGCGTGCCGCTTTCAGTACCCGGGCCAGAGGTTGCCTAACCCTGATCTGAGCAGTTCTAAGGTCAAATATATAGGCAAAGCAAGATCCTTAGTGGACTTGATGGAGTCTTTTGTACTTTTTTCTTTGGGACTAGGAAACTCTGCTTGGGGTAGTTTTTTAGGAGTAAGAGAGGAGAGGAAGACGTGGTTGTTGTAAATAATCATTCTGGTTAGGGTGGAAACATTGTTTATCATGGAAGTAGGTCTTAAAACATGACCATAAGTTTACTGAAATGTTTTATAACATGTATTCATTTAACTTCATGAATGCTATCTCCTACAAAAAGAAAACAAGAGGGCATTCAAGCTTTGTTTTAACTGTGCTAAAGAATAATCCAGCTGCTTGATTAGAGCATGATGGTTTATATTTAAAGAGGCAAAAACAAACTCAGATGTAGAAAAGTGGTAGTTTAGTTATTCTGGAAATATGACAACCATACAAATAGTGAGTAAAGTTTGGTTTGCCACAGAATGATATTTCCAGCTTTGAAGTGCCTGATTACTATTTTATTTCATTTAACATTAAGCATCCAGTGATTGGATAGACAAAAGGTATATTAAATTGAACCTAAATTATCTCTATATAATATTGCAACAGACTATATAGGTGAATTGTCTGATTCAATTAAATGAACGACTAATTGTTTTCAGGTCAACCTTAATAATAAATTTTCTCCAAAGAGAGTACCAAGCATTCTCTTATCTCTTCAACTCAGAAAGATATCCTATTACAACAATAATAATAATATTCTCACAAATGAGCCCTGTAAGCATTCTTGTACCACGTACATGTTACGGTATCATGGACAACATTACAACAAACGGCAGTTTAAACTCCATTGAAAGGAAGCTACTGATTTTAAGAAGTCACAGTCTGCTGGGCGCGTTGGAGCACTTTCTGGTTTCCAGGATGTGACATCTACCCTAAATGGAATAGCTCAGAATGGCACAGGCCCCTGCCACACTGAGGCGCTTAGATACCCTGAAGATGGGTATGGTACAAAACCATAGAAGGATGTGATCACATACAGTGGGCAGTTAGAGGAAGATCTGACCTAGTATGGCAAATCCTTTCACCAGAGCATCAAGTACCATACAGCCAAAATGAATGCTTTGGAGGGAGGCAAGAATCCATAATCATAGAAATGTAGGGCAGGAAGGGACTTCAAGAAGTCATTTAGACCATCCCCCCCAGTGTGAGAGAGGACCAAGTATACCTGGATCATAATTTGATCTTAAAAACTTCAATTACTGGGATTCTATAACCTGTCTTGGTAACCCTATTCCAGTACTCAACTATCCTTATAGTTGGAAAGTTTTTACAATTAGAAAGTTCTTTATTTAATTTCATGTTGATGATTTCAGACAAATTCTACCAACTTATAATGCACCTAGCCAACTGCATTAACTCCAGACAAAGAAGAAAATAATTCTTCCTGGCACCAGCATCTAGAGCATGAGATCAGAAGGTTTTGTTTTTGGAAAACAGCAAGCATCATTAAAGATGGGACAAAGAAATGAGTGTTGAACACCATTAGGCCAGGATACAAAGTGGCCATTTATACCACCTAAATCAGCGAAATTTTGTTGAAGGCAATGGAGCCATAGTGAATTACAGCAGTTAAGGTTCTGGCCAGGTATGTCTGGAAGACCTCTCCTCTCAAGAAGTAACAATTCCACTACCACAGAGTGGACGATTTTGTTTCTGAATTAAAATTCAGTAAGCAGTACCAACTTAGCTTGAAATGATGAGAAGCTTTTTTGTCATTATTGTAAATACAAGCCAATCTGTGTTTGTTATAGGAATACAGAAGTCTGTGCAATCCTGAAAATTTAATCCAGCAAATAAGAATTCTGACTGATTCTCTGATATTTAAGGTAGCTTTGAAATGAAGGAATTAACCCTTTGAAGGCTGGCATATTGCTCATAGTCAACATAATTTACGGCACTGCTGCAAAGTTCAGTGGAATTTGAGGATGTCAAATGTACAGTATAACCATAATTTTTCAGAATGCCTAATAGATGACAAATAGAACATTCAGACAAATGGGGTTTCAGTAAAATGCATAGCACTTAGTGCTGTTAGAGGTGACTGATGCACAAGTACAGTTATGACAGATGCATTCTATTCCTGCACAGAACAAGGAACGAATGGGTCTCAGATTTCTTGCATTAAAATTCTTTACAATTTTGGCATCCTTTTGCCATGACGGGACTAGACAAGTATGTAAGTTTATGCTAGGTTGCATTATAACCACTTGTTGCAAGTCATTAGATAGAAAAATGAAAGAGCCATTTTGCTAGTGTTGTGGAGATGCTCTATAGCTGTGTATCTGTAAAAAAAATTTAATTAATAAAGTACCAGTAGATGGCACTCACCAATATATAGCATAGTTCTTGGGTTTTGTAGGACCGAAAAAACATGTTGTGCACTTCAAATGGATTTCTCTGGCTCCTCTTTACATCAGCTTTTAAGAACATTAAGTTGGTAGATATGTGTGGGCTGAGAAAGCTAATGAGCAGCAGCTGCCTTTTAAATCTTCACAAATTATGCACAGCATGGAACTAACTAGAGCTACTGCAACTCTCACAGTGCAGTAAGAAAAGACTATGTAAATCTTATTAACACGAGCTAGGAGTAGAAATATCACAGTCCTGGATATATTTCACATGTAAACACAGACCTCCGAGCTGGACATGCCTCATTAGTTCACCTCACTCTGTTACCTGTATATGAATATATTTTTATATTTAAGGATAAGTTTTCAAATAACCTAGGAGTCTAGGACCCTTTACTAGGTCCCAAGCAATTCAGAGGGTTTCGTGTACAGTCTGGTGACTGAGATTCAACAAGTCATATAAATATCTAAATTATCAGGTCCTCAAAAATGATGGTTTTCAAGATCAGCTCTCCTACCAGAGCAAAATGCACTAAATCCTACATGGAGTGCCCCACTGGAGGCACTGTGTCAATATGGATGGCTCAAAGCTAAATGTTACAAGAATGAATGAAAACTAGCAGCATCCAACTCCTTCATCATTGCAGAAAAAAATCATATAAAAGCTAGGGTGACCAGGCAGCAAGTGTGAAAAATCGGGACAGGAGGTGGGAGGTATCTAAGAAAAAGACCCAAAAATTGGGACTGTCCCTATAAAATCAGGACATCTGGTCACCCTATATAAAAGCAGCAATGGAGCAGCATCCTAATGTTGGAAGCTTCTCCAAAGCTGTGGAAGCCCCTTCCCCCCACAGCAGTGCCTCCCCTCAGGAGGGAATGATTACCTCCATCTGGGGCGTACCTGTGGTGAGATAAAATTGGAGAGGGCTGATGCCTTGCTACTTAACACCTGATCTGAGTGGTGGCATCCAGCAGGCCCGCTCTTTCCTCAGGCATAGTCCTGGGGACTAGACCCCTTCTCTTTTTCCTTCCTCCACACTTCCAACTCCTCCAATGATGCCCCCTCCACTCTCCTGCCTTGAGTGTGTGCCTCTTTCCTCATTTTCTTCACCTGGCACCTTTTCCCAACCCCCACTGGGAGCTCCCTTTCTCTTCTCCCAGCTGGTGCTTCCTCCTTTCCAACCATGAGATCCTCAATTTCTCTCCTAGCCTAGTACCTGTTCCCCACTTCTTCTTCTGCCACCTGTTCCTCTCTGAACTTGAGGGAGCTTTGCGGGTGGCAATCTCAAGGAGTCTGGAAACTGGCAAAGGGAGGAGGAGGACACAAGAAAAGAAGAGATGCAGCTTAGCAGAAGTTTGAGCTCTGACATCTGGTGGCCAGAGGCGGGAACGGCAAGGAAAAGCTGCTTTCTCTCCAGCACCACTTGTTTGCAACAGAGAGCAGCCCTTGGATAGCACAAAAAGCCTGGGTATTTCAAAAGCTTGGCTATTTCACCTACCACTTTCCTTGGGAGATTACTTTAATATCCAGAGAATACAAGAGTCTACCTGACTTAATGGAACTTGTGCTTCTAAGTGACTAGTTCTTTTGATAATCTTTCTCACCCCATCATTTGTAGGCCCCCGATATATAGTCAAAATATTCCCTTGCTTAATGTAATTATGTTAGTCTATGTAGATCTTCCCCACATCCTTGTTGTACCCTCACTCTAATTAATGTTGGCACCCTTCAAATCCTTGCACTATCCTCCCATCATTTGGCTAAATTGTACATTCAGGGCTCGTCTACATGGTGAGGTAATACACGCTACCGGGTGTGATTTCTAAAGTGCACTACTGTATTACGCATTAATTGGTACAAGTAGACCTGGCTAGTGCATACTAGAAGTTCCCTGGTGTGCTTGAACAGATTTATATTCATATTGCCTTGCCTTCAGCACAGTATAGATTTTTAAAAAATTCTACAAACAAATTACCACACATGCACACAGGCAATTCTGCACTGGGGAGACAGCGAGAGAGAATCACACATGCACGATGTTTGTCATATTGCCAGTGAATACACTGAAAAAGTGCTCAGCTACCACACTGATGAGGATGGTAAAAGAATCTATACAGAATAGATTGGAATAATCCATATTTATAGATAACACAGGGTTTTATTTCTGATTATGTGCATGCGTGTTTTTTTTATTATCAATGGATAGAGAAGGATCCATTTCCCATATGATCTTCCAATTATTTTTAAAAATTGCAAATATATTCATAATTTTGCTACCAATCTATCCAGGTTTCTCTCTCTATAGCACCCCTCACTAAAACTGAATTAACAATGTATGTCAGCAAAGTCAGTATCCAATAAATTAATCCTGAACAACAGTAGTGTAGTGAGTAATGATTATTTTAACTTCTTGGTTTTTTAATATGGATGATGGACTCTTACGTGTTAGTTTGACATCTACCTCTGCCTTGTACTTAACAGTCAAAGCCTTCTCAGACAATTTACAACAGAACTGACAAGCTTAAGACAACATTTAAATTTTTTTCCAGCGAGTTATAGAAAAGATCATTTGTTCTCAGACATCAAAGTAATGACACTAACATGGCAGGCCAAGCACACTGGCTGCAGCAAAATATGTAACATTCCCAATGTCTGCCAGTCAAGAAGTGGTCATGTACTGATGAAGACTATGTATGCAAGGTAAGCGAGGGTCTCAGCAGCAGTAGTAATGGCTGTATGAATGTCTGCAATTCAAAGACCATTTCTGGATGAAATTCTTTTGTTGCATGCAGTACAAACTGGTACTCACAGAACAGAGGAAAAATCCAGAACATTAAAGAATCACATACAGGACTGGAGGCTGTGGCCAACACTTTTGGGATCCCAAAAGGAAGAACAAGCAATTGGTGGAAGAAATTGCTTTAAGTTCACTGAATAATTGAGATGGCAACTCACTGATCTGAAACATACAGGTACCAATAGATAATATTGAACCTTATTACAGAGGTAATTAAGACAAGTGCGGAACTATTTCTTGTCAGTCAGTCAAGGACACCAAGAAGAATGTGACAAAACGAAGAAATCTGAGGCCTAAATTTGTTTTCAAATTCTTGGTAATAAAGAGTTCATGAGAATGACAAAACACACATTCTTTTCACTTATTTTTATTGTAAGAGATATAGCATTGTGAATGATGTTTTAGTTCACAGTGTGTCAAGGCTTTCCACTTAATGCTTGGATTTCCACCAGCAACAACAACCACTCCCCCACCCCAACCAGATTTATGATGGTTACATTTTTAAAAAAAATGTTTATTTACTAAGTAAAACCATCTTTCTAGGAAAAACTGAAGTTCCATATGCATGAGGAAGTAATATGATCCGGTGGATTAGATGCAGAGCTGGGAGATTGAAGGAGACCTAGCCTCACTTTCCACTCTGCTATCAACTTGCTATGTAATCCTGGGCAATGCACTTCAGATCTCTGCCTAACTTTTTAGAGATGACAACATTTGATCCTCTTGTCTAAAATGCTTTGAAGTCTACAGATGAAAAAAATGCTTTTAAATGTGTGAATGTTATGTTTTAATTTAGAAAAGGAAGCGAACATACTTCCTTGGTTTTAAATTGTCTTTATCTCACATACTTCCCATGATGTTGGAAACGGTCTAAAGTAGTTGTGTTGGTGGAAGTGTGCCATATGCATCAAATCAATAGAAAACTTCCCCAAAGACAACCTAAACCTAGCAAAAGCAAGGCAACTCAAGCTCTCACAGAGATCACATTTCTTTTTAACGCCAAACGAACATGCACAAACATACATGGTATTCTATGTGAGGCCCAGGCTTTACTGGTTTCAAAACGAATGGTGAAGGATGAAGTGAATGCTTTAATTTTAGCAAAATGCCAGATTAAAGTCAATTCCTTAACATTTGCTTTCCTGGGGGCAGAACCTCAGCTCAAGTAAATCATCATCCTTACACTGAGTTC
This sequence comes from Gopherus flavomarginatus, assembly GCF_025201925.1. NCBI lineage: Eukaryota > Metazoa > Chordata > Testudines > Testudinidae > Gopherus > Gopherus flavomarginatus. The sequence goes on along the minus strand of NC_066618.1, from coordinate 101,986,413 downwards.
AATGGAGCTATGACAATTTACACAAGATGAGGATCTGCTTCTAGAAGTGCTCTTTGGAGCAGAGATATTTCTATGCCCACGGATCCTTTACAGACAACTTTATAGCACTGTATAAATACATAATATTGCAATATTTTTATAACTTGTGTATTCATCTTGTTTTTTTCCCTAGAAGCCCAATTCACTGAAGTCAGTGACAAAAAAATGATTAACTAAAATACAAACATTATCAGACTCCAGATATATTGGGACCTGGATGAAAAGAAAGTTGCTAAACTCAAGTGCTATCTTGAACTTGTGTCTCCTGCAAGGATGCACAGAGTGTTGTACTAATGTCATTCAGTCAGACTCTCCTTATCACTTCTCTCTTTACGGCAGGAGTGGGCAACCTGCGGCATGAGTGCCAAAGGCGGCACGCGAGCCGATTTTTTCTGGCATGCTGCTGCCAGCCGGGGTCCCGGCCAACGGCCCTGCTCAGCCGGGACTCCCGGCCAGCAGCAGGCTGAGTGGGGCCAGCAGCCAGGACCCCACTGACAGGAACCACAGACTGGTGGTGGGCTGAGCGGGGCTGGTGGCCGGAACTCCAGACCAGCGACAGGGAATCAGATTACCCTGATGGGCCTCATACGGGTTGCCCACCACTGAGCTAGGTTGTTTTCAGTGGTGGCAGATGACAGAACAAGGAGCAATGGTCTCAAATTGCAGTGGGGGAGGTCTACATTGGATATTAGGAAAAACTATTTCACTAGGAGGGTGGTGAAGCACTGGAATGGGTTACTAGGGAAGTGGTGGAATCTCCATCCTTAGAGGTTTTTAAGGACTGGCTTGACAAAGCCCTGGCTGGGATGATTTAGTTGGGGTTGGTCCTGCTTTGAACAGGGGGTTGGACTTGACGACCTCCTGAGGTCTCTTCCAACCCTAATCTTCTATGATTCTAACACACCACTTTAATCCTGAGAAGTCAACCAGCAAATATTTTTCTCCTTTCTCTGCAGGAAGATCGCAGAGAAGAGAAAGGGGAAATGAAAGATGAGTAAGAATAGAGAATTCCAAATGAGAGGATTTAAAATAATCAAATGGACAAAAACCAAACCAAAACAAGACACACAAGAAAGGGTGATGTGAAATGCGAATCCAAATGACTGATTTAAAAAGATTCAATTTCTTTATTACTCGTAATTAACTGTTCTCAAAGGGGTTTTGACTGAAATAGGGGGAAAAAGTCCCAGAACTTTTTTCACAGAATTCAAGGTTAAATTACAGCAGAATCTGTGAGCTAAATCTAATTTAAAACTTATAATAACTATTGATTTATACAATGTCTTTTGCGAATTTCAAAGCAGAATTGCAAGCTACATACACACAGGAATAACTTTACTACTCAAAAAATATCTAATAGACATAGTTTGTGTGCACATGACATTATGCTTTCTGGATTTGGCTCTAATGCAACTCATTTACAGAAATGCTTTTTAGATAAGACAAAAACTCAACATCCTGATTACTTGTGGTCAAAAGTAAGGTAACCTGGCCAAATTCCAACTCATGTAGTTATATTGTGCATTCTTAAAAACCATGCCAGCTTGTGGTTTCAATTGTATAAACTAGTCTTTAATTTTGTTTAGATAATAATTGTGTAGTTTCACTGGTTTCACTTATGTGGCCTATTTGTACAATCTCTCATACTTTGCTCTGTGGTCTATATCAGGGGTTCTCAAGCTGGGGGTTGGGACCCCTTAGGGGGTCATGAGGTTATTATGTGGGAGGTCATGAGCTGTCAGCCTCCACCCCAAACCCCACTTCGCCTCCAGCATTTATAATGGTGTTAAATACATTTAAAAGTGATTTTAATTTATAAGGGGGGGGTCACACTCTGAGGCTTACTATGTGAAAGGCGTCACCAGTACAAAAGTTTGAGAACCACTGGTCTATATCACAACCAGCTCTACATATCCTTAATGAAATTGCAGTCACATCATATGAATGGATAGGTTATATTCTCTCTCCATTGTCTCTCTTTGAAATGGAAATAAAATTGCAGTAATTATCTGGGTCAGATACTTTGTATCACTCTAAAACTTTGAGAGCTACTTTTCGATTAAGATTTTATTTGCATTTACATACTGTGATGCTTCCTCCAGGGTACCCAGGGCTGTGATGCCCTTAGAATGAGGAAGCCTTGTCTATGCCTGCTGTAGGTCAGTTCCCTGACTCCACTGGCCATGGGTAACATAAACACTCACCTCTAGGCCTATGCAGACCCCAAATTCTCTCCAAGTTAGCAATAGGCTCACCCCAACTCTTCAATGTCTCTTGGAAGTGTCTGGCCCCTGGTCCTCTGGACACTCGTAGTATCTACAGATTCACTGATTCCAAAAAGCAGTATGCCCCAGCTTATGAATTCTACCTCAGATCACTTCTCTGCTTAACATACAGCACTTGGGTATGTTTGTAGTGAAAACAAGTGAAAGTTTATTTCACAAAGTATAGTGTTAACAAGTAGAAGAGTAAAAAGTAGAGGTATTGGAAACAAATGGTAATCTATACAATAAAATCATAGCACATATTCTAGAGCCTAGACTTACTTCACTAGATATTTTCATGCCTTATAGAACAATGCTGACCCAAAGTTTTGCAGCCAGGCTTGGCTGTGACCCCCTAGTCATAAGACAAATGAGGTGTTATCTTGCCTTCTTGGTGAAGGATCCAAGGTGTACCTCTGCACCCCCATAGAAACCCCAACAATCTATTGACATTACTTGTAAACAGGATCCCCTCCTAATGTTTATTTCTTTCAGTAATTTTCCTCTTTTGAAGATTTCAAAATCTCCTGATTAGCATTTGGCTCAGTGTGCAAACAGACATCCATTCTGAGACACACAATGCCCAATACACACATGATCAGACAGAGAGAGAAGCATCGGTTACCTCCTGCATGAAAGAAACCTGTTTGAGAGATGTCACAACCTGGTTACCTGCCTTAGAAAAATAATTTTCAGTACAGAGACAACTCCTTAAATATTATCCATAGATACATTTTGCACAGATTTCTGCCAGAGTTTATATGCCCTGCTCTGAACCCCTCTGCATACCATCAGAATCTTTACATTGTGCCCCCTCCACTATCAACAGTTACGCGTCATCTCTGATTGGTAGGGACCTCACAAGCTACTTTTTAGTGAATTATTATGCAAATATCCATACCAGGTAATTCCTATAAAACTTTATGCACCCCCTGTGCCCTCTGCCAGCAGGCACCAAGAGGTGTCTTGATCTTACACACTTCACTTGCATCAGAGTACATCATCTTCAATAAAGACATCTGGAATTTGATTATTTTTATAGCACCTTTGGTGGCACTGTAGATCAACTTTGCCCTACTGAAGTATGTTACACCTTTCCCACAGCAATTTTAACTTATTGTTTGTTTTATATTAGGAAAGTCATGTCTAGTTTTGAATCTGAATATGGCTTAGACGACAACTGAAAGTGATTTTGGAAGTCGCAACCTATTTTCTAGTGGATATTTGCCTCAAGACCTGCTGGCCCCTACTTATAAGACATGCATCTTTTGAAAACACAAAAGTCAAATTCCCTATTATATGACAGCATAATGGTACCCCAAAATATGTAAAAAGTAAAAATTTCCTGAAACAAGATTATGAGGGAGAAAAAAATGTAGGTGATATACTAGGAATAGCTGATGAAATTATGAACATGAAAATTAAGACCAAATATCAGAAAATATTCAGAGATGAGATTAATTAGATTGTTGAAGGGTCTTCCAAGGTGGAAGCTTGCTTGGGTCATTTAAAGCTTAAATGGGCAAGACAGTATGCTGTACAGATTAATCTTTCACAGGAGGGGATGAGTGACCTAACAGATTTTCTTCTTTTCAAAGGTTATGATTCTTTTTGTTCATTATACTTCCAGGGTTTGAATCTTCTACTTCTTGTGTCAAAAAAGCCACTTGATTTATATGACGATAAGAATCTATGTCTGACGCAGAAATTAGATGTAATCAACTGAATTAGATCAAATGAAAAGATATTGTAGGATGGGGAAAAAAATGAATGTAACTTTCTAGCAGCAGTTCCTTTTCTGTCTTTTTATCCAGTATTGCGTGTTTCACAATGTGAATCTTTGTGATTTGTGTTTTGAACAGTTTCTTGCATGTCTAAACATCAGTTGTGTGATTGATCTGAAAACCTGGAAACAGAGCAAACACGCCTCTGGTGTCTGATAGTTTTGGTTCCAGGTTTTCTGAATTTGCGCACAGCGTGGAATTTCCTTTTGCATTTTCCTGAGCACAGCTTGTGGAAGAGATTCTGATATTTTTCAAATCTGCTGACATTCGGCCCTTCCAAGCTGCTGCCCTGAGACCCACTTGTCAGAGCCACCACATAGTCTGGCAGAGGTCAATGTGACTGGCGTTCTTTCACTCAGGTGAAGTCTTGGAGTGCATCAGTAGTGAGTAACGGGGCAAAACTGTGCAAAAAAGTGTGTCCAGCACAAGCTACTAGGCACTAAATTTTACTAAGAATGAGAAGTGGGGGATTACACCAAGATTTAAAAACCAACCCCCCCCCCTTATTTTGACTGATAACATTTGTGATTTAGTAAAAGAAAGGTACATGTCGCTTGATACTATGAAAACCAACAGCTAAAGAAGCATATGGGATTGAGATCTAAGAGTCTTTCCCATCAGAGACTTTAATTCTCTGAATGAATGGGAGTAACACTAGCAGTGGACCTTTTTTCTTTTGTAATTGGAGCGCAAAATGTACAATACTGCACATCAATCATCCTGTGCTGGTTATTGTTATGATTACTGAGATGAGTTCTTTTACAGCCTTATTCAGGAGGTAATACATTACATTACACACTCCAGTCATCTCGATAAAAAACAGAGCCGGGTAGGATAAAAACATACAAACACTGAGTGACTGCATTTGGGTCCAATTAGATGGTGCCAATCCAGCCCATATTGTCAGCCAAATCCAAACCAAAGACTGCCAAGATTTTCTACCAAACTGAAATATGTGTGTGTGTGTCTGAGTGAAATAACCCCCAACAGCAAGATAAATTAGTAGTAATGTTTGAGCACATATAAATAATGCCATTTGCAATAAAGTAGCTTTGCTGACTAGCTATAGCAAATTATTTTCTTTTCTTCCCTGCAAATGCTGAGGCTGGGATTTGGTTTTTTGTTTCTAATTTGAAATCAATTGAGTTTGCATTGAGAGGGGGAGGGCCTCTAAGCACAAAAGAGAATAACCTGCAAAAGGCTGATGGTTAGAATAAAAGCCTTTTATTGTGTCCTCCCCAGTACTGGCATGCATACAAACAACGCGCTAAGTTAGCTGAGGTGGCTAGAATCAGACAAGATATATGGCAATTTTCAAATACTGTATTAGCCTAGGTTAAAAACATTCTGTTTTATATTTATCGAACAAGGGAATGTAACATATATAACTATTTCCTCTATCACTCTGCTTCCCCCTTGTCTTTAAAAACAAAAATGTAAAGAAACCTTACAGGTGTGTTGAAACCTGGGCGTCAGAAAGAATGAACTGACTCACAGACTACCACCCTTTCGTTTTCCTTTGAGATGTCTGTCCTACCCACCAATCAAGCGGATCAAATCTAATTAGAAATGGAGAGGTAAACTCCAACAGAAAGATAATGTAGCTAAAACAAGGTTTGAAAATCCTACTGACATAATGGGTGTCTAACAAAATAGATGAGTCTCAGCATCAGCCGACAGCAGATAAATTAACAACATTTTTAAAAACTGTGTCTCATTCACGGAGTCAGTAGCATTGTTTCCCTCCTTCCCCACCAACACACATTCACACTTCAGTTTTGGCGAGTGGACTCCTACTGACCCATCTGTCTGAAGAATAAAAAGTGCTAACAGCAATTGTCATAGAACCGAGAATCCTTTCCTCCCCTCTATGTTTGCAGTGGGATATTACCTCAGAATATAGTGACTCAAACAGAAAACTAAACCTAGGCTACTGGATTGACATCACTAATGTAACCTTTTCGGTGTTTGTTTCTGCCTCTGTAGCATTACTGGCTCATGCATCAAAAGCATATCAAAGAACCCCCCCCCTATTCAGGTTACCTTTTTTTTCTTGCCTTTCAACCCTTGCTCAGGTAATTCCTTCTTCTTTGTGAAAAAGGTGGATTGTCAGCTGGCTAACTAGATTTAGGGAGCCTCTAGGAACCTCCTTTTGTCAGCAGGAATTCCAGCTCTCTGCTTTCAGCCAATAGTGTGCTGCACAAAACACTGGACTATACAGACATGCAGGTAAAGAACAGATGGAAAACATGGAGTGGAGTCCTGCCTGGTTTCAGTACCAGTTCTTTCTACAGAAATGCAGTAGAACACAGAGGGAAAGTGAAATATATGGACTGGATTTCTTTTTTCACAAACATGCTATATGACTACAACTTGTGGATTAAAACTGGATCAGAAAGTTAAAACTTGTCGGGGTTTTTTTTGATGTTTTTTAATGAAAATCACCGGGCAGCAGAGCCTCAGCTGAGTGCAAAGTGTCACAGCGCCACTGAAATGACAATGTAAACCAGCCAAAGACCTGGCCCTATATGTGGTGACAATTGTGCATATATCACACACTGTGGTTCATTAATGTTTGTAAGGCATAAGGTTCTGTAGCTGTCCAAGATATAATAGTGGTTTTTTTTGTATTTCTTTCATCATGACTACTTATTATTTTAACATGCAGCGTAAAGGCTTTGGACGCATCTTGTAAAACACACTTCTCAACATCAGTAGCTGGTGGTGTAGAGCAGCCATGCTTAGTGAAAAGGGTAACCTTTGTTTATAGCTTAAGATCATTTTAATTTTTGATGAGCTTCATAACATTTTATTTTATTAATGGGTTGTGTCGGATTGATTTTGTTTTTTAAACTTGCTCAGATACTATGACAATGAGCACCATATAATAACTTGAATAGAACAGTTAAAAAAGTTAGTAAGTTTAAGTGACTTGGAAACCATTATCTGTGCAATATGAAGGAGGAAGAAATAGTGGAAACTCAGCAAGATGGTTTAAAAGTGATTGGGAAAAGGGGACAGGGATTAAAGGAATGTTTACCAATTACCAGTATAGTTTTCACTTGTTTCCATTAAGATCTGATAATGCATCATTGGTTTGGGGTCCAAGAATCTTAGAGAATAAGAAAACATTGGAACTGTAAAGGGGGCTAAGAAAAAAGATGGGAATTTGAACCATGTAAGCTGATAAATCCTGGTTTGTCCCTTCCTAGAGTGCCAAAGTTGGATCTTTTTTTAAAAAAATTTGATGCTGCAATTGTAGAAGTGTATGGATGTCAAAAGGAAGGCTTGCCATTATGATGGTCTACCTTTGGAGAGAGGGGGGTTATTATGCCTGAGTAAATTATGCAATATTATCCAGTAAAAGGACTGTAACTGTTTTGATCTGGAACTCAGATAACTGCCATTGATTATTCTGCATGCTTTGCATCTGGAATCACATAGACATTTTTTAACTATTTCAAAAGGATACTCTTGGTTTGTGTGGACACTTGCCTTTAATAATCCAAGGATATCCATGCACAACGATCCCTGAGATTCTACAGAAACATTCACAACAGGAACTTTGATCCATAATTCTTCTACTCCTACTACTTATTCCTCATTCCTTAAAATATGTGACATGACAATTGATTATTTAAAAGATAATAGTGATATTAGACTGACAACATTTTTGGAGCAGATCCCTAATATATTTACAGAGCACCCAGTACAATGGGGCTCTGATCTCTGTTGGGGACTCAAGGTGTTATTGTAGTACAAATAATTAGAGCTGCTCAGAAAGATTCAGACTGAATGTTTTTCTGTCATAAAATGCTGATTTGTCGAACTAGACACATTCCACAGGAACATGTCGGTTTTCAGAAATCTGCCAGCAGAACACTAGCAGGGTTGGACCCCTGCCTTGCACATTTCTGCCTGGATTCCTTGCTACCTCAACCCACCCAGATCCTCGGCAGCCTACCTGGTGGGCCGCAGGGCTTCCAGGATACATAGCTCCATGGAGCCTGCCAGATGGACTACACCAGTCGGGAACTCCAGGGCTTCCAAACTCTATGATGTAGGAAATTACAGATTTTCCTACTTTTCTTTCTAATATGGAACATTTTGTTAATTTTAGAATTGTCCATAGAAGGAAATTCTGGCTCTTGACCAGTTCTACACATTATAATTGTAATCATCATCACACTATTACGATGACAACATTTTTCAGTTTTTTTCCAGGATAAAGCAGTAGTTCCTTCCTGTCATCTTAAAACACTAACTTTGTGTTGCTGCTCCACATTCCTGCAGTTCTTTAGAATTCAGATATTCGGGTGCTAAAGGGATACAATCGACTTGAATTTAACAAATTTAAAATGTGTAGTTTCTAGTACTGCACTTGTGCTTGAATCACCCAACTAACATTTGTAGTTTTACAACCAGTCTCCTATTTTAAATTTTTTTCCCCTACCACAATATGACAGACAAATTGACATTGAAATAAGGAATGTATCACCAGAGGAACAAGAGAAACCAATCACCAAGAGTTGCATTGGTAGAGACCACTATAGGTCAGGTAACAAGACATTTTCCATATTAAAGTGTCCCCATTTTCACAAATTCAAATGTGTGAAACATTTGCCTTTCAGTCTGAAAACGTTCCATGGCTGGTCTGTGCCAAAACATTTCTTTTAAGGTTTGGCTGGAGAGATGTTGCCCATTTATGAGTTTTGAGAGTCATGGTGATAGAGTTTAGGGCCAGAAGGGGCCACCAGATGAGTCAGTCTGACCTCCTGTATATCACAGACCACCAGCACACAAAACCCAACAATCAATGACAGGTAAAATGGAAAATTCAATGGAACAAAACCCCAAACCTACTTGCTTTCTGCTTTAAAAACTGCATCTACTTATTTTTGAATGGGCTGTGTTTCAGAGGTATAACCAGCTAGTGTCATAGTTCCCATTAAGAACTAGTGCCTTGGATTGCTCAGAAAACAACTTGTTTTGATTTAACAAAATTAGGGTGCATACACACAAGGAAAACAGTGTGTATGCTGTGAACCTAAGCATCCCTGTATTCACAGAAAACACACTGTGTGATGTATGCATGTGGTGTGGAGTAAGAATTATGGATATATGATGCAGTTATGACTAAAGTGTGTTTAAACCAGGTGGGGGGTAAATTAAGCATGGTGAACTCAAAACAAATGGACATCCCATTTACATAGAGGAAGCCCACAAGAAGGGAAGAACAACATGAGGTCATCCCGCCTCTTGAAACGAGGTAATTGAACTTTGGAAGATACAAGCAAGGCCATAAGCCATTTTTTGGTACCCATCACTAGACATACACAGAGCTCTTGAAAGCTGAGAAAGGCAGGTCCTTCAACCAAGTGGCAGGGGCTTGAAGACTCTGGAAACTGGAGTATAGGCAAGCAATCTGCTTATGCAAAGATCTTTCACCAAGGAAGCAAGGGAAATCCTGGTTTAAACCTAGCATTTGGAACATTCCACAGTGAACAAAACACTCCACCCAACTGAACTGCAGTGAAAACTGGAGCTATGTAAAAAACTGACAAAGAATATAAATCGTAAGGGTTCTGCTCTTCTCTCTCAGTGCACCACATGGGCATTAATGGAGGAAGCAATACTAACTAGAAAGAACTTCTGGCATGAAAGTTATTCTGTCTCCCCTAAATTATGGGTACATTTATAAATACTTTATAAAGGCTCACTAAATGATTAACAGGGTGTTTTAATGGTAGTTCATGAATGTTAGAGTCCAACAGATCAATACTTTGCTGATAACTATCTATAACAATGTCTACTGATGCACTTACAACAATATGTAATGCACCACTCATGTCTGTAAAATAACATTTAATTTACTAAGCTTTCATTAACTCCATATAGACATACCCTTAATACAAGCGTGACCGATAATACAGTGGAAAACATTTAAAAAAAAGAATACTTAAAAAAACTATTTGCTCTTCACAGTTTGTAATCTCTTAGTTTAAAAGCTTTGATATACTTGGAACCTGCAGGAAGGGAGTGTTTCATATCACTGCAGCCCTGCTAGCTCATATTGAAGCAATCTGGAAGGACTCAAGAGAGAGAGAGAGAGAGAGAGAGAGATCCAGCCCTTCCCAGCTGGAAAAAAATGATCACCATGATATTAGGCCTGAGGGTGATAAGGTGTGAACAGGGCAAAAGCAGAGGAAATCACTATGGCTAGAAGACAGGCTCTGAGGAACACTTGGAATACAAAAACTTTAGACACTGAAGACTCAAGAACAGCATACTACCACCAGCACTGACCATAATTAGTGCTGCCAATTGACTAGGGACGGAGACTGGGAATCTGGATTCCCCTGGTTCTGGTTTCAGCTGAGCAACTGATATGTTGTGTGAACTTGGTCGAGCCATTTAAACTCACTAGTAAAATGGGGACAATAATACTTGTGACAATAAAACAATATCTTGCATATCCTGGACAAATCTTATTGAATTGGATTTAATGTGTTTGGGGTCCGTCAGAGCTGTAGCTAGGCGAGGGGTGAGCAAGCATATTTGTGCCACTGCTGGGTGTTTTTGGCTTTTCTCCACCCCATTTTTCTACTCCTGAGGCTTTGCACCTTGGTTACAGGGATGGGAAGCCTACAAGAAGGGAAGAACAACATGAGGTCATCCCACCTCTTGAAACGAGGTCACTGAACCCTGTGATGTTGCACTCCATATGATGATATGAAAATATGCTAATAAGTGTGAATATAACTGGAATATGCTTCATATAAAAGATCTCTTGTAAGGTATCATTACAAAGTTTACAATCTACGGAATGTGTTCATCCTATTTGTATGAATGTATCATTCTTGTATCTGAAACTAGGAATATAAAATATAACTCTGAGGTCCTATTGTAGTTATGCAAAGTAAGAGCAATTAACAGTGGTTTAGAATCTTGATGGCTCCCATTAACTAGGCCAACTGACTGTAGATAGCTCTTTTACTTGCAAGCCTTCCTATGAGTCAGACTGGGAAGAATGACGTCTTGGGGTCTCACAGGACATGTGACCATGTCACCTTGTACTGGAATCCATCTTTAACCTGGTGCTTTTCCATTTAGAAGGAGAGATGGGGACCCAGAGAGACAAAAGATTCCCACCTTATGCCAATAAGGGAGTGGAACAGAACAAAGGAGGCCACAGTCATGAGAAATCCCCTACATACCACCTAAGCTGGAACAAGGACTGTACTAGTGGAAAGGATTGGGCCCAGACTAGAAAGGAGTCTAGTCTGTGAAAGAAGCTTATTGGAACTTCTCTGAGGGTGAGATTTCATCTGTAATCAGTTTCCTACTGCATTAGGCTTAGGCTTGCGTGTTTTTGTTTAATTTTGCTTGGTAACATACCTTGTTCTATCTGTTATTACTTGGAACCACTTAAATCCTACTTTTTATACTTAATAAAATCACTTTTTGCTTATTATTGAACCCAGAGTTAGTGACTAATACCTGGGGGGGGGGACATGGTAAACAGCTGTGCATATCTCTCTATCAGGATTGTAGAGAGCGGACAATTTATGAGTTTACCCTGTATAAGCTTTATACAGAGTAAAATGGATTTATTTGGGGTTTGGATCCCATTGGGAACTGGGTATCTGAGTGCTAGAGATTGTATGTAACTTTGGGTATGCTAATGTAATTCCTCTGGTTATCAGCCCTTTGGAGTCCCGCTCTGGAGAGGCTTGCATATACTAGGTCAAACTGGATGCTCCAGGAACCAACAGACAAAAAAGAAGTTTTGGATAAATAGTCTGGTTTTAAACAGGCTCAGAGTCAGATGCCTCCTTTCTGTTGCAGCAAAAGGATAGCACTTCTGGTGTAAGGCCCCAATCCTTAGAGAAGGGTTGGAAGGACTAAAATCACCAACCACTTTCCTTGTCAGAGTAAATGGGGTGATCTCTGGTAAGCTTATTAGCATGTGCATAGGTTCTTTTATTGTTTGTAATGTTTTCTCTGTAAAACTTTCTACTTTAAGAATAAAGCTGCTTGCTTAGAAACAGCTGTGTCGTGACTTATATCTGCGGCAATCACACTGTTTACCAACTCTAAGGAGAGTAGTGAAGCAGGCCTGTTTAGGCAGCCTGTCTTCTGCTGAGAAAAATCACTCTACAGCCAGGGAACTGTGCAGCCTGGAAATACTCTGGTCAAAAGGGAGCGAGAAATATGTCTCCATCCCAGAAAGGCAACAGTTGGTGAGGCCAGAGGCCTAAGAATGGGTGTCCTTACTGAACCACTAAGGGGGAAACACAGGTGCAATTGCACTGAACTATGACAACGCTTACCTACCTCTTGAGAGAACAGTAAACCTAAATATATATCAAGCACTATAAGATCGCTGAATGAAAATGCAAAGCATTACCACTATCTATGCTGTTATGGCTACAGAAGGGTAGAAATATTAATTGTTAAAGGTCAACTACTGAAATGAACAAAACAAGCAAAGCAAATATTAAAAGAAGCTAAACCCATCGACTCCCAACATGCAGGCATTTGTTGCCAGGTTTGATGCTTGTTCCTAGTGTCTCACCTCTGCGGGGGATGGGGGGTGGAGGCTGGCCAAGGCTCAGGTTTGGAAGGACCTCACGCCCACGAACAGAAATAGCCAACAATGACTCTCACCAGCTGATTAAAGGGCGGTATGATATAGTCATTTGAGAGTCTCACCCAGATGCTTGGCAGGAAGGCGACATAAGGCAGGATGTATAGTAAGAAGACCTGGGATGAATCTCAAGGGGTTTCTTGGGGACAGATTTCTGTACCACCCATTGCTGTGCTAGCTGATTGAGGGGGTGTCTGAGTAGCACCTTTCTAGCAGGTATATTTTTCATGGCCTTGACCAAGAATAGCTCTTTGAGTTTGAAGGACAAATCAGCCACATGAAGGACAGCACAGAATTTACACTGAGAGGGGAAAATACAAGCACAGGGAGGGATAAGAAAGAGAAGGAAGCAATGCTGGGGATGGCTATCAGGTACGATTTTTTGTTAACACTGCCAGGTTTTCCCAGGTATCCTTTAATCCCTGCTCAGTCTGACCACCATAGAGCTGCCTGATGAAACTGAATGCTGAGATATACGCAAATTAGTCTCCTGTCAACATGCCTGACATGTTGCCACAGCTGCACAGCAAAGGGATCCATTATTGTATTTCTCAGTAGCAAAACTGCTGTATCCTCTTTCTATAGCTATTCTTGTTTAAAGTATTTGTGACAAAAGAAAGGGAAGAGAAGGAGAACAGAAACAATCCTATTTATTACTGCCAAGAGACTATGAGGAGAGGAGCAACATCTCAGGAAAAAGGTGATACAAAAGATGCTGGAAGTTCATTTCTTTAAGGAAGAGCTGTTCTTTCATTACTCGTGGCATATGCTTCTGCTAGATGACATATTTTAACAAACAGAAGTCACTTGTTATTTTAAGAACTGACTCTTACAGTGCTGCAGTCAATCACTTCAGCAAATGCAAGTGAGGATTGATGCTAAATAGAACAAGCATTAAATAATATTACTGTACCTTCCACTCATATAGTTTCTTTTCAGAGCTGATTGGGAAATGCTTTTTGTTTCTGTGAAAAAATAAAAGAAAGTGAAAAGATTTTGCTTTTGTCAACATTTTTCTCCAAAAGTTTTCAGGATTTTGCCAAGGAAATGGATGTCCTAAAGCCAACCCTTTCCAGTTTTTGGCTGCAAATTTTCAATCTTCAGATGCAAAAAATTAAATATTTTTGGTTTTGGGGTTGTCCCTGCTCTGTCACAGACTTCCGCTGTAATCTTGGACAAGTCAGTTGAGCCTCAGTTCCCCATCTGTAAAATGATAGTGCTTCCTTCCCTCACAGAGGTATTGAGAGAATGTATATGTAAGCAGAGTTACAATGAGCTCTACTCTGACATCTGGTCGTGAGCTGTGGAAAAGAACTTCAGGGGCTGATCTCATTTGCATGGGCACACCCACCCTGCCTAGCAAGATGGGTCTGCTTGCCCAAATGATCACTTTGGCTGCTGTGGGATCCCCAGTCTCTTTGTTATTGGGGCAAGAGTAAAAAAAAGTGTTGTTATCCTGGTTATGTGAATCAAGGAGAGTAGAACTGTACTTGGCATTTTATGACAGAGGGACTCACCCTCACCTAAGTAGCACTCGCCAGGCAAGGGACATGGGTTCTAAAGCCCAGTGAATTGAGAGAGGCAGGGAATAGGTATGTCTACCTGGTAGTGTGCCCCCCCCCCCCCCGTGTAATAACAGAACTAATTTTGACTCTGTTAGGAGTCTTGTTATGTGCTGCAGAGCTGAAATCACTGATTCCTAAGTCTAAGCATTAGACCTACATTTGGCTAGTGGTTCTGAGTACACAGAGGCATGCCCTCCCCACTAACAGCTGAAATCACTAAAGAGCTGAAGTTACTAAGAGTTGAAATCACTGAGAGCTGTCTTAAGTGTGTGTGTAGGGGCTGAAGACAAATTGGTGACAGCTGGAGGAGAGGAGTGGCTAGCAGGACAACTAGTGGAGAGGTGCAGCGAAGACTGCAGCAGAACCCCACGGAGAGGCGTGGCAATCGGCTATTGACCTGAGCAGCGGAGCACATAAGGTGCCCCCATACCTCCCCCTTTCCATTCAAGCTGGGAGGTAAACTCTGCAGATGAACTTCTGAACACTGGGGCTGCACTGACCAGGGATAGAAACTGTGGGAGGGGTGACTTTTGGGTTGCAGGACTCAAGAACTACTCTGGGGTTGCTCATGGTTTGTGTTATGAATCCCGTTTGTGGTGTTTCCTCACATAATGCTGCATTGTTTTCCTCCTTTTTAAAAAGGCTTTTGCTACACTCAGACTCTGAGCTTGCGAGAGGGGAAATATTGCCTCTTAGAGGCACCCAGGGGGGTGCTATGTAATTGTCCCAGGTCACTGGGTGGGGGCTCGAGCTGGTTTTGCATTGTGTTGTTATTGAAACGGAACCTCTAGATACTGAACCCAGCCCTTGTTGCTGCCAATTCTGACGGGCAGAAGGGTTACATATACATTAAAGATTGTGAGGTGGTCAGATTCTATGGTAACAGGGGCCAGACAAGTACTTTAGATAGAAGACAGCTAGAGGCTTCCAAGGCCATGGACTGAGGGCCCAGGGAGCGTGGTAAATCAGGGTGGAAACATATTGCTAGAATTGCCAGGGGGAGTTTGTATTGCATACACTGCTTCAAGACAAAACAAAAACAAAAATCCCCCAGAGCACTAAATTCCCAGAGTCACCGAATGTGTTCTGGAAGAGCAGGAAAAGCTTGGGCTGACATTTTTTCTCTCTCTCCCATAAAATCAGGTTATAGAAACCAAGAGTAATGTTAGCTAATAACAAGAGCATAAAGGTTAGTGGGCCAAACTGTCTCCTTCTGAGCAAAGGCAAGACAATAACTCCATGAGTTTAAACTCAGAGATGGACTCTTTTGTCCCTTAAGGGCGAGGGGTTTAGTGCCAGCAAAATAGGTCAGGAAGCTCTTCTCCTGTTAGCCCCACAGATCTGGGGGCATTCATTTCAAATGGAAGCCTTCCAATTAAATTTCTCCTCTTCTCATGGAAGAGCTGCCAGGTTGGTGGCTGTGCTGTCGCTGATGCCCTGCTGCCTCTAGAGGGGCCCACTGAGCTGAAGTTAATGTTGCTCTAAAGGAGTTTTCCTTCAGCTCTCAGCTACTTTGGAGGTAAAGCTATTCACAGTCAGCAAAAACTGCTGCCTGCAGGATTTGATTCACAACTCTGGGCTACAAAGGGTATGACTTCAAGCCCCAAACAATGACTTGGGGTTATGTGTTTCTACTTAAATGAGACATTAAACTCTTTGGTGGCTATTCAGGTATAGGTTAATGATCTCATATCTCTTCCATGGAGACCAGAGTTCAAATGCCAGTTTAGATCACAAATGAAATTGATTTTCCTGGATAGTAGAAATTCCAGGGAACATTTAAAGGTCAAAAGTAACTGTCTCTTTCATAGGCAAAATAAAATCATGATATGTAACTGACATTACTTTATGCCTCTTAAATACTATAGCTCATTGCTTGCACTTGCAGGGCATAGCCATCACAACACTAATTCAATTGAATTTTGATATCATAAAAGTATGAGAGCTAATTTTGACCTGTTTATATACATCATCAAAATTCTATGACTGAATTACTGTCTTGGGTGTAAGCTTGTTTGTTGTTATTTATAAACTAAAAGTTCATCAGCTATCATAATAATGAAAATAAGAATTATTAACTTAGACAAATATAATGAACATGATATGACTTTTTTGAGATGTATGATCAGGTAGAATATTGTTAGCACTGAGTGATTGTGTGTGAGAGAGCTTATCAAAGATGTGGATCCAATTTCACGATAGTCATTCACAGGTGAGTTAATGAGATATGATCATCCAAACAGCAATAATTCATCCCAACAATTGAAATTCAGCACAGTTTTACTATAAGAATATAAAATAACCGTTTCTTTCACACACACACTGCAGTACCTGCAATATGTGCTGTTCTGCAAATCTTTGAATGTAGAACATCAATTCATATCCTTATTTACCACCTCTAATGACCAATTCATTTGTCTCATATTCAGTCCGTTTCCTAACAAATTGGTTACAAAGTCAGAGAATAGATTTTCCAAGAGATAATAAAACCTATAAAAAAGCGTACCCTATTATCTCTCTAAAGTCTAGTAAACTTGCTCTTATTCTTTAAAGAGGTCTAATGTTTAATTTTCTTTGTTTTGATAACATTTGGGAGCTAATATAAATGAGCAATTCTGTCTAACGCTGAGATAGGCTGTATTTTTCTCCATTCCTAGTTGCCATGTTGTTGCAGCCCATCAGAGGTAAATCTCCTGTCACCTGGAGCTTCAAACACAGATGCAGAATGCTGAATCTTGATGAGTTTGTAACTCCTAATAGGGAGAAATGCATAATTACTTATTCAAGCCACGGAGTTCATTTGCAAAGGTTAATACTGCTCATGTAACTACCATGACAGGCATTCTGCTCTGTTTAAAAATGAGTTTAATTTTAAAACTGCCTGCCAGAGGGAGGAGGTGCCTTCAGGTCACAACCTCCAAAAATCTCCATGGCCCAAATCTACACTTCAATAGTTTGATTCATTTCTAAATCTTGCTGTCACTTTACTGAGCACATTGTTTGATCCTGCACACATGCAATATTTATTTTTACCAATAATATCCCTTGAATATTTGTTCTTCCCCCACTGTCCAGCACCATTTATTTACTGCCTACAATGAAGTTTTATTATAAATCAATTCAAATGAGCTCCACAGAAGTGCTTTAATCATTAAAATGCATCACACTCATGTTGGAATGAGCATTCACATTTATTGGAAGCAATATGCAATTTTCTTTTAGCCAATTAGGATTTCAGACCCTGTGCTACAGCAAGCAGAATAGACAGGACAAGCAGAGTCCTTCCATCTAAAACATCAGAGTTGTGCTAAATATTCCCAATATTTGCCCAGTCTTGAACTTTGTAAAGAGCTCAAGACTCAGACCAAATTAATCCATAAACCACCTGGATCCAGTTTTGAGGCAATCTGAACTGATTTATGCATTATATATTAAAAAAAAGTAAAATTTGAACTCCCAAGGTTTTGATGCAAAATTAGGTGAAATACTAATTTTGATGGACTATTACTTTGAGATTTAGGAATTGTCCAGAACTGAAACAACGCAAAATGCAAGGGTGAAAACTCACATGGATCTTTGGCGCAGGGACTGTCATTTATTATATGCTTGAACAGTGACTAGCATAATGCAGTCCAGCGGAAACCACGCAGCAACTACTTCAATATAGATGATTCATAAAGTAATTGAAAGGTAAGAAAAGATGAGTATAAACCCCTGCACGATGAAATCAAAGAATTTGGCACAGTTCTGTTAAATAGATTTTCAAAAATCCAAGTCTTTACTGCAAAGTGCATCAGTCTTGGTCACTGCAATCTTGCCAATGTGCCTAATCTGTTCCTGTAAGCCAAGAAATATTGCAGGGCTGATATCCTCTAGAGTACTATGTAAACCAGGCGCTCTCAATATAGAGAAAGAAAAGAAGACAACAAGAGAGATAATCTGTAAGGTGCCTGCCTGCCCACAGTGAGTCAGTCTCTTGGCAGTAGCAAGAGAGTTTGCCTCAGGTCTCTGCTGTCATGAACAGCAAAATAACTTACTCAAAAGAGCACTCTGTACTAGCTTGAGAAGACCAGATAAAGGAACCTGCTTAGTATAAATAGGCATATATTTTAAAATAATTTTATGTGGATTTGAATAAGATTTAAAGACTCATGGAAAGTGGCTAGAGCCAAGTAAAGTTTCTGCCCATGCATCTGACATATCACTTAATTCAGACCTATAATTCCCCTGCAAGCCTGGTAGTGGGCCTCCACCTACCTAGGACAAGGCTTATAAGAAGTCCTGAACTTACTTTGATCGTTCAGTAGACTATCACCTTCCACTGTTTTGCTACGTAGTTTTTGCAACTGTGGAAGGATAAAGGTCATGCTGCTTTTTTAAACTCTATTTATGGAACATAACATGATTCCAAAATGAATAGGATGGCTTGCATTCATGCTATTCCATTCCAAATCATACTACAAACATGTTGCAGAACTGTGTCCAAATCCTCCCGGGGTAACCTCAAACACAGTTATGCCTTCAAACTGTTTACCAGACTTTGGCTAAATAGTGATGAGTTACAAAGGGAAAACATGATTATGTAGAAGTCTAAATGGTTTGGAAAACAGCTCTCAAAAGTCATTTTAGCTTTTTCGTAGTGTGAACAAGGCTTTACATCCATGTACATTTTGTTTAGAATGTTGTGCACACCAACACATTGTACTATTACAAGTAAGCCAGTGAAAGGTTGGATGGAATATTGTTCTTGTGTAGCTCATGGGCTTGGAGAGCAGACTCCAGTTTTATGTCCAACAATGGTCACTGTGGGGTGGGATTGGGACAGTTACACCGTGCAGTAAAACTACCACAGGAGCTGAATTTTACCCAGCCTCAAATTCACCTGTGATTGGCTGGTGTAAAACACTGTATGCATTTGTGTATCTCTCACGAATCTTTTCATGACGGCTGTTTCACACAAAATTGGCAAAGAAATATCTGTTTTACAATAGCAGAAAAAATGAAAACAAAAAAGTGGAAGTGGAACTGTTTCCCCCATTGCTTACAGAACTCCCAGATGAAATCCATGAAACAGAAATCTCTCTTGTTGGCTGAATGAAGCCTGAATTTAATTTAATAATAATTGGCTACTTCAGTTCATTTGGAGTACCAGGAGTCTCTTGACAAGAATAGAAATGCTGCTTCTCTAGGTGATGGAGAGATTTATTTCCTGCTGATTTGAGATTTTATTTTTCCTTGGGTGAATTCCTTTCAATTTCTGAAACAATGCATCCAGCATAGATAGGGAGAAAGGATTATTTAAGGCAAGATGCCTTAAAGAGAGAGAGAGAGAGAGAGGAATATGTAATTACTTTTTCACTCAGAGGAATGAATATTTATAACTGAATTCTTCATTAGAAGTAAGACTTGAATAGCTACTTCAAGAAGCATGTTTTTTTCACCCAAAGGAAAATATTAAAATAAGATGACAAAAAGTAAAATTATATCTAAATGAGAGACCTAACTGGAAATTGAGATTGTTTAATAGGAAGAGAAAGACAGACAGACATTATAGCATAGGTCTAGGATGGAGAAAGATGTGGCTAAACATTCCCTGGAAGCCAAAAAGTGTTATATGAATGGATAAAGAAACTGCAGTCTTTAATATGTCTGTAGTGTGCACACATATCCTAGAAGGAAATCAGTTTTCTTCTACAGATTACTTGGTATCCAATGACTGATTTATTTAGCCCATGTGTGTGTGTGCGTTTATGCGTCATTTACAGTGCAGACAAGAAAAGAAACACTAAAAAATCCTAAAGGAATAAGCCTTTCTTTGGAGTTTGTTTGTTGGTTAGTCTAGTTTTTGTTTGCTCAGTATTTGCAACCACATTACTACAGCTCAAGCTGAGAAGCCATTTCTGTTCCAGAACCTTCTTTTCAGTCATTTATAAACAAAAGCTTTCCTTTTGGGCTGAAGAATCAAACTCGACGTGGTTCAAGCCCAAAGGTTAGGTGTTTTTTCGTTATTTCTAAAGGGAAACTGGGTTGAGGAAGGAGAAAGCTCACACTGAGGTCAGCAATACCTGTTTGGCACAGCAGGCATCTAGACCGGAATCTCTAACCCAGTGGTGGGCAACGTGCGGCCCATGGGCCACGTGCAGCCTGTCAGGGTAAGCCGCTAACGGGCCGCCAGACCATTTGTTTACATTTGCACTGCCGCCTGCAGCTCCCAGTGTCCGTGGTTCGCCATGGAGCTGCAGGCGGCCGTGCAAATGTAAACAAATGCTCTGGTTGCCCAGCACTACTCTAACCAACGTGATCTATCTGGGCTCAAGTACTGTGGCTATGGCATTATATGTAGAGATGGTGCTTTCGGTGTGAGTCAGTCTTACAAAGATGTTTATCATAGAATCTGACAAAGAGTTTACTAAAGTATCAAGACCTGGAAAGAAACATACGCTTTATCCATCTCCTTGATAGAGACTATCCCTTGGGTCAAACCCATTCAGTCAATATCGAGTTAGGAGAAGCAGGAAAATATTCACTTAACGATCCTTTTGCCCCCAGATAATTGCACTCTTCCTCAACACTGCTGCACATAAAAACTTCAAGCACTGTGTGTTTATACTTCTCAGTGGAATATGATTCTTGCTCCATTTGAAAAAAAAAAAGGGAGTTATTGTTTTCTCATTAATAAAGTTGCAGATGCACAGATATAAGTATGCCTAGCACACAACTCTTAATAAACTATTGAATTCTGACATAAAGTACTTATGGCACATGCATGAATGCCAGCATAGAATGGTGGACACATGCTATTGAAAATCAGGTTCTAGAAGAACCTTGTTAATTTGTGCTAATAACTTGGAGACCCACTGCAAATTTACAGAATTGGTCAATTAGTGAGTATATGAACAATTAAAAATGCAATAATTATGTGACAAAGCAGTGTGATTAGTGGTTAGAACAGAGAACCTTCAATCAGGAGGCCAGATTCTGTTAATGTGTAATCCTGAGCAAACCATTTGCTCCTGTGCTTCAGTTTCACCACTTCTAAACTGAGGATATTAATTGCCAGCTTTGCAAACCACATTGAGGTCCTGTCATGAAAGGCACTATAGAATAGTATTGTTGGCCCAAAACATATCTTGATCAAGCCTGAACCTAAGAGAGTGTGCACTCACAGAATCCAAATGCAAAAGACAAATGGAGGATGCCATGTAAACCAAGACAACTGGCTTTGCATAGCTCTAGTTCCCATAGTTAATACTCATGGGGGCTGATCATTTCAATGACTTTAAAGGGAAAACAAAGCCATCAGGAAACTTGTGGATCCAGCTCTCTGAGGATTATCCTTACGTGAGGAGAGGGATAGTTGGTGTATTGGCACTACAGCATACTCATTCCGCTCCCCAGCACAGGTCGCATTCACAAGGGAAAGATATAGGCCTGGGACAATGCTGCATCTGATCATCACTGGCTGCCATTGAGGCTATGATCAGCTGGGCTTAGTGCTTAAAGCTATCTTTACCGCTTACCTGTCAACTCTGTGTTCTTGGGGAACCAGGGCGCAGTATCTAGCCTGCCTGACTCATGAAGGACACCCTTCCCCACAGCCTCTGCTTGAACCCCAAAACCGATCAGAAGACAGACTTACAAAAAGCAATGAGAAGCAGTGAGAGACACACCTAAAGCCCTGCAGACAAAGGTGACAGGATTAAGGCAACTCCCCTAGCCTCATTTGCAACAAAGATGGGACAGGGAGGCATCTCCATTAGCATACAGAATGGAGAACAGAGATTCCAAAGCAAGAACCACACGGAACTCTGGGACCAGAAAAGCAGGGAAGAACTGCATGATGGGGGATCTCTGCTCCAGATGTTAATGAACCAATTCTAGTACCAGAATCAGACCAAATCTAGTAATAAATCCTTTATTGGTATCCAAAATACTGAAGCTGCCTATTTGCATTGTGAGCTCCCTCGAAGAAACACCACCCATTGCCAGGAATGATCTAGCCTGAACAAAGCAAATTTGGTATATTCCCTTGAGCCATCAGTTTACCCATAAACAAATCTAGTGTCCTCCCTTGAACCAGTGTTGTTTCCCTACAAAAACCCCTACCCATGCTCAAGTGTTCTGATGCCTGGATCCAAATCTGCATCAGTTCCATTGGGATTTCATCTTCTCCTGATCGATCGTGCTAGGGGCTCTGCCTGTCTCCAGCACTCCAGACCCTCAGCTACCACCACCACCTGGGAACCCTGATTGATTCAAGCTTCACGGAGTTGTGAGACCTCGCACTCTCTCTGTTTGTTTTTTCTACTCTAGGTATAGCTTTCTAACCTTGACTTGTGTGATCACATATAGTTTTCTAAACCTGACTTTTGTAATAAAATGTAAGCTAGATTTAATACTGTAACTGTTTTGTTTGTTTGGCTCCCCTTGTATGGTTATTACCTGGCAATAAATAACTTTTATGGCTAAGTAGGTTGCTTCTCTCCATTTCTCTCTTTTTGTTGCTGTTGTGTGTTTGGCTTTCCCATTTGCTCTGCAGCAATGCTCCTCTTACCTAAGCTAAAGATCCCTGTGGTGCCCAAAAATCCTCATCAAGTTACTACCAGAACAATTGTAAAGTGAAAGTGGGGATAGGGATGTGCGGAACCTGTGGTATAGGAGCGTGGCAGCTTGGAAAAGCTGTTTGACCCAGCCTGCTCAGGTGTACTCTATTCTGGTGCAGTGCCCATCGCATATGAGGGTGGCAGCTTGGAAGTACTGCTCAACCCAACCTGTTGAGTCCAGGGACATATAAAGGGTCAGCTTGGGAGTGATGATTTCCCTGATCCGCTCAGATGTGCTCTGTTAGTGTGTGTTCATCTGATTCTGGGGCTGGAGGAACCCAGTCCTGGGGAACTTAGGTCCTGCAGGATAGCTCCATTGGGAGGGAACTTGCAGAAGGGAAAAGTAAAGTTCCCTGTGAAAACACAAGTGACACAGGCAGTACATTGATAGAATTACAGACCTCCGCTCCCAGAAGAGTAACCCTAATAAATGAGCATACCCCAAAGTAACGGGCAAATCTGGTAAGAACCCACTCCCTCTTCTCTAAGTCCGACACCAAGCCCAGCTCAGTCAGACCAGAAAATCTGGCACCTTCAATGGAATGCAAGCAAGAGAATTTAGCGACTATCCCCCCAGTCTGTATTAGCACGTTATAATATATTAACAGATAGAAATGCTCCCAAACAACGTGCACGTTTAAACAAAGATGCACTCATTTAATTTGCCAAACTAGACTTGAATCTTCTTAAAAATCTCTAATAATGAAGGTGAAGTCTAGAGCAGTTTCATAAACCGTACACTGACCCAAACTAGCAATGGGATTCTTAAAGTAACTCGGAAAGAGTAGTGCATCCATAATTGATCTGAAGCTAAGATCTGTCAGACAATAAGCAAGTTTCCAATTAAGCAGTGCTGCTGCTTTGTCACTAGTGTTTTGTGTGTCATATTTGATCTCTCTATGCAACCTCCCACGTTGTCATGATTCCTGGAAAACAGATACTTGGAGGCTGAGAATACTGAAAGCTATAGATTTATTATAGCAGCCTGGCACACAAAAAACCACATTTGTCCTCTGATTTCTTGGAGCAATAAGAAGTGGCTTTTGCTGGTAAACATGTAGATCAATATTTATGCCTGTGTTCAGTTGCAATTATAGTTGTCTGGATGGCAGACAGTGCTTTAATGGTGCTCCATTACTCAGTGCCTATTTCGAGCTTAAGCTCGATACAGCTGACATGTATTTCCTTACTGGAGATAGGATACTTTTTCATCAAAGTCCTGCAGGTTGTGTTTACTGACCTCTGTCTACTCCACTCCTCTACTGCTACTATAGGCAGAGCAGGAAGCACCACTGACACTTAAGGTTGTCGTCACTTCACATTATCACTGTTTTCAGTTGCTTATAATTTTTCCAAACGTTCACTGTTTGGGATGAATTTTTTCTATGCTGAGTGTTTTACTCGGGCTGACTTTTGGGGGAAAGTTTCAACAAAAGGTGGTTCAGTCTTTTCTGAGAATGAGATAAGCAAAAAATATGTTGTTTTCCCAAGGTTAAAATAAAATTCTTACAATTCTGTCTGTGAGAATCTCCGCTGCTTCCATGTTTTCCATTTTGCTTCCTGTCAATCAAATATCTGTGAAACCCATGAATAAAGTGTGTGTCTCTTCCCCGCTAAATCTGGTCTATATAGAGGATGACTGCCTATTACTGCTATCAATTACTCCAATAGCTCAAGAGGCAGAGTTCTGGATGGTAGATATAAAGGTCCCAACCCTGCTGATGAACCATTTGAGAATGACTGATTTTTGATTTTTCAGTTTACTTCTTTAAAATTTAGGAGATTTTACACAAAAACTTTATGGAAAAGCACAGGCCCCTGCCTCATTTGTTGCAGAAACTGGGACAGTAGCATGTCATGACAGTTAAAGAAAGCCTTGCAACAACTCCACTGAACGTGTTAGATGGTCAAAAATGGCACCCTTGATGTAATGTGACCTCACACATATGGAAGGTCATGTTGTGCGGAGGATGCCATTTCAGACAAAAATGACATTCTCCATGGGGGCTAAATAGCCACCACAACACAGAGCCAGTTGGGCATTCAGGGCATGTGATGCATGACTTGCATGCATCAGTGCCATGCCACTCAGTTGGAAGATGTCTAGTGAATGAGGCAAGGGACTGCAGGAAGAGAAAAGATGATCTTATACTTTAGGTGGTTGAACGCCATTCTGGAGAATGGGATTCTATCAGTGCCTCTGCCACAGTATTTCTGTGTGATGCTGGGCAAGTTACGCAACCCAAACTTTTCACAGGTGGTGACTAATTGTGTGTTACTCATTTTCTGGGTGCCCAACTTGAGACGCTGGGTCTGATTTGCAGAAGTGATGGCCACTCCCAAATGCAACTGAAGTCAATAGGAACTGTGCTTTGAACACAAAGTGCTATATGATATTAAGTACCCTGAAAAAATCAGATCCTAGGCATCACAAATTGGGCAGCCAAATTAGTGGACTCTTTTGACCTCAGTCTGTCTGTGCTTTAACTCTCCAGGTATAAAATAACCGCTCCTCATCTCCCTGGAAATAATTTCTTTAATGTTTGTAAAGCACTCGATGCTACAGTGATGAGCACTATAGAAAAGCCTGTGAAGAAATTAATACATCTATATTCAGAGCACGGTTTGAATAGTGTGCAGTAAATAATGCAAGATGATAAAACAAAATATTGACTAGCTGCTCATTTAATGAGCACAGTCCAACCTGTGCAATGAATAAGGCAGGGATCCTGCATGAAAACATAATATGTCATCATGTTTCATAATGCATATACACAAGGGGGCTGAATTCAAGTTGCACAGGAAGATAGGCCTTGTGTCGGGGTTTGACTAAGTAAGGCTATTGACTATCATGGTGGTGGAGGTGGTAAGCTAGACAGATGTATAGAAGATCTGATAGATAGGGTGGCACAAGTCATCTCTCCTGCTAACGTGGAGCACTATTTCTACTGTTAAAGAGAAACATGACTAGTTTTGAAGAAGGCTGTCTGGTCATTACGGATTAATCACTGGTCACACCCCCAAAGGAAGAGACCTGCAGGGACTGATCATAGTTGAGTCTGTGGAGTAACCAGAGAAGAATGCAAGAGGCTGTAGCCTGGGGTCTCCATGTGAGAGAGGAGAATTGTGAGAGATAGGTGAAGGTAGGAGGCCTGTCACCGGGTGAGGTTCAGTGGAAGAGACCACAGAGGAGTCCAAGTGCAGCTAGCCCAATAACCATGACAGAAAGGTGCCATTGTATAGGAACCCCCACATAGCCTGTTTGCTCAGCGGAAGCTAATCATCTGGCTATTTCTTTAGCAGCAGTTTCTTCCATGTGATCCCTATACCTGGAACCTTTTCCCCATACCATCTGCTATATCATCACCCTTTATTCCTTCCTTCAAGTGCCTTGTCAAAATACATGGCAAGGAAGCTTTATGTGCTTTGTCAATAATTTGCCTTTTAAAACAACCCTCCTCCTCCTCTTCCCCACAAAAATCTATGTTACATTAACACTTCAGCATCACCCCTGCAAGTGACCACATGATCTTTTTGTTGTTGCCATCACCTTCCCCTTCCTCATTCACTTCCTGTTCCTATTTTTAACTTAAATTATCGATTCTTTGTTTTGCAAAGTCCCATATATAATAATAGTGGGTTAGATCCAGGTGTAAATTGACACAGCTCATTGAAGTCAATGGGCCACATCAATGTACACTGGCTGAGGATAGAGCCCATCAGCTCAAAGAACAGAATAATGTGTTTGCATAGTTTGAAATTTCTGGGAATTGTCTGCAGCAAGTTAAAGAATGACACTGAAAAACCAGAGTCCTTGCCCTTTGACTGCTGGACTGCAGCCTGTCCTCCATTTTCCATGCTATTCTGGAAAACATGGAGTAACCTTCCCCTAAGAATCTTGGTATTAAATATGACTTTCTAAAAACCAGCCTGTACTGGGGATAGGCAACACACTAGGTCCCCAATCCCATGAGTCAGAAAACAGCATGCCAGCATGCTATGAAGGGCTGCAGTAGCCAGCCAGGCTGTACAGCCATCTGGCATTCTTTGAAATTAGGCAAGTTGTCATTAACTGGCCCTCTGCTTATGCAATTTTTGGGTGTCCCCAGAGACCAGCGGATAATTGAGCTGTGCTGCATACGTTATACAGGATTCTATAACCACAGTAGAAAAAAAATTAAATTTAGTAAGATCCTTACCTTTCCACTATTACATAGCCAACTTTTCCATAACTCACATGTGGAGTTTCAATTGCCTTCACATAAAGCAGATCCTTAGCTGATGTAAATTATCATATTGGCATTAACTTCAAGGGAGTTATGACAGGGTCTGGCTTCTAGAGCTTTACTGCACAAAACAGCAAGACAATCAATAGGCCTTATTTTAAAATGGCTTTAAAAGACAATCGGCTTGATGCAGGTGAATATTCAAGTGGAAACAAAGATAAAGGGTCTGGTGAAAAAATGCTACTTTCCTTGCCAATTTATCTTCTTAGTCAATTGATATTTCACACCGTAAGAGCTGATGCTTTTCAAATGCAATGTCAGATGTGTGGAAATTCAGAATCTAAGCCCGCTTTTTCTTTACTGTCAAAAAAATAAAACAAAACAGCCTTACTTCCCCCCTCCCCACATGGAAATCAGTTTACACAAGATATCCTCTACTATTTGAACTCTGGTTTCCCCAGAATGCAGTTTAATGACAGTCACTCATGCCCCTTGATAATAGTGGGCACTATGCATTACAACCTGACTTATCAACATTTGAAGGCCTGAACAGGTCTGCAAACCTTTTGCAAACTTAGAATTGGGCTGTAGTTATTTGCTGTGATTGTGACAGAATAAACCCTACATATTACTGTGTGTTCAAATCCTACACACTATTGCAATAATTTATGTACAAGGCATGTCTTGTAAGGTATCGTGTGAAAACTAATAATTTCCTGGTCAGCATCATCTGATAAAATGTGTGTGGCAACATTGTAAGTCAAGCTATAAGATTTCCCCATATGGTGTTATTAACACATGTTCCAAACCCCACAGCCCTGCCCAAACTGAGGTTGGCAAACAGGACTTACCAAACAAAGGAATGTGCGCTCTGCTTAATTTGTATTTAAGCAGTAAACAGAGCCTTCAAGCAGAAAGGGACGCAAAGAAAGCTCAAACAGGTGAGGAAAAGCCAGCAGGGGAAATCCTTCCACACAGACTCTTTGTCTTTTAGTGCCTAGCTGGAAACTGTTTTTCAAAAGAGGGACTGAAAGTATAAAAAGGAGGGAAAAACACCCCTAGGCATCCCCTTTCTCCCCCTGCCCATCACATTCAGAACACCTGAAGAGAAAAGGGAAGCACGCGTTGCACTCTGGGGGAGGGATCCTGACCTACTGCGTTTGGTCAGTAAAACTGTTGAAAGCATATGGTAAGAAACTTTGCTTGAATCTGATATACAGGAGAGCATCAGAGTTATGAACACACGAGTTACGAACTGACCAGTCAACCACACACCTCATTTGGAACCTGAAGTACACAGTCAGGTAGCAGCAGCAACAAAAAAAAAAAGGCAAATACAGTACAGTACTATGTTAAACTTAAGCTACCATAAATAAATAAATAAATAAATTTAATAAAAGGAAAGCAGCATTTTTATTCTGCATAGTACAGGACAAATATTTCTGGGGGGGGAGGGAGAATATGGAACTGGGGGTTTGTTCAGGACACTCTGAAGCATAAGGAAAGCTGGTGAGAGCCAGAGTGTAACCCAAGTGCAGCTGGTAATGCACCCAAGGTTGCAGGGCACGGGTGATGCAGCTGCGGATTAGTCTGGTGTATACCATGACATGTCACAGTGATATTTAAATAAACATTTCATGTTATAACTGTTCAGCATGTACTGATCTCTTCTACTGAATTCCTTCTTTGAATTCACATTTTAAAGGAGGAGTAAGGAAGTTTTTCTTTTGGCTACATTTTAATAAATAAAACACCACCACTTCACTTGGTGAAAACACATTGTAGAGAAATGCTAAGAAACCCTACAAACACTCCTGTGAGACAGTTATTAATATCTCCATTTTACAGATGGGGAAACTGAGGCAGGGAGAGACTAAGTAATTTGCTTACAGTTACACAGGAAGTCAGTGGCAGCACTAGAAATAGATCCCGCACTCAACCGCCAGTTCTATGCTGTAAACACTTCCAATGCTTATTGGAGATCTTCTGGATGTCAATTTAAATTAATTAACTGACCTTATATTGAATTACAGGATTTACAGAAGACCAAATAGAGCACTCAAACAAGAGTTACATGCATAGGTCTTGTAAAGGAGAATACCTCCCCCACAACTCCTTCTTATCCCCAAATATTACTCAATCCCATCCTCCTCTGGCCCTTTTATCAACCAGCCAAGAGTAGTGCCAGGATTTCTGGCGCCCTAGGCAGAATTCGGGGGGTGGCATTTTGTGCTAAACCTTTCATGAAAAGCCTAAAGAAAACTAGTGGCCTTTTCTTTGTAGATTGGACTCAAGTTTAGGAGACAAGAAGGAAACTCCAAAGCTAAGGATCCCCCCACCCTGCCAGAGATGACCCTGCTGCTAGTTCTCTTCCCTCTCTTTCACATCAGCAGGGAGCTCTCAGCTCAGGAAACTCAGATGACCTCAACTGTTGCAACAGTATTTGAGAAAAGAGAGAGACAGTCTCTCAGATGCTGGGAGCCAAATTATTTAGGGCATTAAAACTGCTGAACTGATAATAAATCCTATTAAATGTACACTGGGCAAAAGAACATTTTCTCAGGTACATGTGTGAAATGAATTGGTGAAACTAAACATGTCCAATACAGAAGCCACTCAAAATAAATCAGTTCCCAGAACCTGAAAGTAGGTTAGGTAATTTCTAGGCCTGGCAGGTTATTAACACCACTTTATACTAGATTTTGCTACTATTACAACATCATTAGCAAATTTAACATGCAAAAAGGCCAGAAAAAAATGGATCCATCTGTGTGAACAGGGATTATAAAAATTTAAAGCAAAATTATGTAGTGTCCCTGTGTTAAGAAGCCTTGACTTCAACTGGCCTTTTATTTTCTAATCTAAACAGATAAGTCACAGATGGCCCTAAGGCTAAGTTGCATCATGGAGTGGGAATAGAACATCTTAATGCTATACACATCAGTAGAAAAACTGCCAGGACTGGCAACTGTAGGTAATACACTATAAGTAGCACATTCCTAAGGGGAGCAATTTACCTGGCAGCTCTCACAGCTGCACTGCCTGGGAGGAGCTTGCAGCCCTACTGCCCCAGAGTGCTGGTGGCACAGTGAGCTGAGGCTGTGGAGAAGAGGGGACAGCCTCCCCAGCTAGGAGTTCAAGGGCTGGGCAGAATGCTCCTGGGGACCAGATGTGGCCCACTGGCCATAGCTTGCCCACCTCTGCTCTAGACCATACTGCCTCCTGGTTTTGCTATTGAGTATACTAAGCTGCTTTTACACAGCCCTGGCCATAAACAAACACATTTATTTTAAGAAACGGAACTATCATTCTAACTGGTTTATTAACTAATTCTCAAAAACTCTGAACTGAATTGAATGGCTTATTGAACAGTTTTAAATAGCTAACAACCACTGCAAATGGATTTACTTTATTTTAAGGGGTATCCATTTCAATCTAAGGTGCCTAGAATGGAAAGGGCAACCCTAAAAATAAAGTGAATGTATTTGCAGTGGTTACTGATTGCATTATACCTCTTCTCTGCTGTAAGTATGTGGTGTATCTGCATTATCTGAAGACATCACTGCATTACTGTACACACTGGAGAGAGCAGATTTAAACAGTATTGATACCTTTTAAAAACTTTGATCAGAAACCTTCAAAACAAGGCATCAGTCATGTTTTAATCTGTAATTTAAATAACAGAAGAATTTCCATTAAAAGAAACACAAAATCACATAACTTCAAAGAGCTGGCTTAAAAAGAAAATGCAAAGTATTTCTCCATAATTTATATTTTCCCCTTTTGTTTGTAATAATGGGAGCTGAGCAAATAATTCACAGTGACTAATTTATTTCATTAACTTATATTTTTGCTGCTTGTGGAATATCCATCAATAGATTGCCAACTCTTCAAATTTATTCATACTTAACATTATTTGATGAATATCTTTAATTATTTTTTCTGTACAGCTTGATTGTAAATATATGGAATGGGTGAAAGTCACTCCTGTGCAGCAGGTCAGTATTATGTACAGTAGATCTATACTTCACTTATGGTGTTGGCTTGAATAGGACTTAAGTAGTGAATAGGTCTTGTGCAGGCCTCTGCACCAGGGTAAATTTCAACCAAGGTGAGCTGTGTTGCTAAACTGGGACTGGTCAGATAACATACTGCCCAGAGTCCCTGTTTGGCTGGGACAATGCTGGATTTTGAACACAGAGCCAAGAGAGTTTGTGTCCTAGTAAAGTTATGGGGCTCTTGGCGAGTGGAAAAGCCTTTCTATTCATGTCATTAAAACAGCTACCAACTCTTTTGCACCTTGCCTGAGTAGCTGGGAGTTTTCTTAGAGGGGTTGGAAGGGCACCACTTCTGGTGAGTGACTTAATCACCAAGCTGTACAGTCATTCTCACTCATTCTTTCGGCCCAATGATATTTAAGTATTTGTACAAAGTGGAACAGCTTCATCAAGAGAGACTGAATCACAGAGTTTAAGGCCAGAAGGGACCACCGGATTACCTAGTCTCACCTCCTGTACATCATAGGTCACCACCACCACCCAGTACATGTACAATAAACCCAACACCTGGAATTAGACCAATGTATTACAGCCCATAGGAGACTAAACTCTTATTTGCCACAGGCAGAAAATAGGATGGACTGTGCTATTGTGGTTTTATAGGGATGGACTGAGGTGCACTCATGCCCAAGGTCACTGCAATGAGCTTTAGGAACCTAAAACACAAACCAGAAGGGACCCACCACCATCCCCGGGCTGCCAACCCCTATCCGCTGTCACTGCAATCAAACCTGTCATACAACCCCATACACAATTATATCCAGATCTCTCTTAAAACTAATTAAACTTCCTCCTGGGAGGTTGCTCCAGAACTTCACTACTCTTATGGCGAGAAACCATCTAATTTCCAGCCTGAATTTGTTTTCATGCCAACACTGAAAGCAACTCTCCTCAGAATAGCCTATATACTATTGGTTAGGATGCTCACGTGGTTGTGCATGTGTGTGATCTGAGTTCAGTCCCTTCTCCAGGGCAGGGAATCAAACCTGGGTTTATTAATTCCCTGGCAAATGCCCTAACCACTTGACTAAAGGCAAGTGGTGACAACACACATGAGACGAGTGCTCTAACTATGGGTCTATAAAGTGAGGCATAACCAGTTAAAAGAATACTTATCAATGGTTCACTGTCAAACTGGGAGACTGTATGTAGTGGGGTCACTACAGGGGCTAGTCTGAGGTCTGGTACTATTCAATATTTTTATTAATGACTTGGGTAATGGAATGGAGAGTATGCTTATAAAATTTGTGGATGACATCATGTTGGAAGGGGTTGGAAGCATTTGGAGGATAGGATCAGAATTCAAAATGACCTTGACAAATTGGAGAATTGGCCTGAAATCAACAAGATAAAATTCAATAAAGACAAGTACAAAGTGCCAACTTAGGAAGGAAAAATTAAATGCCCAGCTACAAAATGGGGAATAACTGGCTAGGTAGGTAGCTCTGCTGAAAAGGATAGGAAGGTTATAGTGGATCAAAAATTGAATGGGAATCAACAATATGATGCAGCTGCAAAAAAGGCCAATATCATTCTAGGGTGTAGAAACAGGAGTGTTGTATGTAAGATACGGGAGATATCTGTCCTTCTCTACTTGGCATTAGTGAGGCCTCAGCAGGAGTGCTGTGTCCAACTCTGGGTCCCACATTTTTAGAAAGGTGTGGACAAACTAGAGAGAGTCCAGAGAATGGCAATAAAAATTAGGACTGGTTTAGAAAAACCTGACCTATGAGCATTTTTTTTAAAAAAAATGGGCATGTTTAGTCTTTAGGAATGAAGACTGTGAAGGGATATGATAACAATCTTCAAATATGTTAAGGGCTGCTATAAAGAGGACTGATCTATTGTTCTCCATGTCCACTGAAGATGGAGAAGTAGTAATGGGCTTAATGTGCAGCAAGAGAGAGTTAGGACAAACTTCGTAACTATAAGGGTAGTTAAGCTCTGGAATAGGCTTCCGAAGGAGGTTGTGAAATCCCTGGGATTGGAGGTTTTAAAGAACAGATTGGACAAACACCTATCAGGTATGGTCTAGATTTACTTGGTCCTGCCTCAGCACTGGGTGCTGGAATTCAGGAATGCCTGAGGTGCCTTCCAGGCATAAATTTGTATGATTCTATGAAATTAGGCAAAACTAGCTTGCCCATCCCTACAAGAAATGATCTCTAAGTACAGTGACACGCAGAGCAGAGTAATCTGCCCAGACAGGTTGAGACTGTTTCTAGTCAAAATATGAGTGCACATTTATGCTACTTTTCAGCACGTGGTTAGGCTGCAACTGCACAGTAAGCTAGAATTTGCCCATTTTATATAAAATCATGCATACTCTGAAGATCAGTGCAATGCCCAGGCACAACACAGTGAGCTAAAGATGGAGATACTAAATTTCCTATCACTCAGTTCCGACCTTTACTTATATTAAGGCAGTCACTTTGGATTTCCATGTGTGTCATTCTAGTATATTTGGTGGAAGATTAAAACATGCCCCTTCTTTCCTCCATACAGCTTTGTATAACTGTTTCTTTCGTTTCCAGGCCTATATAATATTTGATGTTAAGACTTATGAACCTTGAAGGTGCACTCAATTCTCTGAATTAGCTTTCTGTGCTACTGTGGTTTCACAGGGCTGGTACTGGGATTTATTGGTCCCCTTTGTGAACTTGTCATATTCATTTCCACTCTTTGCCCCTTTGAAGCAGCAGCATAAGTAATAAATTAGTACTGGACGTGACATGGTTACAGGTGAAAGAGTTCCTTTTCTTTCATGCTGAGGAAAAAACTCAAGTTGTGTAAGACATAACAACTTCGTAAAAATGCAGTAGGTAGGAAAATTAGTGGAATGAAACTTTGCCTTTTGTGCAGCTACACTTAACTGGTGTTATCAAATCTTTCAGATGAGACTTGTGTAATTTTATTCAAAATGACAGAAACTGGAGATGTTTAAATGTCTCTACATTCTTGTCAGTTATTTTTTCACACATAGTATATAGCATCTTTCAGACATCTCAGATACTGTACAATAAGCAATAAAATAATGAGATTGCTCATTCTACAAGATTGCCTAGGTTACTCATACAAAACAATTCCCAGAGATGGTCTAGAGTAAAAAGGATAGAACTCTGTAATTTAGAAGCTATGGGAAAATTCTTGGCAATGAGGGAAGTATGGAAGACTGTGGGAGGAAGAAAAGGGTGATGGGGATTACCGTCAGTTTCAGGCAAAAGTGAAAAATACCTAAGACCTAATCCTGCAAAGTGATGTTGAGTATCCTGAGATCCCACTGAAGTTAATGAGGGCTGAGGATGCTCAGTCCTATGCAGGATCAGGTCCTAGCACACGGTAAGATTAAAGACAGGGAATGTCTCAGATTCTTAGCGAGAGGTCCAGATAGAACAGTGTACCACACAAGTGAAGAGCAGCCACCACATATGAAATACAGGAAACTGGGAGAAATATGAAGAAAGATCTGAAGAGTGAGAAGCTGGTGGGCAGTGGTAGCTGTAGACGGGGCACTAACCTTAGCTGCAAATGGACTTGTTAGTTAAGAGTACTGCTGCACATGTTCCTAGATCAGTAGTTCTCAACCTTTCCAGACTACTGGACCCCTTTCAGGAGGCTGATTTGTCTTGCGTACCCCCAAGTTTCACCTCACTTAAAAACTACTACTTTCAAAATCTGATTTAAAAATACAAAAGTATAACAGTACACTTCAGTTACTGAAAAATTGCTTACTTTCTCATTTTTACCATATAATTATAAAATAAGCTGAAATTTTAGTTTGTATTCACATCACTAGTGCTTTTCATGTAGCCTGTTATAAAACTAGGCAAATATCTAGATGAGTTGATGTACCCCCGGAAGACCTCTGTGTACCTCTAAGGGTACACACACGCCTAGTTGAGAACCACTGTCCCAGATTAAGCAGCCCATGCAGAAATCATGTTTCTGCCTCTTTGGAGCTTGCTACTAGAATATGCAGTAAACAGCCTGATACAATGATCCTATCCTATTCTGGATGATGGAAGGACTATGCAATTCAGCTTAAGACATGAATGGTGCATAATAAAAGTATTTGTGGCTTAACTTCTTCAAATCTGTTTACAAACACAGGATATGATTCACCTTGGGTTTTTGCCAGCTTTTGCCATAATGGTTCATTATAGCTTTTTGCTACCTTGCGTACGGACAGATCTGAAGGTGACTAGGGGCTGATGCAGATGTGGCAATAAATGAAGTCTCGTGGGACTCTACCGTAGAGAGCTCAGTCAGAGAAAGCTCTGAGTTGAGAAGCTGTTGGTCAACAGGCTATGGCTTGTGTCTCTATTTTTTGATTTACTAGATTGCATTTAATTTTTCTATTTGGATTGCTTTTTAACTTCTTCCTTTCACTTTTGACAAGAAACCAATTAGAAAGCATTTTGTATTTCATTAATGAAGAAAAGCCGTCCAGGAACAAATTCCTGTAACCCCCTGGCATCCTACTCAACCTGGTCTACATTTTTTTGTGCCTGGTGCCATCCCTATTGAGAGAACCCTCAAACTATTACTTTATTATTATTTTTATTTTATTTTTACTAGAATGACTATTTTACAAAAAAGGAGGTAATTTTCTGTAGCTAGTTCTCTCTCGCTACCAATGGAAGGGAAAGATATTAGTTTCTTCAAGTAACATGGTACAAGCCATGCTTTTAGTTCTCTAAAAATTCGAACTACTGAAGGTCATATAGGCCTCATAACTAGAGACGGGCATGGACCAGAACATCACATCCAAAACCCATCACACTTTGAGGACTTTGAGATCTTGAACTGAACCACACTGCTCGATTCTATCTCACTAATGGGCAGAAACTTGCACCTTGAATCCAAACACCCCTGCAATTCTGTGGATCACGCCCATATCTACTCAGAGAACAACCTTTCATTGTCCTATTTTTTGTTCGTTTTATCTTTCATATGGTCAAGAATCTTGACAGGAACCTCATTGCTTTTATCTCATTGTGTTAATCTTCAAAGTCTCACTGATATTAAATAAGAGATGAAAGCTGTGCTGATGTCTACTGGAACATGTTTTAAAAACTGTCTGATTAAGGACTATTCTGCTTATAAATATCCTCTAATTTTCCTTTGCCTTTTTTTATTACTAGGTACATTTACAAAAAAATAGGATCTTGTTTCCAACTATTTGTTGGCTCCTT
The DNA here is from genome assembly GCF_025201925.1 of Gopherus flavomarginatus. Taxonomy (NCBI): domain Eukaryota; kingdom Metazoa; phylum Chordata; order Testudines; family Testudinidae; genus Gopherus; species Gopherus flavomarginatus. The sequence continues at coordinate 101,950,029 of NC_066618.1, read as the reverse complement.
CTCCTTTGTGGGCCAACTGCAGTCATAATCCTGCTTGGGATATCCAGAGGGTTGTAGAGACAATAAAAAATGCCCAGTGCAATTTAACCAGTTTCGCTTGAGTAAGGACTACAAATTCAAACCCCTTATTTTCAGGCTTCTGCAAAGAATAAACACTATCTTCTATTATTGTATTTCAAATCTCTGCACATTTGCTTTTAGCAAAAATACTTGCCTACATTTTCTAGGATTTATTATTTCAGGAACTCAGTAATTATTTCTGGAACACAGAGAAATCTTCAATTTAAAGAGAAAAATGTACTCTCTAATTACATTTGCAATTCAATAATTTTTGCTTGTTTCTATGTTTCTAAGGTAATTCTCCTGACTTGACAGCACACAATATTAAGGACAGTTATGAGAAAAAGGAGGTATTTGCTGACTATTTTATTAATCATGTGTATTGTGATAGCACCTTCAACTGAGACTGGGTTCATGTCGTGGTAGGTGCTGTCCAAGTACTAGTCTCTGACTGGATATAAATGATCTGTGACAGATATGACAGTATCCTTCAATATCCTGGGCATGTCTTATGGAATTAAGTTAAATCATTGAATTACATACACCACCTTTGGGGTTCATTGTATTGAAAATGCGAATGTTTGTGTGCTGTTATGGGATTGTATGGAACTTCATTAGGAGGAAGAAGGATTAATGTAATCTCTGGGAGATAATGTGAACTGCAAAAGATTATGTTGAACAATATAGCTGACATGATTGATGTTTTGAGAGAATATGAGTGAAGTGGAAAACCTCAGAAGTGGGGAGGTGGGGGAAGGGGAGGAAATTTTGTCCTGAGGGGAGACCTTTTGTCTGTTCACCTGTCACAGGAGATCTGTTCAAAGATTCAATCTGGATTATCCAGGGCCAATGGACAAAGGAAGGATTTTTGGATAAACAGCTTGGTTTTAAACACGCTCAGGGCCTTCCTCCTAATCCAGCAAGCTGACAGGACCTCTGGTCCACGGAGGGCTCCAATCCTTCAGGAAAGGTTGGAAGGCGTTGACCTACCGAGGTCCCATGAGATGGGGTGCTAGTCGGAATCTGAGGCTGTTGTGAACTTGTCACCATGGAATAAAGCCCTGTGTGGGTTCTGAAGCCCTAATCACCTGCCAGAGCTTATGTCAGAGTTGGGGTGATCTCTGGTAAGCTTATGAGCATGCATGTCAGTTCTTCTATTGTTTTTAATATTTTCTCTGTAATGCTTTTATCTTAAAAATACAATATGTTGTAAAGGAAGTGCTGTGTGCTCACTTATAAGTGTAGCAATTACACTGTGCACCATTTCTGAGGAGGGAAGTGAAGCAGGAACCTTAGGCAGACTGTCTTTTGCTAGGAATAACACAGTGAAAGTAGAGAATCATTCATCCTAGAAATACCCCAGTCAGGAGGGAGAGAGATGCAGGTCTCCATCCAAGAAAGGCAAAGTCTTAGAAGCCAGAAGCCGGAGTGTGGGTGTTCTTGCTGAACCACTACAGGGAAGCACAGGTGCACGTGCAGTTGCCCTGAACTGTGACATGGTCATAGGAAGAAAAGCTGGCAGGATATGTTGTTTCTCTGCAAATAAAGGTAGTAAAAAAAAAAAAAAAAAAAGAGAGGAAGGAAAAAAAAAAGACACGTAGAACTGTTTCTCAGCAGGATGGTTCCAAAATGCTCCACAAAAGCACAAGCTGGCTTTGTAAATATAGCTTCATGTTCATCTTTCAAGACAAGAAAGCATCAAATCTAACTGAACAGAGATAATTATGACTATTGTTGATTAAAAACAAAAACAAAAATCAAACACTCCGTCTCTCAAATATACCCCTTTTCCAAGATGGAATATAGGACATTACAAACTGTACATATGATGATGTATAGATAATCACTTTTGTATACACACCTCTGCTAGGTGAGATTTCCTCCAGATTCACTGGAACTGCTTCTAGCCAGGATAATGTAGCAATTAGGAGCGTTAAATGCACTAGATTCTGCCAGTAGTGTGCCCTTCAAACTGTGCTGAACATATGTAACAATGTTAACCTTGACTTCCACTCCCCTCACTCAGCATTCCCCCTGGCAGTTGTTATTCAATCTGATCAATGGCAACTGGCAGTGGTGCAACAATTATACCAGTGAGTCAGGGTCTCTCCAGAGATTTTTGTTATGCACAGTAAATTCTTTTTGTTTCTCTGGCACTGATATTCTTTTATTTAATAAAATGTCCCACTTTGACAGACAGTCAAAAATATATCTATGCTTAAAGAACTGACCTACTTCAATAATTTTTGATAAGGGGTGTGAGAACATATTTTGAGAACCAAAGGGGTGCAGGCTGCAGTAAAAGTTAAGAACCTAGTAAAAAATAAGATGTCCAGTGGGTGTCTTATTGCAGACACTACGAACATCACAATCTCATGTGCTTATATATATAATTTTTCCTCCTTGAAAATGTCTAATAAAAATAAATTATTAAAATATAATCTCACCTATAACTTTTCCCAGGAAGAGCGCCTTTGGGGAGTTGAACTGAGTGTCAGAAGCTGTTGGCAGGCTGTAACTTGCTGGAGGATAATGATCAAGCTGGGGAAAGTAAAAAACAAGAGGAGACTTTTAGAACCATACCCTGTTACACTGCTAATGAATCAGGTCTTCCTTGTGGAGATTATAGGTCCATTTAGATCTCTGTTTCTGGATGCTCTTGTTTTATCTGTGATAACAGTGACAGTACCCTTGAGAGCCAAGGTCAAGCCACTGTTTTGCACAAAATTCACTGTACCTTTAGTGGTCAGAAGTAAATGAAGGGTAGTTCAGGACACTCCTTTTATGCACTAAAAAGCCTGCACAAAGTATTAAAATGGGACGTGTGTGAATGGCCTCAAGGGACACTGCTTTCTAGAAGGTTCTGAGCTCATGCAAGCACATTTATTTCCAAAAATGTGACTATACACAGACAATACTCTCAAAGAACTACAATTATTGGTAACTAACTTCTCTAGCTTCCTTACACAAACTGTCCAAGTAAAAGCCTAAGAGCAGAAGCTTTTGTGCTTATTAAATTGGGAAAGAAGAAAGTGCATTGGTGATGTCATAAGACCTGTAGAAAAACCTCTGTGAGCACATTCAAAAATGATTTTCAGTTGCACATAACTTTACTATTCACCAACTCTTTAAAGCTTAGTCATGGATGTACACACCAGGTTAAAGTCTTAACGTTCAGCCATTTTTGAGTTATCTCTATGGAAAAGATTATAGCAGTATTTTCTTACCTTAGGCAAATTAAAATTTGTTTATAGTCTCACATAAATCAGAAATGACTGAACAGATTTCCTCAGACTTGCAAGAAGAAAGAGTTCACCTTTCAGCTGAGATGGGGCATGTAAAATTTCAGTTTAAGAGAAGATGGTTTTTTCCAGAGTTATAAGCAGGTGAAGACAAAGAGTTAAGAATATAACTGGATTGCGACATAAACCACAGCAGGTGCCAACAAGCACATAGTGAGTTATGTACTTGATATCAGTTTCCATGGTAAAAGGGAATCTGGCATCTAACATCACATGCATAATTTCCATTAACGTTAATGTGAGTTACATGTGCAGCAGGTGAGAAAAATACATCCCTCTTCATTCAGGAGACAAATGGTAATGGCTTAAAACTGAGTTAGAAATCCAAAACAGTGCTGCATTCAATGTTGTCATCATCATAGTCACCTGGTTACTGAACTAACAAAGATTTGACAGAGGTATGCCAGGAACAGCTTGTTGAAATAATTACCCAAAATCTGATTTTTTCAGTCTCTCACAACCGGTTTTACATTAGTCTAACACCACTGACTTCAAGAGAATTGTTTCTGATTCATTCTTGTGTGGGAGGAGAATCACGCTCATCTGTGTGTGAAACCAGAATAGAACTAATTTTCCTGGTTTTCCCCTGACTTGTGCTTCTGTAAATCAGCGGTAACTCCACTGAAGTAAAACCACTATCAGTGGGAGGATAATCAGGCCCAGAAGCACTGAACTTTATTTTGAAATTAGCTAACATTTCCTTTGAACTCTCCCATCTCCATCACCCATCAAGGAAGAGCACTGTCTAAATATTTCTTATTACTGTAGCACAGAATTCTAGCTGTTGGATCTATATGTCTGAGATCACAAGGACACCTGTTATATTTATTTGTACTGTGGGAGCACCTAAGAGCACCAGTCATGGACCCTGTTGTGCTAGTAACTGTACAAACATATAACAAAAACATAATCCCTGCTCCATAGAGCTAACTATGGCTGGACAATGTACCTGGAAAGAAAAGTGAAATTAAATTATGATTCAGTGTGAGCATCTTTATCAAAAAATGTTAGGCACCAATCCTGCCAGCCTGTTGCATGGTGAAACTCCTTTTGACTTTAATGCGAGTTCCATGTGTGGAAGAATAAACCCCTTGATTAATCCAAGGGAAATCTCAATTTTGTTATATAGGGACCGAGTATGGCCTGTTCTGCATATGCATGCTGCAGTGCATCGCCTCAGCCACATGGACTACTGCCAGCACATCAGACTGGTCCTCTGCTATCTATGCTGCCTTCCCATAGAATATCGAGTCCAGTTCAACATCTTGGTCCTTATCTTCAAAGTGCTCAGTGAGCTGGGCCCAGCATACCTAAAAGGTTGCTTCATGCTCTGGGATGAAGGCTGTGTTCACCAACTCTGCTCCTCAGGCACCATGGAACTCTCCTGGGGGCCAGTCCCAAACTGTGGAATGAACTCCCACAGGAACTATGGACCATCACAAACCTCACCACCTTTCGCTCCAAGTGCCAGACATACTTCTTTGACCTGGTCTTCTTTAGTATAAACATATTGTAGTGTGTGCATTTAAAACAAAAAAACATCCTCCCCACCCAAAACCCTACCAAAGCAAAACATGATGAAGCATGGGGTCATTATAGCTTCGCAATAAAATGGCTGTGAGAATATTTTTAACATAGTCAAAATAGCAGACTTCTCCCTAACCATTTTAGCGGAAACTACCACAAAAATTACCTGAGGCTGGCACCTGGCATGGGAAATTTCTCCCAGAACAGTTTAAGTTTGGCAAAGTTACAAGTAACTGAAAACACGGTTATGTACTGAGATGTGTCAGACAACCTCAATTATATGTGGCGTGGCTTTGCTGCCTAGAACAGAATGCAGGGGAGTGAGGAATTCCCCTTACATCACTGCACCAGCTACCTGTATCATGGAGAACAGTGTGGGAGGGAGATTCTACTCTCTCTCTCTCATGCAAGGAGGTGGGGATTAGGAGAAACTCAAACCTTGGCTCTGCCGCTTCCATCCAGCGTGCTGGCCAGTACATCTGTGCCAGTGTTTGGGGGAGATATGCTGTGCCAGGGATGGGGGAAACCAAGAGGCAGAATGTGAATCTCTGAATCATAATCTGTTTCTCAGTCTGCTCAGTGCATGGTGTTAGTAGCAAAGCTACAACTGAGCCCATGTCATGTACTTTGAGCTGGTGAAATTTTGCTGTTGGTATCTGCATGGAAATGTTCAAATTTAAGTAAAAACTGAAAAATTAGGTGAAGAAATCCAAAAGTGCAAGTGTCAGATATCTTTATGGATCTCCTCATGAAAGCTCAACTCAAGTTATTTAAATCCCCCTTTTACTTCCCCTAGAAAAACAGGAATATGGGAAAATGACTGAAGTATATGGTTAGAATGAACCTTCACTTTAAAACCAGAGAAATGAGATTTTATGATTCTTTCCTGGGTGCAAGAAGAAGGAAAAGATTTCTGATTATACATGAAATCAGCCCACTACACCAGCTCAAAGCCCTTGGGGAAGTTCTGGTCTGAATTAAGACCCAAAATTTGTGAGTTGTGCCCTTCTCCAGTTTTGACACTATGAATTAAGGGTTCAGCTGGTGGGGAAATAGTATATAAGGTGCTTAAGGAATCTAAGGTAGGTCAGTGGTGAGATTTCTTTTCTCTTATTTTTCTTATTTGTCTGTGTTCTATTCGAACAAGTTTATAAAAGAAAACACAATTTTAGAAGAATCTAATCCAGGACTTTTCTAGATCAGTGACTGAAGGAACACAGGCAGCTTGGAAGGACTGGATTCTTTCTAAAACTCATGCTCTACTGCCATCCAGTGGCTATTCAGGTATCAGCTGCTAATACTAAACTGCTTGCAGTCATAAGAAATACTGCAATTATCTCATAGACTCATAGACTCATATCTCAGTCTAATGTAGATCAAGACTCATAACAGAAAAAGAATTATTACTATCACATGCTATTTGAAAAGGATATTGCATTATTTAATGAATACAAAATCAATCTTTTGCATATACATAGGATGGCATCATGAATATGTGTTAAATTATAGCTTCTTGATTATCTTTCTGAGTGTTCATTACAGCTTCTTTTCTTCTAAAAATAATTAATTTCATTTGAGCCGAATATAAATAAAAACTGGTAGAAAACATTCAGGTTCAGTTCTCAAGTCACATCAAGCCAACAAGGTTGACTTTATCTGACGTTGCTGTTGTTTAGGGAGAAGTTCAATAAAATTCCATTTCTTTTAAATAACTACTCACTTTGATAATGTAACTCATGCTTGCTGCTGGTGCACTTTACTGGTCTTTCGCAAAAAAGCAATGAGCACACCTGGCTCGCACATGAAGTAAAATGCAGTGTAAACTAATCTTTTAGGTAGACCATATCCCCTTGGGGCTGGCAGAGGCCAGGGTCACCACCTAATGCTCTCCTGAGCCCTATGTAGAGGTCCTTCCCTCCTACTTATTCAGGATAGAGGAGAAGAGGCTCTCTATATCTTATTCTGATGTTAATGGTAATAATGTCACCTTTTCTTGGACATTTATTGCTATCTTTTACTGCAGAGCTAAAAGAAGAACCCAGGTATCCTGACTCCAACACAGTGCTTTAATAACAAAATTATCCTGAATATATCCAGATACATGACTGCTTCCTATCAAATACCTGTGAGTATTCAGGGTGGTGTCGGCGCATTTCACAACAAGCAGCCCAAACCCAGAAGTCCTTACTCGGTTATTAATCAATTCTTATTCCAGTAGAATTCCCATTGACTGCTATGAAAACTTTGCCTGAGTGAGGCCTGAGCAAAATCTGAGTGAGCACATCAAGATTTGGCCCAGCATTAGAATTTCACAGCCACATTTTCTCATTAGGGTCTAGTGAGTAGGCGACGGTTCAATAATGGCTCTACCACCAATTTAAGGCCTGATCTTGCACTTCTGAAGGTAATGGGGTTTTGCCATTGGATTCAATGAGACCAGGCTCAAGTAGTGGATACGTGACTGTATGCAACTGAACCTAGAAACTTGCTCTGTGACTCTGAGTAAATCCTTGAACCTCTGTGTGGCTCAGTTTGCCCAAGTGCAAAATGGATATGGAACCAACTGGAATGTAGTGAAGTTTAATTAACATTTGCATTAGATATTCAGATGAAATTTGCTATATAGATGTAATTATTATTTGTTTTAAGTAAGACTCCAAATTTTCTTCTCCAGGGCTATACGCTGATTTAAGAACTACTGCTTAGGCTATTATAGTCTTCTTCCAAAGGGATTAACTGCATTCACTTATAATAAAAGCTTTTCACATTGATTTAAATTGGAAATGCAATCAGCATAAGATGCATCGCAGTTAAAAATTAAACACACAAGGTTTCCTCCATCCCCTTAAAAAAATAGATCCTTAGCTCATGTAAACTACTGTAGCACCACTGAAGTCAACAGAGCTACACTGATTTACAGCAGCTGAGGTTCTGGCCCAATATGTGGAAAATATGCAAGCTCAGATGAAGGCTTAATAATTAGGTATGTTTCTAAACGTTGGTCTCAAAATGTAACAGGAGCACTAACATGAAAACAGGCCCCTGTTTTGTCTTAAATTAATTCTTTACCTTGACCACCATCAACTGAAATAACATTATGGTAATTTCAGATCATTGTGCACTCTTTTCCCCTATGTTTAACTGATGAACTTTACGTCAAATGTTAACAGAACGAATAATAGATTATTTAAGGCCAGGTTATTAGAATTAAAGAGTGTGACCCCTTGTGCTCAAAGACAACATTAATGGGACATTAATTTGTCCAATATGTACTGTCATACAATGTAAAATGTGTATCTGTTTCTGGTTATGTTTATTTTATATATGGATTTTTAGGCTTTTAACCTTATTTCTGAGAATATTTTGTGACTTTTTCTGGGCATTTAGTCACAATAGCATTATGTCAATATAATGAGCTCACACACAGAGAAACACATATGCTTTTATTATATGAAATATATTATATAAATTATCTTTCTGCATACAGTGTATCAGGTGAGAGCCAGTGTTTTGTGACATGATCTTAAGGAAGAATTTTGAAAACATTGATTTTTTGGGTGGCTCATTTTCTTTAAACAGCATGATCTCTTTTAATGGAGCCTGATTTCTAGTTGGTGAGTGCTCAGCACATTCTAGAAGTGCAGCTCCTCTGAGGCGTTTCAAACACTGAGTCATCCGACACCATTTGAAAATCTTGGCCTAACTCTTAGACCTTATCTACATTTGCAGTGGTGTATAGGGTACAGTAGCTATGTCCCACAGTGAAACTCAGTGAAAGGCTTGGCAGCTCCCCACTGCTAGAGCCAAGAAAAGGCTCCAGTGGGGGGAGCTGCTGGAGCTTTTTCCCCACTGCAATGAAAGCCTCTGGCAGTGGGGAACGTTTCACTACAGTGGGGAGGCAGCAGGACACTATACAGCTAAAAAATAGCAGTGTTGACATGGGAGCTGTGTAGAGAGCTGTGTAAGGTACATACTCTGGAGGTTTAGGCATGACCGCTACTCACCTAAGCTGTGCATCACCATCTACAGTGCTATTTATACCAGCGCTAGTTAGGAGGGTAGTGTCTGTGTTCAACATGTCACGGAAAGTGTAGACTTCCCTTAGTAACAGTAGTCACCAATGCTGCTTCATACACATTTGAGTAGACTGAGACAGATAGCCCTTAATACAAAAATGATTAATGTTTCCTGGAGATGAAAACCTTCAAAATGAAGCATCATTGAATGTATATAATGTTGACATCTAGAGTTTATAATAAACACCAATATTACAATAAAATATTCCCCTCCCAGAGAACCACTGGCTGTGTCTCATCATATACACAGAAAGTTAGCAATCAACCTCCGCTCTCTGGAAGACTTCATTTCAGTATCTTGTTATATGTATAGTTCATTGCCATTTGTTCAACATGAAGAGAAATGGGTTGAGATTCCACTTGCATTAGGTTTAGGAAATAGGACTCACACTTCAAAAATCTTTTTTATTTCACCTTTTTCTCTTAGGGGTTTTAATTCCTTCAGAAAAAACCTGAGAATTAATCTTGCTTTGGGATCAGATAAGAAAGATTGATCAACTAGCAGACTATGGGATGCCATAAGGAACATTTATCCTGTCAGGGTGGAAAAAATACCAAAATAAGGCAATGAGTTCATGAAAGATTTACAAATTATGGTCTGTAGAGTCTTTCTTGGTGATCTGGAGAATGAAAGCTTTTGAGAACCAGGCTATGTGTAAGGGGTCTGTGAAAGTTGGTTGTTACCACAGAACAGTGGTTTTCAACATGTGGTCCGCAGATCCCTGGGGTTCCGCAGACGATGTCTAAGATTCCCAAAGGGGTCTGCACCTCTATTTGAAAACTGTAGGGGTCCACAAATGAAAAAAAGTTGACAACTGCTGCTCTAATACGCGTAAAGCTTTGAGACTTTGCTAGCTGATTGACAAGTGGGGGGGTGGAGGGGTGGGAAGAAAAAGATTTGTCTGCAATAATACATAGTTCAGCTTAGCAGCAGCAAGTCTAAGGAGTGCAAATGGTTACAGCTTCAGGTTTCATAAAAGCAATACAACCTTAGGGCTAAATTCTGTCCTGGGATGTATACGAAAGATTTCTGTTGATTTATTTTCTTTCTGTTGAGTTCAATGGGAGTCACACATGTGCCAATGAGGAGAGAAGGTCCCTATGGCCCCTGAATTTCAGGATATTAATATTTGACTCTCCCATTTAGTAAAGAGGGATATGGACTTTTTTGCAAATTTTCCAGTCCTTCTGGTTTCAACTCAGTCATAAACTAATGCGTCATTGTTTTTCTCATGGGATTTTGGTCTTTCTACTTCTTGTTTTTGATGAAATTGGAAAATGCAGAACCACACCCAGTTTACTAAACTTCTCTGAATTGCAAAAAGCAAAAAATAAAAAAAAATACACTGGGTTCATTTCAAGCATTTAGTGAAGGCTCAGGCTTGCATTCACTTTATTTGAATTGAATCATCAATCATTACTTATAAGACAGTCCTGTCTCTACCAAGGTGTGTTCCAAGAACGTTTTACACTATTTCCCTGAGTACATTCTCTCCATCATGCTTCAAGTCCCCTCCAGCCTAAGAAGAGCGAATTGCCAGTCACCCTTGAATTTTGTATCCTGAGCATGAGTGCTGATGTTTCTGGCATAGGTTCTGATACTTCCATGTGTTACATCTGAGCAGGCAGGTGCAAAGATGTTTTGCATCCTAGGCGAAACTTCTACCTTGCGCCCCCTAGCCCCGAGCATTGTGGCAGCTCTCTGCCCCCCCTTGCCCTGAGGCACCCCCCTCGTGACAGCTCCCACCCGGCCTGGGAAGCCGTGAGCCACAAGCCCACCACTTCTCCACCTCCTCCCCAAGCACGCTGTTGCTGCTCCACTTCTCCCGCCTCCCAGGGTTGCAGCACCAATCAGCTGTTTGGCGCCGCAAGCCTGGGAGGGAGAGAAACAGAGCAGGGCAGCGCGCTCAGGGGAGGAGATGGAGCAGAGGTGAGCTGGGGTGGGGAGCAGTTCCCCTGCGTGCCGCACCCCCCCTTACTTGCTGCAGGCAGCCCTACCTGTGCCCCACTGCCCCAGGTCCCTCCTCCTAAATGCCGACGATGACTGGGGCGGCCGAAGATCCAGCCACCACGGTCGCTGCCAAAAGACCCGAAATGCTGCCCCCCAAATGCTAGTGCCCTAGGTGACCGCCTAGATCGCCTAATGGGTTGCACCGGCCCTGCATCTGAGGAAGTGGCATCCCATAAAGACATTTATGCATAACCCTTTGCAAGACCAGAGGTATAGCCCTCAGGCTTCCAGAGGTAAAATAATAGCTTTATAGAAAAAGATAAACCTTTGGTGAGACCGGAACCAGGGTTTCCAGTGTTTCAAACATATGGCATGTTTTGGCTGTTGGCCTGAAAGAAGAATGGCTTGTTCTGAATGAGATTTGAGTGTATGTGGATGGGTGTAAAAGAACAGTTCATTGTGAGGTGGATTTCAGATACCAGACTCCATGGTTCCAGAAATAAAAGAGTGTGGACCACTTGCAAATGGTTATTTAATGCATCAGGAAAATTTAAGCTTCAAAATACAGGCCCAAGAGAAGAAAAATGTTTTAATATAAGAACATTTAGAAAACAGTTTCATTTTGCAAACTGTAGATGGGAGTATGTTAGATTTTATGCCAGACACTGATATTACTTTCGAACGACATTCATATATTTCATGAAGCTTATATAGGATGGCGAAAGTGTTCCTGTAGAAATGTGTTGGTCTGGGTGGTACATAGCCCTGGGGTACATAATACATCCATGGAAATGGCTTTAAAAGAAGGCATGGAGATTTGGAGACCGGCTGAGAATCTACAAATATATCCCAATAAGGAAACTGATTAACATTATATTTTGCTGTGTTCCTTTGGGTATTATTCTATTTAATATTAAAATACATCCCATTTTTATTTCTTGTGTAACAAACTTAATAGCTCTTATATAGCACAACAGGAAAAACAAGTATAATAGGAAGCATATTGTCCATATTCCATCCTCATTTAGAATCTTGATTTTTGGGGCACTGCATGGGAAGCCAAAGGGAGAATGTAGAAGTCTAGCCCTGAGGCAGAAATTCTTTTCATTCATGGCTCTATAAGGGCATAATCCAAAGTCCAATGAAATCAACAGAAAAACTCTCATTGACTTCAATCGACTTTGGATCAGGCCCTAAGCATAGGGAGATTTTTTCTTGGACTTCTTTTTTATTATTTTAAAATGAGGCTTTACTTTTGTGTGAATAACTCTAAACACCATTTCTTTCCCCAAAAACTTGATATTCGATTGAGACTGTTCTGTTGTTTATGATCTGGAAAATACTCTACTGAAGTATTAAAACCTTTAATGAAGTCAAAACAAATAAAACTCGCCCTACATGGCCTAAAGCCCAGCTCTTGACTTTTCATTTACTAGGATAACATAGTCCCCATTTGTCTTACTTAGCTTCTTCCTGTCCACAGGTGAACTTACGCAGTCTTGGAAATGTGCCATGGCTACTGGTAGTTGACATTTTAATAGAGGTGAGACACAAGAATTTTTATAAGCAAATTTAAACGTTGTCCACGTCATCAAAAAAGCAGAAGCAAAAAAGATCAAATGTTTACCTATATGAATTTTTTTTTAAATACAGTCTTCTTGAAGCCTGGACCAACAGTTAACACTGGACACAATTCCTGAGAAAATGGTGGCATTACAAACAGGACACAGTAGTTTAATGAGGCAATAACTGTTGATTTATTCACAGTCACTGAATGAGAAAATTGTAATATGCAACCTGTTAGACAGAGTCCCTGTTACTTTGTTTAAATATGCCGATATTAGTGATGAGGGCCATAATTCCAACAATTAAAATCATTCACACTAAACATCTGTTTTTAAGCCTATATTTATTTATGTCAAAGATTTTAATCAAGTTCTGATTGACCGGCACAAAGACATAAGTTACTGTCTAAGTATTCAACAGACTTATGTTTATCGCATCAGCTGGAGTACCAATGGGCTCAATAGTGAACCTCTTATTCTATTTATTCATAAGTGATACCCCTGAGAGTTGTGATAAAACAACTCCACAGAACATAAGTAGTAGTGATTTATTGTCAGAGTGAAGATTATTTAAATATTTTGAACACTGAATGTACCCTACAGGGTTATTACAGTAAGTTAGAGAGACAGGTATTCTGAATATGAACTTGCTGTTAACACAAGAAAAACAAACCTCATGCACTGGAGTTGGTGCACTCATGAGAGTGACATTTTATAGCGCCGTGAGAGTTTGAGAAACTGCATCGGGCAAGCAAGCTGCCTCATTTAAAGAGGTAAACAATCTGCTAGTCTGACTGGAAAATGGTTTATAAAAGAAAACACAAGTCCACTTGGTGCAGCAGTATTGTGCCAAAGAGAACTCAAACATTGTGACCTGCCTTAGGACACTGAGGCCTTGTCTACGCTGGCAAGTTTGTGAGCCATAAAGCAGCTATCTGTGCTGTAACTCCTGAGGTGTACACACTGCCAAGCCACTTAGTGCACATACACTGTGCAGTTGCAGCGCTGTAAAAAAAACACCCCGATGAGAGGTATCGAGCTTTCTGCGCCGGGGGGTACTGCGCCATGATGCCAGTGTAGACACCCTGGTTGATTACAGCACTGTGATTGACCTCCAGAAGGTGTCCCACAATGCCTGTTCTCGCCTCTCTGGTCATAAGTTTGAACTCTACTGCCCTGCCCTCAGGTGACCAACTGTGAGCCCCACCCCTTAAATTCCTTGGGAATTTTGAAAGTTCCCTTCCTGTTTGTTCGATGACGCTTGCAGTGGTCTCAGCGCGTCTTTCCTGGCGGCCATGCCTGCTCCATGAACCAGGCGATCCCCCACTTGGAGCAATGCCGAGCTGCTGAACCTCATTAACATTTGCAGATAGGAGGCTATCCAGTCCCAGCTGCACTCCAGCCATAGGAATTATGATACTCATGGACAGATTTCATGATGCATGACAGAAAGGGGCCACGATTGGGACACACTGCAGTGCAAGGTCAAAGTGAAGGAGCTGGAGGCAAACCGCCAGTCCACTGCTGTGCCCATGAGCTGCCAGTTCTACAAAGAGCTGGACACGATACTCGGTGGCAACCCCCCCTCCACTGCGAAGGCCACTGTGGATACTTCGGTGGCTTGCATTCCAATTGAGAGTGGATCGAGTCAGGAGGAGGAACTCTTGGATGAGGATGTGGAGGGGGACCTAGAGGCAGAGGATGACTCCGAGGTCAGAGATGCATGCAGTCAGGAGTTCTTCTCTACCCCAGAGGAGTCTAGCCAGTCACAGGTGTCGGAGCTTGGTGAAGCACAAACAGGAGAAGAGGCCCCTGGTAAGTGACTCTGATTTTGGGAATCGCTGAAGTGAGTTGTTGGGGGCAGGAGGGTTGCAGAAAGCAGGCTGGTGTCTGTATAATGCACATACCACAACATGCCTAGCCTGAGCGGCGGAACAGGGTGTTGATTGACTCCCTCACTTCACAGGAATCTGCCGCAGAGATCTCCACAAAATTCTCATGGAGATACTGGGCAATCCAATGCCAGAGGTTCGTTGGCAGAGCTGCTTTGTTTCTTGGCCCATTAAGGGTGACTTTCCCACACCACTCTGCTGTCATGGGGGCAGGTATTGCTGCACACAGGTGAGTTGCATAAGAGACAGGGCGGAAGCTGCAGTCTTGAAGAAGACCCACCCTTGATTCCCTGCTCACCTTCAGCAGTGAGATATCTTCCATAAGGAACACAGCCTATGGAAAATGTGGGGACAGTAATGATTATAAGGCCCCCTCTCCCCCACAGTGCTGGCTCTCTCCAAGAGCCAAGTGTCCAGTACGGTCCTGCAACACTGATTTCCCCTGCCCCTGCGGTTACACACCATTTTGGGGGTCTTGTGGCTCATGTGTGCTTGCCGGGGGTCAACCAGTTAATGACAGGTATGTGAATCGTAGCTGAAGTACAGTACCCACTGCACTGTACTCCAAAGGAGAAGGTTGGATAGGGCACCTGGATATACACTAATCTTTAACTGTTCCGGGACCCCACCTCCACCTGGAATCCTCCCTTCCCCCACCCCCCTCAATTCTGATGTGGTTTTTTTGTTTCTCTCTCCCTCCAGTTGTTGTTTTTTAATAAAAGAGTTATTTTTGTTTAAAAGCAATTTTTAGTCTATTAATTGAAAGCAAACAGAGCCCTGCAAAGCAACAGGCGATTTTCTTAAACCTTCATAGTACATTGTCTGCACCAATCAGAATCACCTCCTAGCATTACAAGCACTGCATTTCCAAGCACAGCAACAAATATTAGTGGCTTTCAGCTTCAGAGTGCTGCCTCAAGGCATCCCTGATCCTTATGGCCACACACTGCACCCCTCTAATAGCCCTGGTCTCCGACTGTTCAAATTCAGTCTCCAGGCACTGAGCGTCAGCAGTCCCACCCTGAGTGCTTTCACCCTTCCCTTCATTCGGTCCAGCCTCCCATATAGGCAGAGCCAGCAGGCCTTTAAATGGCCAAAACCACACTCAACAGTCATTCTGCACTTGCTTAGTCTATTGTTGAACTACTCCTTGCCACTGTCAAGATGCCCTGTGTCTGGCTTCATAAGCCACGGCATTAAAGGGAAGGCAGAGTCTCCCAGGATCACAATGGACATTTCGACTTCCCCTATTGTGATCTTCTAGTCTGGGAAGAAAGTCCCTGCCTGCAGCTTCCTGAACAGGCCAGTGTTCCGAAAGATGTGTGCATCATGCACCTTTCCAGACCAGCCTGCGTTAATGTCTGTGAAATGCCCACAATGATCCACAAGCACCTGGAAAACCATAGAGAAATACCCCTTCCGATTAATGTACTGGTTGGTTATGTGGTCCAGTGCCAGAATTGGAAGGTGTGTGCCATCTATCACCCCTCCGCAGTTAGGGAAACCCATTTGTCCAAAGCCATCCATGTCACGCACGTTGTCCAGAGTCATGGTTTTTCGGAGCAGGATGCAATTAATGGCCCTGTACACTTCCATTAACATGACTCCAATAGTCGACTTTCCCACTTCAAACTGGTTAGTGACCGATCGGTAGCAGTCTGGGTAGTCGGCTTCCACAGTGCAATCGCGATGCGCTTCTCCAATGACAGGGCAGCTTCCATTCTCGTGTCTTTGTGCTGCAGGGCTGGGGTGCGCTCATCACAGTCCCATGAATGTGGCTTTCCTCATGCAAAAGTTCTGCAGCCACTGTTCGTCATCCCAGACGTGCATGACATTGTGATCCCACCACTCAGTGCTCGTTTCCTGAACTCAAAAGCGGCATTCCACTGTGGTCAGCACCTCCATGAATGCCACAAGCAATATCATGTCATAGCTACTACACATGGCAAGATCAATGTCAAACTCCTCTTGACTTTGTAGCTTAAGGAATAACTCCACTGCCACTTGTGATGTGTTAGTGAGAGCAAGCAGCATATTGGTCAACATTGAGGGATCCATGCCTGCAGACCGAAGATGCAGAGTTCATAGTACACAAACTACTGAAAGATGGTGCCAAATTTGGACGGAAGCACAGAGATTGCTGGGATGTGAAGTGATGCATCACAGGCATTGGGACAGGACCCAGAATGCCCCGCGACCCCCTTTGCCTTCCAACAACTCTTAGCTGCAGAAGAGGAAGAGATGCTCTGTGGGATAGCTGCCCAGAGTGCACCGCTCCAAATACCACCGCCAAGTGTCGCAAGTGTGAATACATTACTGCGCAGGCAGCCGACAGTGTAAACACACAACAGCAGTTTCCCTTCAGTGCTCTCTGAGCAGCTTTGTAATTGCTGGTGTTGTAACTCTGCCAGTGTAAATGTGCCCTGAGAAAAGACGTTACTTTGTTCTCTAACACCCACATTTTCAAGTACAGAGAAGCACACATCTTCCCAAATTCTGAGAAATGGCAGGTGATATTAATCCTGTGTCTCGAAATAGGCTCTGCATCAAAGGTTAGTGCAGCCCACCAGAACAAAACAATGCCTTCTTCTCTTAAGTATGTATATGCCCACGTTAAAGCTGTCTCATTTACAGGGGAAAAACAGGTAAACCTCAAAGCCTTCCCTTTTCTAGGGTACGAACCAGAACCAAATTAAAATCCTCCCTTTTCCAGGGCATGATATGGGTAGCACAGGATTTTTCCTATCATGAGCCACTCCTTTCCTTATCCTCTTTTTCATGCATATTGTCTGGGCCCTGTAGTTTAATAAGCCTTACCTGCATCTGCTCCCCAACTATTTAACCCAGTTTTGTTCCATACATCTGCTGACCTGACAGGGTAAAAAGCCCTCAACCTAGTTTACCCTATCAGTGCAACCTTAGAGGTGTGTGGAAGCCTCCAAGGACCCAAGTGGATAGTTTACTCTCTCTCACTCTCAACGTAACATACTGCAAAAATGTTGGATTAACCCCATGAGATGCTAGAGTTAGGCTAATTAATGCAAGGCGGGCACCCTTAATTGTGCTGGCATTTTCCAAATAGAGTCTGGAAGAGGGTTTCATATCCCATCACCAAGTTCGAGAACAAATTGTAACAATCAGCCATACATCTTCAGGAAACATTCCAGGCACTATAAAATAGAAGCATTTAAGGTCCAGAGGAAAAACTGACTACAAATCTTATCTGCTATCAGTTTATAGTTTGATAAATAAGAAACACCCTATCAAACAGTTTGGTGAATAGTCTATACATGTTACACAGTTGCTGAGGCTGTGACTCTTTTTACAAACAGAAGAGTAACTTTCTGAAGAAATTCTGCCTCAGTGCAACCAAAGTGATTCTGAATCAGAGATGCGTGCGTACTCGACTGTGAGCTTCAGGCAAATGATGCCATAATCCACTGACAAAGCTTCCCCCTGCTGCTTTTTTACTGGCAGGTATCCATTTTGATCACCTCCTGGTAAATGCAGTGACAGCTCCCATCCTTGATCTTTTCGCTTGGTTCCCAAGGAGACCTCCTCTTGTTATATTTTATTCATGGTGCCTGCTGTGTTGGTTCCCCCACATTGTAAACTAGGTGAGGGGATTAAAAAAGCCAACATAACATAAGGAAGTCAACTCTTTGGATGCCTTAAGTATGGACCAGCTATCTGAGATTCCTTGAGGGACCTGTAGGGCAATCTTCAAACATCCACTATTTAAATAACTAAAAAACCTACCAACAAACCCTGCCAGAAAAATGTTTCTCTCATTTTCTCAGATGTGGAATTTCTCTCCAAAATTACACTGTTCTAAGGCTGAGGAAGGGCAATATTCAATTCTACACTAATGACAGAATTAAAGTCCCATATCTTACAACATATTAGTGCTAAAAGCAGGATTTATACCAATAGAAACCCCAGAAATTCTCCCTTTCTGGTGGACATACAGCTTTTGTTTTTAGCCTTAGCAGCTCACAAATACTATGACATTATTATGTACAATAAAGCTATTTTGTGTAATTTTCTGAAGTTTCTAATATGTATTCTCTCTGTCTCTAAGTCTTGGACAGCTGGAGTCATGGTGCTAAGGGAGCATAAAGGCAGAAGAACATTTTTGAATACTTTCTAAATATTTCTCAAATAGTTTTTCTATAAAATTTGAGACATTTGTACAATAAATGAAGCTGCGGTGTGATATAAAGGTTTTATTGGAACTTGTCTGGGATGATATGCCTATTTTATTTTTGGTTTGCCACTTGTAAGTACTCAGTCTATCTGAAACTCATGGCAGTAAAGCTTTTATACCACACCATTCGTTATTCTCCATATGTATACACATATGTGACAGGAACTGAAAGCAGCTCTATCTGATTAACATATAGTTAAACAAAGAAAAAGGTGTTTAGAAAACTTTAACTGCTTCTCACAGTGCCTCTGTGAGGTACCAGCGTAGCAGCCATGTTAATCTGTATCTGCAAAAAGAGCAGGAGTACTTGTGGCACCTTAGAGACTAACAAATTTATTTGAGCATAAGCTTTAGTGGGCTACAGCCCACTTCATTGTATGCATGTAGTCTTCCACTTCATGAATCTGAAGAAGTGGGCTGTAGCCTATGAAGGCTTACTCTCAAATAAATTAAGGTGCCATAAGTACTCCTGTTCTTTCTGTGATAGTATTGTGCTCATTTACAGAGAAATAAACAGAGACACAAATAGGTGAAGTACTTGCCAGTGTCACACAGAAAATGAATTAGGACTGGAACTCAGGAATCTAGAGTCCTAGGCCCTCAATCATACTCCTTCACTTATGTCCCAAATCCTGCCAACACTTATGCACATCCTGAATTTTATCTTCTTGAAGAGCTCCATTGGCCATACCTCCATTGAGCACAGTGGATCTATTCATGTTCATAAATTTAAGGATAGGCATATTTAAAAGAAAGGCATTGGTAAGAAAGAAAGGATGCTCCTATAACTAGCTCACAAGACTGGGATTCAGTAGATATGGGACTAGTTATGCTATGTTTGTAACATGTATTTGTATCTTGGTATGGAAGGCAATAATAGTAATAGTTTTATACCTATGACTATCACTGTTAGTAATAAAGCTGTATAGTATTCAAAGGCTCAGATGTATATTTACCTGGAGAACTATGTCCCTTTCATTCCGTGTGACATTAACACTGTGTGGCTGTCCATTTGCCATGTTTCTGTGGTCAACATCAATGTTATATGGCTCTCCAGTGCCTCCAAGGTTGTATCGAATCTGTAAGTTTCCTACAGAAAGAAATGTACAACATTTTAAACTATTTACACCTTTATTTCCCAGAACTTTTTTTCCCCCTCTTCATTTCATTTTTAACTTATGACCTCCATAATTTCATATTTAAATCGCTCTTGGAGTTGAGCTCTGCTGCAGAAGAATTTAAATAGGAAGAGTCAGTGCCTGACAATTTAAACCTAGTGGGGGTGGTAATTGTTTCCAGTTTACAGCCATAAACCAGATAGTGACCAGTGTCTCAAAACCAAAGCAGCTGCAAACCGTACTAACTAAAAAAAAAACAAGTCAGAATTATACATGAAATGGTATGAAAGTGACTTATAAATGTTAACGTATAAAGCAAGACTGTTTTGTGTTGAGATTGTTATCCTTGCCCAAATAAAATTGTTAAAGCTAAATACAGAAATAAAAGAATAATCGTTTTATTTGGTAGCGGGAATAAGGATTTCCATCAATAAATTAAGGATACTTATGGAATAAGTATAACATCTGATTTATGACAGATGAATATTGAAATTATATGTGAACACAAGGCTTTCTTTCCATCCCATTTAGTTGTTGTTTATGGATCAGCTGTCCTTGGGGTGTTTTGAAGGACTCTGAAGGAAAACTTTTAGTATTTGATGCAAAAGAGTTTTGACAAATGGGTGATTCAAGTTAGGTTGCTAAGCAGAAGTGGTCAATTTTTTTTCATTGCAGCTCTTTTTCAATGGAGAATTGGTTTTTTGAAACTTTTTTTGCAGAAAATTTCAATATTTCATCAGAAAACTGAATGCCCTCACACAAACGTTTTCAGTTTTTAGCCAAACCACAAAATATTCTGATTCAAAATGATGCTGTTATACACCATGGGAGCTGTAGTTCAGATATCTTATGCTTCCATTTTCTCTGGCTAGATTACTTCTCCCATGATGCACCATGGCCCGGGATTCCTATGATGCATTCTCTCCCCTCACCAAGAGAGAAAAAGGTTGTGCATCTTTAGAGATATAGTCTGGCCAAAGGGCCCAGACCACGGAAGAGAATAGGAGCATGAGGCATCTGAATTACAACTCCCATAAAACACAGCAGCACCATTTTGAATTGAAATATTTTCTTTTTTGATATTTCAACAAAAAGTCTGAATTTTATACTTCCCCCCCCAAATCTCTCTTTTCTAGCCAGCTCTACTTCTAAGTACCTTTTTATGCATCTAAATAGGTGGCCCAATTTTCAGAAGTGCTACGCACCCAACAGTTTCCACTGACTTCAACAGACATTACCGCGTAAGGTGAACACGTCTGAAAGTTAGGCCACTTATTTAGGTGTCTAAAAGTGGATTTAGAGCAACCTTTACTGAAATGTTGACTGTATGGTTCTAATCTTATATTTGAGTTGTAATTCTGCTGGAAAGGTGCCATCTGTCTTTATTGATGTAATATTTATAAAATTAGAATTAAATAATAAATATGGCTCCAATCCTGCAACTTACAATGTGTGGGCAGAGGGATGCATTTTCACAGAGTCCCACTGAAGCCAATGGGTTCTGCAAAGGTGCAGCTGTCTGCCCATGTATTGTAAATGTGAGGATTGGGGCTTATATTAAAAATATATAAATGCATTTGTGAGTTTCAATGGGCTCTTAATAAACCACAAAAGCCAGGACTATTTTAAGATTCTATATAAT
Organism: Gopherus flavomarginatus; assembly: GCF_025201925.1. Lineage (NCBI taxonomy): Eukaryota > Metazoa > Chordata > Testudines > Testudinidae > Gopherus > Gopherus flavomarginatus. Next base: position 101,928,689 of record NC_066618.1, on the reverse strand, counting down.
GCAGCACTCCAAATGCAAACTGGAAAAAAAAAGTTCATTCTTGTCCATATGCACTTCTCCTCTTCTCAGAAATACCACTCACCTCCTTCCTGATCTTCCCTTCCCAACAATGACAAGCTGCACTAAACATTTGAGACTGAGTTGATATTGTAGCTGCTTCCAATTAAGTGACACTGACAAACATTGCTTAGAGCTTGATCTTGGAAACACTTTGGCACGTGAATAAAGTAATTCACAAACTAAGAGTCCGCAGGATCAAGCTCTGGAATTTCACTGTATTCACTTTGATTATGTAACAAACTAATTTTGGGGGTTGAGGTGAGAGGGGCAATGGCAGCAGAGGATATCACAGTGCTTTAAAAAAGGGCTATATTCATAAAGAAATTTATGTGTGATGACACATCATCACCACACCTAACTTTTAGTAAGGGTTTGTGAATCCCAATGGGATGTGGTTTTGGAATTTTGGTGTTTAAAATGGCAGTAGCCCGAAGTGATTGGCTGTCAAAAAAAAAATGCCTCTGTGAGATGGGTATTAGCTTTGTGTTTTATACAGGGACAATGACACACACAGACCTGTCCATGGTCTAACAGCAATTCAGGGATAAAGCCAGTTACAGAATCCATAACTCGTCTCCAAGACCTGTAGTCTAACCATTAGACCACAAGCCTTCCTTATTTATGTTTTTTATAATCCAGTGTTTCTTAGTGTTCCTATTTCCTGACATTAGACCTACCCTTACTTGAATTGAAGTCAATGGTAAAACTCCCACTGATGTCAGTGGGAGCTGGATCAGGCCCTTGGTGGTGGGAGGGATTAAGGAAAAGTAAAGGTGACAGAAAATAATAGGTTGTATAGTACACATTTCAATGCAAGAATCTGACTTTAAACCTCCCGCCCTTATAATCTAATCTCTCTATTTTATATTTATTAAAATGGATGCTGCTTTGGGTTTTTATGCCAGAATCTCAATCCACCCTATGGGCCTGACTTTCAACTCGATTACACCAGTTGCATGGGACTCCATTGACTTGAAAAGAGTTACACCAGTGTAAAGCTAGTGCAATAAAATACAGAATCAGGCCTTGCGTCTCCTGTTTTGAAATTACATGGTTGGAGAGATCTTCTCATTAGCTCATGGCTTTTGCTTTGGCTATTGTGTGCCAATTTTTTTTTTAATCAGTAGTAACTTCAGCGGAGAAAGCTCAGAATGATCACTTACCAGATGGCTTGACAAGCACTGCCATGTAGTCCTGAGTGTAAGAGCTGATGTATAGGAGGACACAAGGGGACTTGGTGGTACTGAAGCTGAAACTGAGCGCCTCCTTATTCAATCTGAGGTCTGGCACAGTGTTATCATGGTCTGTAGAGCTCAACATAGTTCGGCTGACTAAGTCTTTCACACTGATCCCTGGGGACTGGAAATTATATCGGAGCCACATCCCCTCTTCAAAAAATGCTCCAACGTCTTGAAAACAATAACAGGAAGAGAGGTAAAGGAGAAAGTGAATGTGCTGAGACATTCTTTGAAAAATACCAGGAATAAATAGCAATAAATAAATTATTATTATTGAACGTAATTGGTGCTCCTTTATATGTCCATCTAGGATGAAGAAATGAAGCACCTTGCAACCATTAACAAATCAAATCGATCCTCATAACTTCCCTAAGAGGAAGGAAAGTACTATTCCCATTTTATTGATGGAGAAATGAATACACAGAGAGAGAACCTAATTTGCCCAAAGTTATGCAGAAAGCTTGTAGGACATCTGGGAATTGAACCCAATTGTCTGAGTCCTACTGGATTGTGGAATAATCTTACAGGGATTGTTGAATACTCCAGCACTTGAGAGATTTAAAATGAGATCAGACAAAGAACAGAAAAATCATCTACTGATGGGGCAAGTCTATACTGAAAAGGCTGAGGGGTATTTACCAACTTTAACTTCTAAGAACTTGTGTTTTTGCACTGAGTGGCTTAGGGGAAGAAAGGAGCTCTTTTCCTTCTAATGCCCCTAGCAGGAGGCAGGCACAATGGGGATATTTGTGGTCCTGAAGAATCGTCAGAGAAGTTCAACATGCCAAAGAAGACGTGAACTGGTCAGTAGGGCATATAGCTAGGGTTCCTTTCCCTCAAGCAATCTGCTAGCATTTAGAGGCCAATGGTGGGTGAAGTGCACACTGTACTCCTTTTTGGGGGAGGCGGGGTGCACATATGAGCACTCTTCCCTCAGTGCCTTGGAGACATCCTGCTTGTTTGTGTTCTTTGTGAGCAGAATGCCTCCCGTTAGGCACTACACTTCTATACCCTACTCAATGTAGCTATGGTTCTCAAAGCCGGAATTTAGCCAAAAGAGAGCAGCAACCATATTAATAATATTTAGGGGAACGAAGAATTAAAACATTAAAATCAGCATTTATACAAAATAATTAAAGCTAGGCCTTTGTGAACATTCAAAAGAGAATGCTGCCTCTAGCCCATTTCTACCAATAACTCCTCAGTCTTAAAAATGTATTACAGCACAATAATTCAGCATTAAGGCCCTTCCACTGTGCCAATATCCTAATATTATTTACTACCTCACATCAAGAGACTAGATAAAGATAGATCAAGCATAAGAAACACTAAACAGATTAGAAGGTCCTAGAGGCGAGAAAACACAGTAAAGAAAAATAGAAAAGAACATTTAAAACTTTTTCATTCTACTAAGCATTCAAATAAAATATAAAAATAACTGCTTTTATGTTAACAATTATAAAATAACTTTTTAAGCTAATGATAACAGTATGACTTTTCTCACATCTATTATATTTCTGATATACATCCCCAGAGTCTTTGTCATTTGTAAAAGGGAGCATTATAAAAAATGATGACATATCCTGGAAAATTGCTGTTGAATGCACAAGTAATTACTATGGACCAGGTTCTTCTGCTACCCATATTCTGCAGAATAGTACCTTAGTCCATGAGTAGTCTTGTTGTGAAGTTGCTACTGAATATGATTAAGGGCATGAGAATCTGTAATTATAGTAAAAATTTGAGATGTCTGAAAAATGGAATTTCCATCACACAGGAAATTCAGATGATATTTCAACATTTGTTTTTGTCTTGAAACAAAATGAAAAGTTGAAATATCAAAACTTTTCATGGAATGAAAATCCCCCCAAAATTTGATTTGGAAAATGTCAAAATGTTTCATATTAAGGCAGTTTGACATTAATCTTTTCATGCACTTGAACAGTCATGGTGCCTCATGAGAGTTGTCACTTGGATGCTGCATACTCCCCTTTCCCCTATGGGTTGGTTGGGCTGTATCTCCCAAAGTCTTTCTCTCTGACAGAGCTGCGGCCATACATCGTGGGGGCTCCAGTACCACAGTGCATCATGGGAGATAGAGTGGCCCGGAAGCCTGGTCCACAGAAGAGAATGTGGGCATGAGGCACTCAAACTGAGGCACCAAGATGGCTCAGACAGACAAAACAGGTTAATGTTGAACCGACACAAAATGGAACCTTTTCATTTTAATTTTCCTGAAAGAAATTTTTTTGTATGGGAAAATAGACATATTCCCCATATTTTCCATTGAAAAAGTGGTTCAATGGAAAATTCTCAACCATGTCTGATAATAATAGTACACTCCCACCTATTTCATACTTAAAACACATAATCCAAGACTAATATAGTTACAGAATACAGTGAAAGTTGACTTCAGAAACTACTCAAGGGAATGAACAAACAATTGAGAAAAAGCAATTTCTTTCCATGAGTTTTATTAACAAAAACGTGGACCATACTTTGTATCAAGGATTCGGGACACTGTCACATGGTGGTCTAAGAGTCCTTTCAGGCCTTAATTACAGAGCGCACCACTTCAGGCCTCCTTCACTACTAGCCTGTTTTATTTTGTTGCTCCAGCAGGCCTCTGCCTATAGTGCTATTTACACGCCCTAGCCAGTGTCCCCACTTGCTTCTGGGGAAGGGAAGGGAAGAGAGCACGCAGACATCCTGCAAGCCTCTGGCACTCCGCTCCAAGGCTGCCCTCTTCTCAATTTATATGCATCCACCTCCTGAGGTTTCTTCTCCCTCTAATTAGTCCTTCAGCTGTAGCTCTACTCAGTTGATTGACCTTCCAATTAGGTTTCAATTAACCTATATTGATGGGGATTTGATGACAGCATGCTGAGTCTGCTCCTGACTCAGAACAAATCTATCACAGGACCATGTATAAATAGTTTATAAAGGGTAATAGATATTATAAGTATATTATAGACATTGGTAATATGTGTTAAATATGGCTATGAGCGAAGGTTATCAGCAACCTTATTGACTATTGAACTCTATAACAATATGAGTTGAAAACCATTTATTAAAACAGCTACAATTTATTAACCCTTTATATACTATTTATAAATATATGCTTCATGTAAACAGGCATCAGATTACCACTGAAACTGCTAAAATGTCAATATGCTATACTATTTATATAGAATTTCATTTTAAATAGCTCCTTCCATATTTGAAGTATCTCAATGTCCTTTGCACAGTTATAAGCAAATATTAGTAGCAAAACAGAGGTGCAATCAAATGCTGATTTTACAAGATGTGCAGTAATGTATGCCTGGTACTGGAGGGTAGGAATGTGCCCTTAGCTAAAGGCAAGGTGGCGAAGATGTAAGAAAGAGGTTACATTACCAGATATTTCATTGATGCCCCTTTCCAGTGTCCTACTAAGCACTAGAAAAGATCTGTCTTCCTGGTACCTTATAACAAGTTCCCAAGAATTGAAATATAATATTTAGAAGTGACACTGCAGCCACATAAAACAATTGTCCAAGCTTTGATCTCACAGTATTGGAAATGATGTAGAGCCACCGTAGATGTAGATTTATAGCTGCCATTTCTTAGGAGAAATTTTAAATCACCTCAAAATAGTTATGCGAAAGGCAATTTAGTTTAAAATCTTTGTTTTTCGCTAGATCCAATTTTTATACTTGTTTGGATGAATAATTAAGAGGACTATCGTGCAAACACCTATCATCAAGTTCAGTGCTTACTCCTGTGAGTTAGTAGCATTGAAAATAGTGAGACTGCTTATAGTATTAAGCACTATGTACCGTAGTAAATGTTTGTAGGATTTGCCCCAAAATAGCAGCTTATGTAAATGTTAACAAACAACTGTATGATAGTTCTGTGTTACATCATTGTCTAGAGCTGCTGATGCAGAAAGGCTACTTGCATGTGTAGTTGTTTTTCAGTGATGAGTGACATGATACGTGTATGTATAGGGTGAAAGTCTGCTCTCACTTACCCTGGTGTCAATTTAAAGCTTCCTCCAAAAACCCACATGGCTGCTACCTTATTATCCTTGAAATCCATCCTTATGACTCATTTCTCATAGAAAAAAACATATTGCTAGGCAGGTGGTGAGCCAATATTACTGCTATTGTTTGGCTTGTTACATCTATTAACTGTGCACACAGCTCGTCTGTAAAATTATTGTTTTTTCCTTTTCCTTCCCAGTCTGTTTGCCTTACCTGCTTGTTATGTCTTATCTTTTAGCCAGCAAGCTTTTTGGGGCAAGGATAGTCTTTTACTACATCTCTGCCCAGTGCCTAGCACAATGGGGCTCCCTGGCTGGGAGTACCAGCTCTCCCCTGCCCACCTACTTGCCGATGTGGGCTGAACCAGCACACAAAAAACAAACAAAGAAAAAAATCTTTCATGGTTCATGTGACATTTCTGAGACATTTCATTCAGGCCACTAACCTTGCCTATATTACAGTCTAAAACCTGCAAAATAAATGGAATGTTCTTGAAACTAACTTCAGGTAAGGACACATAAATAATTACCAGAATAGCTGAATAATTATAAATGTACCATATATTGCAGCATATCTTAAAATCTGCCTCACATTTGCCTTTAAGAATTTTAGGGACACAGTTTACTCTGGATAGATCACGACTTACACAGCAATTTACATTTTGGGCTTGATCCTTCAAGGTGTTTAGTGCCTGAGCTCAGGTTCCAGTTCAGCAAAGCATTTAAAAACATGCTAAAGTCAATGGGATTTAAGCACACAACTAAATATCCATCCTTAAGGACTTTGCTTAGTAGGCATGTACTGACTGACTACAAAGGTAGATGAGGGTGCTCAGCACTTTGTAGGAGTGGGCCCATTACTTTTCTGTTAAAATATCATAATCCAGAGGCAGATCATTTTTTCTAAATTGTACTCAGTTATGACTTTGAAATGCTGATTGCTGATCAGTAAGGACATTTTCTACTGGGAGGACACCAAACACTGATCACTTTGAGGGGTTTTTTAAACAGGAGGCATCTAAGTCCTTGATTCAGGAAAACATTTAAGAATGAGTGTAAAGCACTATTGACTAATGGATATTTTCCTGAATCTGCACCTAAACAAGGAATGACATTTTTTGTTTAGGAAAAATAGTGATTAACATAAAAAAACAACTCCTTGTTGATGAGGTGTAGAGGAGATTCCATATACCCACTGTTGCCCTCTTTTGGAATATTTTAGATGAGATATCTGAAAAGAAGAGACCGAGGAGATAAAACATGGTAAAGGGTTACTGTTTACACTGTCCTTGCAAGACAAAAGCTTCAAGGAAGAGATCATGGCACTAGCAGATCAGTTTTCTTTGGCTAGCGGCACATATTTCCAAACCAATATGCAGTGCAGTCATGCTCTGTTGACAGTCATAGCAAAAACATAAATAAAAGAAGTTTGGATTAGCTGCCTGGAAAAGCACTAGATAGGATTTGTGAAACAACAGAAGCAATTTTACCAAGGCAGAAGTATACTCTCAATATGAACCATATACATTTTGCAAATCTACTCTGACATTTAAAAAAGGCATGAAACAAAACCTACATACAAAACACAGATAGATTTAGAACCGACAAACTTATTTTGAGGTTCAAAATAGTTCCATCAACTCCCTACCCTCACTCTCATTCGATTATTTTCGTCTTGGCACAATCCAGTTCCAGTCAGGGCCAGAGGTGTTGAAAATTTTGATAAAAGCTGTTCTTGTGCTATTTCCACCTGGACCACAGTCAGGAATTACCACAAATCTCAAAAGGAAGCAAGTTATCATGAGCTTTCCAGCCTAATGTTGCAGACTGATTCTTCTCCCCTACTGGTTTTACATTATTGAAACTCCACTGACGACTTCTTCCTTCTCATGTGCCATCACACGTAATTAAGATTCCATAGGCCAAATGTTACCCTCAGTTATACCCGCAACCTGACCATCTTCAGATTGTGATCTTAATGACAACTGTAAAAGGCCATTGCCATCAATGGGTTGTCACAGGTCAAGTGTCGAGAACAGAACTTCATACTCAATTCTGTCAATGATGCACAAAATACCTACAGAACCCAGATCCTTTTGCAAGAGCTGAGTTGGCTCTGTGCTGTTAACAGGTCAAAAAAAGTGGGTAAACTTATTGTAACACTCAGATAAGCAGATAGGACTCTGCATGTATACAAGAAGCAGATCTGTTGAATAAAAAATGTCATTTTAATATAGTTACTTAGATGCAGTGCACTTAAAGATAGGATATCTCTATTGCACTGGCACTAAGACAGGAGAGCACTGTCTGACACTTGTCATCTGATAGGCTTCCAAATGAGTTCCAAACTGGGTTGTGATCTCTTTCCCCTATCCAAAAGAATTCTGGCTACTTCTGTGGGCTTACTGTGTCTTAATAAAGCCTCATGTTTTCTGCTGATAAGCATCAAGATCTCTGTTGTTAAGGGACTTATTTCTGGTGATTGTGCATTGGGCTGAAATCCTAGCCCCATGGAAGTCAGTGCCAAAACTCCACTGACATCTAGTGGGGCAGGTCTTTACAATGGTTGTGGGACTACATCATGATGATGAACATTATGCTAGCTGCACCACAGAAGGACACATGAAAAATTGCAGCAACAATGGATGTTTGTCTCTTTACGTCAGAAACCTCAGCTGAAATATAGGTTTATAGCTGGAAGTCATGCCTAGTGCTGAGGCTGCAAGCTTTTTCCTGCCCACAGGTACATAAAAATGTTTCCAACCAAGGGCATACACCAAAGACATCTCAAAGCCTTGTGGCTCGCACACAGATTGTTAAGTGACCTAACAAAGCCTCTTTCTATCATCATCTTTTTTATGTTTCTCAACTCTATCCCCTCTCCATCAGTACAGAGTATGAACTACTTACAAGAAGTATGACAGGAATGGCCTGTACTACCAGAAGTCCTAGACAGCACCAGAAATTGCAACTCCTGCCAGTCTGTGGTCACAAAGACTGTAGGGCAGGTCTACACTACCGCTTAAGTTGATATAACTTATCTCGCTTGAGAGTGTGAAAACGACACCCTCCTGAGCAACGTAAGTTACATCAACTTAAATCAGTGTCCACAACAGTGCTATGACGCTCTCCTGCCGACATAGCTTCTACCTCTTGAGGGAATGGAGTAACTATGGCGATGGAAATGCGCTTTCCCGTTGGCATAGTGCATCTTCACCAGACAGGCTACAGTGGCGCATTGTGCATGTGTGCCAATGTAGTGCGATAGAGTAGCCTGGCCCTAGACTGTTGAGACACCTGCTGGCCAGAGGATAGTAAAGGTAAGCGTCTCACTGTTTTTCTTGATCTGGGAGAGCCATTGCACTGGGACTTTTGAAGACTGTACTGATTTTCATTTAACTGCTCGGTGTACTTAGGGTTTATTCTGCTCTCAGTCCCACTGTATGTTTAGTTTGTGCAGACAAGAAGTGGGGATTTAAAGCATTTTCTAGAACATTTCCCAGAGCGTGTTCTTTGGCTGTCATCACTGTATATTTCTGAGCATTCTGGAGGTGGAGTCAACTGGAGAAATACAGCAATTATTTATTCCAGTTAACAATACAAACTCATTAAATGTCTATCCCCGTCTCCAATTATATGTATCAGTGCTCAAGGCAGAGAAGGCAACATCGGAAAAATAACATGCAATGATGCCTTTTATACAACCTGGCCAAAGCCCATTGAAATCTATACTAAGATTCTCATTGATTCAAAGGGCTTTGGATCAGGCTCCTGATGAAGTGATTTTATTCCACAGTATAAGTGAAGGGTTTCTATAATTAGAATTCCATTTTGCACAAATGCACCAAAACAGTTCAGAACTTTGATTCTACTTCACTATGCATAGAGGGAAGGGGGTATGCCAGAGGAAGGCTGGTGGGTGTTGTGCTGCAGCCACTGAGAGACATTACACTGGGGAATAAATTAGACCTGCTCCTTAGAAGCTCTAACGTATGCTGAGGCTACGTCTTCACTACTAGCCGAATCGGCGGGTAGCAATCGATTTCTCGGGGATCGATATATCACGTCTCATCTAGACGTGATATATCGATCCCCGAAAGAGCTCCTATCGATCCCGGAATTCCACCAACCCTAACGGCCGTAGCAGAGTCGACCTGGGGAGCCGCGAACATCGATCCCACGCCATGAGGACAGTAGGTAATTCGATCTAAGATACTTTGACTTCAGCTACGTTATTCACGTAGCTGAAGTTGTGTATCTTAGATCGATTTCCCCCCGTAGTGTAGACCAGCCCTGAGTCTGGTTGGCCCAGGATCATGGAGCTTGCACCCTTCACTGCATCCAAGTGGAGTGGAGATTCCCACTGTTTATTTATATGAAAATATCCTAAGTAGCAGGGAAAAAAAGACAGGCAAAAAAGAAAGCTGTATAAAATATACATCAGAAGAACTGTGCCTGAAGAAAATATTTTTTGCATGTTCCTGTGAGCACCAGTAGGTCTATGTGGAGATGCTCCCAGAAGTAACATCAGGGGATGTTTTCCAGTGTTGCAAGAGTAATTCCAAAAATATTTGCAGCTGCTTTCTACAGTCTCCATGGGATGATGGCCCAGTGGTTAGAGTTCTAGAATGAAGCTTGAAAGACCTGAGTTTAATTCTCTGCTCTGCCATAAGCTTCCAGTGTGACTATGGCCAAGTCACAAAGAGTGTCTCTTCACAGCACAGTTAGTTCCAGTTATAAACTCTAGCGTTACCCCTAACTCGACTCCTGTCCACTCACAAAAAACTTCCAGTTTGAGTTACGCAGTGTGTTAACCTCAAGCTAGCTGGCTTATCAGAGGGGGTGGGTCGAGGCTTGAGTGATGCCGATGTTTGAGCTAGTGGTGCAGTGAGGATGCAACAGCTCTTGTTACAACCACTCAGCAGTAGCTAATTGAATCACTTTGTGCTGCTAATCATATCGCTCTGTGTAACTATAGTGTTGTTTTGCAGTGTGGCTGCTCTCCCTTGAACTAGGCTTGCTTGAGTGCAGTAGTAACTCCAGTGTACTAACTTGAGTTAACTGTTGCAGTGAAGACAAGCCCTTAGTCTCTGCCTCAGTTCCCCACATGTAAAATGGGGCTAATAATATTTCCTTACCTCACAGGGGTATTCAGAGGACAAAATACAAACTAAGAGATTGTGAGATGCTTGGATACTAGGTAATGGGGGCTATCATAACCTTAGTCCCAGATTTGGACCTTAGCGTCCAAAATATGGGAGTTAGCATGAAAACCTCCAAGCTTAGTTACCAGCTTGGACCTGGTACTTGCTGCCACCACCCAAAAAATTAGAGTGTTTTGGGGCACTCTGGTCCCCCTGAAAAACCTTCCCTGGGGACCCCAAGACCCAAATCCCTTGAGTCTCACAACAAAGGGAAATAATCCTTTTTCCCTTCCCCCCTCCAGGTGCTCCTGGAGAGATACACAGACACAAGCTCTGTGAAACTACACAGAGTGACTCCCCCTCTCTGTTCCCAGTCCTGGAAACAAAAAGTACTTTCCTCTTCACCCAGAGGGAATGCCAAATCAGGCTAGCAAATTCAACACATACAGATCTCCCCCCTGATTTCTTCCTCCCACCAATTCCCTGGTGAGTACAGACTCAATTTCCCTGAAAAGAAAACTCCAACAGGTCTTAAAAGAAAGCTTTATATAAAAAAGAAAGAAAAAATACATACAAATGGTCTCTCTGTATTAAGGTAACAAAATACAGGGTCGATTGCTTAAAAGAATATTGAATAAACAGCCTTATTCAAAAAGAATACAAATCAAAGCACTCCAGCACTTATATTCATGCAAATACCAAAGAAAAGAAACCATATAACTTACTGTCTGATCTCTTTGTCCATACACTTAGAAACAGAAGATTAGAAAACAGAAACTACTTCTCCAAAGCTCAGAGAAAGCAGGCAGACAGAAAACAAAGACCTTAGACACAAAATTCCCTCCACCCAGAGTTGAAAAAATCCGGTTTCCTGATTGGTCCTCTGGTCAGGTGCTTCAGGTGAAAGAGACATTAACCCTTAGCTATCTGTTTATGACACGCCCCCCAAATTGCAGACAGTGGGGAAGCTCACTGGCGGCGATTTCCTTCTAGAACTTTAAAATAAACAGATTATTGCAACACATGCACCTTTACATATACTACTAAGTATATAACTAACAGACTTCTACATTTGAAGAACACTTTTTAACTACTGAATTTTGGGAAACTCTCACGGGAGAGAGCATTAGCAACTTTGTTAGAAGCTCCTGTGATGTGTTGAATTTCAAAATCAAAATCTTGGAGAGCTAAACTCCAACGAAGAAGTTTCTTGTTGTTCCCCTTGGCAGTATGAAGCCACTTTAGTGCAGCATGGTCAGTTTGTAGTTGGAACCGCCGTCCCCAAACATATGGGCGTAGCTTTTCCAGGGCGTACACAATGGCATAGCATTTCTTTTCACTGACTGACCAGTGACTTTCCCTCTCAGACAGTTTCTTGCTGAGAAACACGACAGGATGGAAGTTGTGATCTGTTGCTTCCTGCATGAGCACTGCTTCTATACCACGCTCAGATGCATCCGTGGTTACTAGGAATGGCTTGTCAAAGTCCGGGGCCCTGAGCACAGGGTCAGACATGAGCGTTGCCTTAAGTTGGGTAAAGGCCTTTTGACACTCATCAGTCCACTTAACGGCATTTGGCTGGGTCTTTTTGGTCAGGTCGGTCAATGGGGCAGCGATTTGGCTGTAGTGTGGTACAAATCGCCTGTAGTATTCGGCCAAGCCTAAGAAGGATTGGACCTGCTTCTTGGACCGTGGGACAGGCCACTTTTGGATAGCATCCACCTTGGCCTGTAGGAGGTTTATGGTTCCTCGACCCACCTGGTGCCCCAGGTAAGGCACTCTGTTTTGGCCTATTTGACACTTTTTGGCCTTAACAGTTAGTTCTGCCTGCTTGATGCGCTCAAAGACCTTTTCCAGGTGTAGTAGGTGTTCGGGCCAGGAGTCTGAAAAAATGGCCACATCATCGAGGTAGGCAACTGCAAATTCTCCCAGTCCAGCTAGTAGACCATCTACCAGCCTCTGGAAGGTGGCGGGTGCATTTCGAAGGCCGAAAGGAAGGACATTGAATTTATACACCCCCGCATGGGTGACGAATGCTGACCTTTCCTTGGCAGGTTCATCTAGCGGTACTTGCCAGTACCCCTTGGTTAAGTCTATTGTAGAGATGAACTGGGCACGTTCCAACTTTTTTAATAGCTCATCGGTGCGTGGCATTGGATAGTTGTCCGGACGAGTTACCGCATTTAGCTTACGGTAGTCCACGCAAAAGCGTATTTTCCCATCTGGTTTGGGTACCAGAACCACTGGAGATGCCCATGCACTGGTAGATGAGCGGATTATACCCATCTGTAGCATGTTCTGGATCTCCCGTTCTATAGCAGCTTGGGCATGAGGAGACACCCGGTAGGGTGGGGTTCTGATTGGGTGAGCATTACCTGTATTAATGGAGTGGTATGCCCGTTTAGTCCGTCCTGGGGTGGCTGAGAACAATGGGGGGAAGCTAGTGCACAGCTCCTTGATTTGTCGCCGCTGCAGACGTTCCAGGGTGGTTGAGAGGTTCACCTCTTCCACGCCACCGTCTTTTTTCCCGTCGTAGTAGACACCGTTAGGCCACTCAGCATCATCTCCCTGGACTGTAAACTGACAAACCTGTAAGTCTCTGGAATAGAAAGGCTTGAGAGAATTAACATGGTACACTTTAGGCTTTAGTGAGGAATTGGGAAATGCTATGAGGTAGTTTACCGTTCCCAGGCGCTCTTGGACCGTGAATGGCCCTTCCCATGATGCTTCCATCTTATGGGCCTGTTGCGCCTTTGAGACCATAACCTGGTCTCCTACCTTGAAGGAACGTTCTCTGGCATGTCTGTCATACCAGGCCTTTTGCTCTTCTTGAGCATCCTTTAGGTTTTCTCTAGCAAGGGCTAAAGAGTGTCGGAGGGTGCTTTGAAGGTTGCTTACAAAGTCCAGAATGTTAGTTCCTGGAGAAGGCGTAAACCCCTCCCATTGCTGCTTCACCAACTGTAATGGTCCCTTAACCTCGTGACCATACACAAGTTCAAATGGTGAAAACCCTAAACTGGGATGTGGTACAGCCTTGTAGGCAAACAGCAACTGCTGCAACACTAGGTCCCAATTATTGGAGAATTTGTTGATGAATTTTCGTATCATGGCCCCCAAAGTTCCATTGAACCTTTCCACCAGGCCATTGGTTTGATGGTGGTACGGGGTGGCAACCAAGTGATTCACCCCATGAGTTTTCCACAGTTTTTCCATGGTCCCTGCCAGGAAATTAGACCCTGAATCTGTAAGGATGTTGGAGGGCCAACCTACCCTGGCAAAGATGTCTGTTAGGGCCAGGCACACAGTGTTAGTCCTGGTGTTGCCTAGAGCTACTGCTTCCGGCCATCGGGTAGCAAAGTCCACTAAAGTCAGTACGTACTGCTTTCCTCTGGGCGTCTTTTTTGGGAAAGGGCCCAGAATATCCACAGCTACTCACTGAAATGGGACCTCAATTATGGGGAGTGGCTGGAGAGGGGCCTTGACCTGGTCTTGAGGCTTTCCCACTCTTTGGCATACCTCACAAGACCGGACATACTTGGCAACATCCTTGCCCATCCCCTCCCAGTGGAAGGACTTCCCCAACCGGTCCTTGGTTCTGTTCACCCCAGCATGGCCACTGGGATGATCATGGGCTAAGCTTAAGAGCTTCCCCCGGTACTTAGTTGGAACCACCAACTGTTTTTGCGGCTGCCATTCTTCCCGGTGTCCACCAGAAAGAATTTCCTTGTATAAAAGTCCTTGGTCTATAACAAACCGGGATCGATTAGAAGAGCTGAGAGGCGGTGGGGTGCTCCGTGCCGCCGCCCAAGCTTTCTGAAGGCTGTCATCCGCTTCCTGCTTAGCCTGGAACTGTTCCCTTGAGGCTGGGGTCACCAGTTCTTTCTTAGACTGTGGACTTGGGCTTGGTCCCTCTGGAAGCGATGTAGGTGATGGGGTTGTTTCCGTTGCTGGTGTACCGCTCTCCGCTGGTGCACCTGAGGGTATTTCAGGCTCTGGCTGAGCCTTTTGGGTATGGCTGTCTGTTGTTTCTGCCAGTTGTGGCTCGCTGGCGCCCTCTGGCTTTGAGTTTGAAGATGGGGTTGCAATTGCTGGTGCTGGTTGCTGTTCCAGTTCCGGGCCTGGGACTGGAGGTGTTGTGGCTGTTTCAGTGGTTGGCATGGAATCCGGGTCCACTACCTCTGTCTGGGTCTCTGGTAACACAGACGGGGCCTCTGTGGACGGTTCAGGAACAGGAATGGGTCTGGAAGCTTGCCTGGTTTGGCTACGGGTAACCATTCCCACTCTCTTGGCCCGCCTCACCTGGTTGGCCAAGTCTTCCCCCAGTAGCATGGGGATAGGATAATTGTCATAGACTGCAAAAGTCCACATTCCTGACCAGCCTTTGTACTGGACAGGCAGTTGAGCTGTAGGCAAGTCTACAGCTTGTGACATGAAGGGGTAAATTGTAACTTTGGCCTTTGGGTTGATGAATTTGGGGTCAACGAAGGATTGGTGGATAGCTGACACTTGTGCCCCCGTGTCTCTCCACGCAGTAACATTATTTCCGCCCACTCTCAAATTTTCCCTTCGCTCCAAGGGTATTTGAGAGGCATCCGGGCCTGGGGATTTTTGGTGTGATGGTAGTGTAATGAATTGCACTCGCATGGTGTTCTTTGGACAGTTGGCCTTGATATGTCCCAGTTTATTACACTTAAAGCATCTTCCATCTGATGGGTCACTGGGCCGAGGTGAGTTACTGGAGACTGGTGAGGTTGAAGGGTAGGGTGTCTGTGGCTTTACTTGGGTGGTATGTGGGGTCTTTGGCTGTCCTCGGTTGTAAGGTTTATGGTCTGTGTGCCCCCTGGGGTAATCGTTCCCCTTGACAGTAGCTTTCTTGCTTTCTGCCAGTTCCGTCCATTTGGCTCCAATCTCCCCCGCCTCAGCGAGATCTTTGGGTTTTCCATCTTGTATGTACCATGTGATGTCTTCAGGAACACCATCCAAGAACTGCTCCATTTGTATGAGGAGGTGCAGTTCTTCCAAGGTTTGAACGTTGTTTCCTGTTATCCAGGCCTCATAGTTTTTTGCAATGTAGTAGGCGTGTTTGGGAAATGACACCTCTGGTTTCCACTTTTGGGTTCTGAAGCGCCGACGGGCATGATCTGGGGTTATCCCCATTCTGTATCTGGCCTTGGTTTGAAAAAGTTTATAGTCATTCATTTGCTGCTTAGGCATTTCAGCTGCCACCTCTGCTAAAGGTCCACTGAGCTGTGACCTCAATTCTACCATGTACTGGTCTTCGGGGATGTTGTACCCAAGACAGGCTCTTTCAAAATTTTCCAAGAAGGCCTCGGTGTCATCACCTGCCTTGTAAGTGGGAAATTTCCTGTGCTGTGGAGCAATAATTGGCGCCGGGTTGTTAGGGTTGGCTGGCACATGCAGCCCAGCTTTTGCCAAGTCCAGTTCATGTTTTCTCTGTTTTTCCTTCTCTTCATTTTCTTTTTGTTGTTTTTCCATTTCTCGGCGGTGGGCCAACTCTTCTTCTGCTTGTTTCCTTCGGTGGGCCACCTCTTCTTCTTCTAGTTTTCTTTTGTGTGCTGCCTCTTTGGCTGCCTGTTCTCTTTGGAAGGCTGCCAGTTTGATGCTTTCTTCCTTTTTTTTTATCTCCATCTCTTTTTGTTTTATTTCCAGTTGTCGCCTGTGTTTAGCTTCTTTGATTTGTTTTTCGGCCTCAATTTTTGCCTTAGAAGTCATGGTTCCTGTTTTCTTGGGTTGGGGTGCCCTCCGGTGTTTATCTTCTGAACTGCAGGTTCTCTGTTGCCTCCTGAAGTCTGCCTAGCAACAGTGCCTTTAGCTAATCTTCAATGTTAGTAAACCTGAAAAACCACTTTATTTGCATGCATATAGTGCTGGTACTTACCTCCTAATGGGAGTGCTATTGCATGACAAAAGACCTGTAACAGCTCCTTAATGGCTTGTTGCTTAACATGCAAGCCACAAACTGCCAGAGAGAGCAGAAAAAAAAATTCTCTCTGGTTCCCTTTTAAAACCAAACTGTTTCTCTCTGCTAAAAAGCCCTTAGCAGAGAAGAGAAAAATATAATATTCCTACTGGCTTCTGGATTCTGTCTATATCCCACCGCTACCACCATATCATAACCTTAGTCCCAGATTTGGACCTTAGCGTCCAAAATATGGGGGTTAGCATGAAAACCTCCAAGCTTAGTTACCAGCTTGGACCTGGTACTTGCTGCCACCACCCAAAAAATTAGAGTGTTTTGGGGCACTCTGGTCCCCCTGAAAAACCTTCCCTGGGGACCCCAAGACCCAAATCCCTTGAGTCTCACAACAAAGGGAAATAATCCTTTTTCCCTTCCCCCCTCCAGGTGCTCCTGGAGAGATACACAGACACAAGCTCTGTGAAACTACACAGAGTGACTCCCCCTCTTTGTTCCCAGTCCTGGAAACAAAAAGTACTTTCCTCTTCATCCAGAGGGAATGCCAAATCAGGCTAGCAAATCCAACACACACAGATCTCCCCCTGATTTCTTCCTCCCACCAATTCCCTGGTGAGTACAGACTCAATTTCCCTGAAAAGAAAACTCCAACAGGTCTTAAAAGAAAGCTTTATATAAAAAAGAAAGAAAAAATACATACAAATGGTCTCTCTGTATTAAGGTAACAAAATACAGGGTCGATTGCTTAAAAGAATATTGAATAAACAGCCTTATTCAAAAAGAATACAAATCAAAGCACTCCAGCACTTATATTCATGCAAATACCAAAGAAAAGAAACCATATAACTTACTATCTGATCTCTTTGTCCATACACTTAGAAACAGAAGATTAGAAAACAGAAACTACTTCTCCAAAGCTCAGAGAAAGCAGGCAGACAGAAAACAAAGACCTTAGACACAAAATTCCCTCCACCCAGAGTTGAAAAAATCCGGTTTCCTGATTGGTCCTCTGGTCAGGTGCTTCAGGTGAAAGAGACATTAACCCTTAGCTATCTGTTTATGACAGGGGCCATAAAATTATATCATATGGATATAGCATACAGGAACCCAGCGTGAGAAGTTTGGATTTGCTCTGCTTTCATATGGCTCCTCATTCACAGCAGCTAAAAAGCTTGCTGTAGTTCCTCCATTAATCTCCAGTAAAAAAATTGAATTCAGTGGATACTAGCACCAGGGCAGTCCTATTGTAATTGCCTGACAGAGAAGTTGAAAGTTTATCATGCTTTCTGACCCCCAACTGTCAGGATTTTTGAAGTTAATCCTTATTTATATGTTTTCTGTATATGGATAAATAAATCTTTGCTCTTTATTAGAAATATATTATGACTGATGGTAGACAGGAAAGCTTTATCCCACTACTTTGGTTTGTATTCTGGTTGAAATATCTCTTTGAGTAACATGAGTGGGGAAGGGGAGATGATTTTTTTGGATTAAAAATCAAATAAAACATTTTTCCGATAAAGAAATTCTATGACTTTAAGAGAAATGTAATTTTCAAAGGAGCATATACTGCAGGGGTTGGCAACTTTCAGAATTGGTGTGCCAAGTCTTCACTTATTCACTCTAATTTAAGGTTTCGCGTGCCAGTAATACATTTTAACCTTTTTAGAAGGTCTCTTTCTATAAGTCTATAATATATAACTAAACTATTGTTGTATGTAAAGTAAATAAGGTTTTTAAAATGTTTAAGAAGCTTCATTTAAATTTAAATTAAAATGCAGAGCCCCCCGAACCAGTGGCCAGGACCTGGGCAGTGTGAGTGCCACTGAAAATCAGCTCGCATGCTGCCATCGGCACACATACCATAGGTTGCCTACCCCGATATACTGCATGCTCAATAAGAGAGTACATGCAGGACAAACAGAGATATACTTGTTTAGAACCTTTTCTCAGAATGTATATTATTTTTCACAAATATATCTGTTCAGTGAATATGTATGCATTATTAGTTACCTTTCTGTACAAACCAACTGGACCCTACTATCTGATTTATGTGGGCAGACATCTGCCCAGATTTGCATGATCAAGGCCCAGGATTCATAATTCAAAGAAAAGTCTTTATACAGTTATGGTTGAAAGACCAAGGCCATACTGAATATAATAGATACAGTATTTATTTTAGCACACAAGGTCTTCAGTTCAATGAATAATAAGAACTAAAATGTCACTTACTTTAAAAAAATGTATTTACAGCAAAAACATTCAGGCATTTTTAAGTAAATGAGGTTACATGTGTGTAAATGGGGCAGAATTTGGATCTGACCAAGTGTCAGACTGTAGAATTCTGTCAGAAGGTGAAGAGTTACTTTGCTGACTCAGCCTAACAGCCAGACCATCATGTTAGCACCAACCCAGTGCTATAAAAGGCTGAGTTCCTCTTGGCATCAGAAAGAGCCGCAGGGAGAGACAGCAAATCTGGTTCAGAAAAACCTTTTAATGTTATAAGTGTAGTCCTGCTTTTGGACTGTACTTAAATATAAAGGCTAACCCACAGGAAGGAAAGGAGTTTTGTACTATACATCTGTGTGCACCCATTGTGTCCTTAAATCCCATATTTATGCATGTATATTAGGCAACTGTGCACAGAAAATGATAGAATTGAATTTACACTTCCAACATACATGGATGCATGTGAGCTAAGGCATCAGCTGTGGAGTGGTTCCACTGCCAGTTAAATAGGTTATAAAATCAGAAGGGACCATTGTTCTGTTCTAATCTGACCTCCTGTGTAACACAGGTCATAAGACTGCCTGGAATGGGAAATGATTGTAGTGCTGGGCAATCTCCACTCCCTCCTAGGTCCCTCCCATTTCAACGCCCGGGGGAAGAATTTCTTCCTCCAGTTGGCCACTTGGGAGATCTCCAGAGCATGACACAGACACTTATGCTACAAACTGATTCTAGGATTTTGCCCTCAGTTGTTTTAAAGATACACCAGTTATAAATACAAAAATTGAGCTCAAACAAATCCAACTATCAGAAATGCTGTTATGGTGATGGGAGGACCACTGTGAAGAAAAGGGTTCTGAAGTGAAGGACAGAATAAGGTCAGAAAGCAATCTGTAGGACTGCAGACTCATTTTGGCTGCTCCTTGTAACAATCTTTTTCAGATCAGCGAAAGAACAAATGGAGCTGATTACAGACTCACAAAAACCAACAACAAAATAAAAATAGATGGCAAACGGCAGTCTGACAGCTTTGTCCTTGTAAGGGGACGGTAATATTCAGGCACCTGAAATGTCAATCAGATGTGTGAACTGCCACTGATCAGACTAGAGACAATGCAATTTCTTAGCAGTCATCAATCAATAATTCTAAGCATGAATTTCCTCAATAAATATCTCCCCCACAGTGCATGGCCTGTACTTACCCTGAGAAGCATTTGCTAGTTATAAACCAATCTATGCTGACCTTCTATGTCAATGCACTTGATTTGCTTAGACTTTTCATATCACTCCTTCTGTTACCATTCCCCAGGTATAGCCAAACTGAAAAACCCGGCATGCAAGAGGGGGTAGGACCCACAGCAGATGTTGAAAAACATACTGTGATGGTTTGGGGGATCTGTCTTATGAATTCTGATTGATATTATTATAAAATTGTTGTATCATGGAATGCCTCTGGGTCTGTGTAATCACCATGACTTACAAGCCGGAAAGCATGTCTCTGCTAGACCAAGGACAATCGTGAAAGAACTATCAGCACCTGAATAGGTCTTACCTGGGGAGCACAAAAAAGTAATTGCATCCTAGGAAAAAACTGTTCTTTCCACCTTCTCTCTGCAAGGGGCTGGCACTGGCAGAATGGAAAATTTCCAAACAAGGGGAAGAGTAAGGGGTTTGGACTCACAGAGAAAAGAGAGACATGCAGAGGAAATTTGGTCAAAAGAAGGGAAGGAGATAGAGGAAGTAAGCGCACCTAGGGAGAAAAGCTTCAAGTTTAGGAAGAGAAGTCATGCAGCTGCAGGGGAAGGATCATGGATCCTACAGAGGACCCTAACCCCAGCCCACAAAATGCTCTGGAGTGGTGAGGAGACTAAATCAGAGAAATGAGTTTAGGGTTTATTTGTTTTTGTATAGATCTGTGTATTTCTCATGTGATTAAATAAAGAGCAGTAATGTGTTAGATTTCTGTATGTTGCGTCTGTGTTGTATGCTACACTTGCATGTGGCCCTTTGAAGAGGTAAACCAGAGGACTCACACCTTTGGGTGGCGTTCTGGGAGACACGTGTTTAAGTTACAAGGGAAGCCAGAGGTGTCAAAATTATTTCCAGGGTGCTGTGCTGCATGCTCATGGGAAGGGGTGACAGATATAAGATCTACTCCGAGAGTGTGTTTAGGGACCCAAGATAGTGACAGCACCTGGGCTGTGTTCAGACTCCGGAGGCTTAAAACACCTAGGATATAGTGTCTGGGTCCCCTCACAGCAATCTGGCGAGCTGCTGACTGGGGGAGCCTGACCAGATCTATCATACATACTATAAAGAAGTTTGTTATCATAGTTTAAAAGCTATGAGGGCACGGTTCTGCCAACATTTACTTATGCTGTATAGTTGCTTGATCCTCAGTATTTCAATGGGACTACTTGAGGAGAAAGGCACTATGGAGTGTCAAACCAGGGGGGCTGCTTGAACAGGATGTTGTTCTCAGTGTAAGGGTAGCAGAATCTAGCCTTAAATAACTAAGTGGTGCACCATTAACCATGTTATCTCTAGAGAACTGACCTCAAATCCAGGCTTAGGTTACAAGGGAAAATGAGCTTGGTTTTCTCATCCTAGATCCCATTTGCACATATAACAAATCATGTGATAAGGAACCATGACTGTTGGTCTCTGACCAAGCGAGAGCAAGGATTGATATAGTAGAGGAAAATAGCACATTTCCTTGCACAACCATATATCTGGCTTTAGCCAGTGCTGTCAGTCGCTACAGTCTGTATGGCCTGTACAATAAAAGCCATTCACATATTATAAAAAGAAAATGTATCACAATGTGTAACTGGTGCTTTTTAACAACAACAAGGTACATCAGACCATGATATGACTGTCAAATCATTTATAAAATACTTATACAATTGTCACTTGCTTATCCATGCAAAAAATAATTAAGCAAAAGATCACAAGATTCAGCTACACATGTACTTAAAAGCAAAAGTGATACAGTGATATTCAAAAAAACCAGGAGTACTTGTGGCACCTTAGAGACGAATAAATTTCTTTGAGCATAAGCTTTGGTGCTCAAATAAATTTGTTCGTCTCTAAGGTGCCACAAATACTCCTGTTCTTTTGGCGGACACAGACTAACATGGCTGCTACTCTGAAACCAGTGATATTGAAAATAGCCCTAGCATTAAAAATAAGAGCTGCTTGACCAAAGGGATGTACTTTTCATGAAAATTTTCATGAACATTTCATCTCTTTTTTTAGGGGGGAGGTCAAAATTCAAAATGTTTATGAAAAATGTAGTGAAAATTCCATATGTTGATATTTTCAACCAGCTATATTTAAAATGTTACTTAGGTTTAATATTTTTACAGTAGTGAGAGAGATGTGTTTGAATAACTGCTAGGTATAAAAGAGCCACTACTACACTCCAGCAAAGATTACACAATACATTAAATAAATCTGCCAAAACCTCATTTCATTGTTATGTACTATTTCTGTGTTTTCTCCTAGCATCCAGTGACAACCAAGTCCTATTTCATGGAAAAGCAGCATATGGTAGAAAACTCCAAGAGGTGTCATTAGAAATATATGTAGAAGCCAGTTTATTTGAAAACCTCGAGAATTTGGAAACATTTAAAAGATGTTCCAGTGTTTTCCTGGATTTACAAGGCATTCAGCAAGTTAAATTTATAACGTAAAACTCAATGGGCTGAAACAAGTGTTTTAGAGACCTTATTTTCAGCATTGCTTCAGGACTTTTACTGTTCTCTTGCTCATGGGGAATTTCCAAAGCTACCTGTTTTGTGTCTACATTATAGATTCATAGATTCATAGACTCTAGGACTGGAAGGGACCTCGAGAGGTCATCGAGTCTAGTCCCTTGCCCTCATGGCAGGACCAAATACTGTCTAGACCATCCCTGATAGATATTTATCTAATCTACTCTTAAATATCTCCAGAGATGGAGATTCCATAACCTCCCTAGGCAATTTATTCCAGTGTTTAACTACCCTGACAGTTAGGAACTTTTTCCTAATGTCCAACCTAAATCTCCCTTGCTGCAGTTTAAGCCCATTGCTTCTTGTTCTATCATTAGAGGCTAAGGTGAACAAGTTTTCTCCCTCCTCCTGATGACACCCTTTTAGATACCTGAAAACTGCCATCATGTCCCCTCTCAGTCTTCTCTTTTCCAAACTAAATAAACCCAATTCTTTTAGACTTCCTTCATAGGTCATGTTCTCAAGACCTTTAATCATTCTTGTTGCTCTTCTCTGGACCCTCTCCAATTTCTCCACATCTTTCTTGAAATGCAGTGCCCAGAACTGGACATAATACTCCAGTTGAGGCCTAACCAGCGCAGAGTAGAGCAGAAGAATGACTTCTCGTGTCTTGTTTACAACACATCTGTTAATGCATCCCAGAATCACGTTTGCTTTTTTTGCAACAGTATCACACTGTTGACTCATATTTAGCTTGTAGTCCACTATGACCCCTAGATCTCTTTCTGCCATACTCCTTCCTAGACAGTCTCTTCCCATTCTGTATGTGTGAAACTGATTGTTCCTTCCTAAGTGGAGCACTTTGCATTTGTCTTTATTGAACTTCATCCGGTTTACCTCAGACCATTTCTCCAATTTGTCCAGATCATTTTGAATTTCGACCCTGCTCTCCAAAGCAGTTGCAATCCCTCCTAGTTTGGTATCATCTGCAAACTTAATAAGCGTACTTTCTATGCCAACATCTAAGTCGTTGATGAAGATATTGAACAGAGCCGGTCCCAAAACAGACCCCTGTGGAACCCCACTTGTTATACCTTTCCAGCAGGATTGGGAGCCATTAATAACTACTCTCTGAGTATGGTTATCCAGTCAGTTATGCACTCACCTTATAGTAGCCCCATCTAAATTGTATTTGCCTAATTTATCGATAAAGATATCATGCGAGACAGTATCAAATGCTTTCCAAAGTCTAGGTATACCACATCCATCGCTTCTGCCTTATCCACAAGACTCGTTATCCTATCAAAGAAAGCTATCAGATTGGTTTGACACGATTTGTTCTTTACAAATCCATGCTGGCTACTCCCTATCACTTTACCACCTTCCAAGTGTTTGCAGATGATTTCTTTAATTACTTGCTCCATTATCTTCCCTGGCACAGAAGTTAAAATAACTGGTCTGTAGTTTCCTGGGTTGTTTTTATTTCCCTTTTTATAGATGGGCACTATATTTGCCCTTTTCCAGTCTTCTGGAATCTCTCCCGTCTCCCATGACTTTCCAAAGATAATAGCTAGAGGCTCAGATACCTCCTCTATTAACTCCTTGAGTATTCTAGGATGCATTTCTTCAGGCCCTGGTGACTTGCAGGCATCTAACTTTTCTAAGTGATTTTTAACTTGCTCTTTTTTAATTTTATCTTCTAAACCTATCCCCTTCCCATAAGCGTTCACTATGTTAGACATTCCTTCAGACTTCTTAGTGAAGAGAAGTTAGCCTCAGTTATCCTTTAACTGTTTGCTATTGATGCCACCTGGTTGCTTTTATGAAGAACCATCATGAGGTCAAAAACATTGAATTATGTTTGGAGGGAACAGATGCCTGATTTTCCACACAGATAAGTCATATTTCAGCACTAACAGAAAAGGAAATTGGTGATGATCAAGTTACAAAACCTGCAACTAATTGGAACTAGGTTGATCTATAAAGGTTGCTGGAAATTTCCTTAAACCAGATCCTGTGTCTAGAGCAGGGAACTGAGTATCTGGAGTTCTGAGTTTTATTCCCAACTTTTTCAGTGACTCATTCACTATGTACCTTGAGCAAATCATTTAAGCCTACATTTTCAAAAAATTGCTTTTATTTTGAGTGCCTACCTTTGGATACCCAAAGCTTGATTTTCTGAGGTTCTGAGCATGCATAACTCTAACTGAATTAAATGGGAACTGTGGTAGCTCTGAACATTAGGCCTTAGTTATTTAAAACTGGACATTCAAAAGTTGAGGCACCTAAAATCAGAGGCCCTTAAATTGACCCTTAAACTTTGTATTTATCAATTCCCTCATCTATAAAATGGAAAAAATATTACCTACTAACTTTTAAAAATAAAATTTGACATCCAAAGAGGCGTATAAACGTAAAATATTATTGCAAATACTCCATGGTTTTGGTCAGGTCAGAAATACCATGGTAAGAACAATAACAATAACTGTTATTCTTGCTTTTGTTATGGTAGTGCCTATGGACAAACCAAGAATGGAGGGAACCCCATTGTAACGGGCAATGTGTTTAAAGTCAGGAAGAAAATATTTTGTTTAGATCTAGTTTTGACTGAAGCTTTGGGCTGATTTTCAGTCAATCTGCGGTTGGCTCATTCCTAAAAGAAACAGAAAAAAAATGTAACAAGTTTTGGAAAAAGAATACATCTAAAAATTAAGTTCACTGGAATGTGACAGTGACTATTTTCTGAGTCAATACATATGATCTTTAAAAGACTGACCTTGTTAAAATTGCCTCCATTTTGTCTCAACGGGACACCCTCTAGGGATAAGTCTGTCTCTGTACTAGATTAGTTCTAACTACACACTGCCACTCAGAACTGATTGGGATAGAATCCTGGAGCATCCCAGCATACAGAGCTATGGAATATGCTGCCAGCCACACATGGACAAATGAAGAAACAGTGAGGACATGGTAATGGGGGTAGCACTTTGTTGTGGGAATGTTAATCCGTGTGCTCAGATCCAGATACCAGGCACCTGAGCTCACTGCACAGTGCAGACATACCCTTGAAAAGAGATTTTGGGCCAAGTGTTGGCTGAAAGGGGGTTGAAGCTGTCATCAAAGAAATGGTCTCCTGCTGTTTGATTCCTGCTTTGTTTAGGGAAACAGTACTCTATACATCGAAAGAAACACTTGACTCTATCATCAGTTTCTCCTCTTACTGGAAACAACACACAAGATCCTGCATTTTGGTTACCTTCTAGATTAAAAAAAATTGGTAACAATATGATAGAATCATAGAACAATAGGGCTAGAAGGGGACTGCAAGGACCATCTAGTCTAACCCCTGCCACAATGCAGGATTTGTTGTATCTGATAGAATAAAGTGAGGATAGATGTGGGCTAAAGCATGGGGGAGGAGGGAATTCAACCCATAACCAGGGAGTGCATAAAGAGATCCTTGGGCTGGCCTTTTCTGCTATAATCTCATATCTGGAAGAGAAGGAGAATAGAAAGAGCAAAGTCTAATGCCTGAGGCCTGACTTAAAAAAGAAGAAAAGAGTAGTTGTGAAGGAGTTGGGAAACTGAAAGCCAAAGGATAGTAGTTATCCCCTAAAGATGTGATGAACTGCCCAAGGGCAGTTTGATGACTGGTGAATAGACTTGCCTGCAGGATTGCTGCTAAGGTGGGCAATTGAAAGGCAGAACCCTGCGATAGACAATTTATGAGACCAAAGGTTCCTTAGAATCACAAAAACCATTGAGAAGAGTAATGAATAAATGATCTCAGCTGAAATCACAGACTTAGCACCACATGAGGCAGCTTCTAGAAAGAATTAGGAAAGGCAACAGATTGGATGATTTTAGATATTTATAAGACACACATAGTGAAAGAGGGCTGTTCAGAGAGATTAGCACCTCAGGCAAATGTGATCAAATTTTCAGCAGTGGGTTGCAAAATAATATGGGAATATTCACGAAACGTTATGTAAACAAATGGATGCCTGTCAAATTTTAAAAATGCATTGAACTACATTTCCCAATACTATTTAGTTTTGTCATTATAATTTCCAATCAAAATACACAAACAAATATAAAAAAAACAACCTAGGAGTGTCATCCCCAATTTTCTTGCAAACTTTTGGACTTTTGGTTTTTTTGGTTTTTTTTAAATGGTTGGTAGGTATGTCAACATAATGGAAATTCCTCTGATAAAAGTGATTCATTACAAACCTTGGTTTTCAGGGTTTAATTAGTATCTTAGCCATTTCAAATGGTTGAAATGGATATATCGTCTGTGCTTTACTAGTCATTGTGCCCAATAAAAATGCCCTACTACTTTACTGTAACTATGAACCTCCCCTTAACCCAGGACACTCAATCTCTAACCCAGAGGAACTTCAACCAAACTCCTGGGTCTGAACAACCAAAAATTTGAGGAAGGTTGTATTCAAACACTGGCCCCTTGATCTGTAACAGTTACAACTAATACCCTGTACCTAAATCACTCTGAGCATTAGAAAAGTTCAGCTTTTGTTTTAATTAATAAACATTATCTGTGTTAACAGGAATTTATTACTCAGCAGCTCAGGATAACACCTGACCCTGCTGGGAAGAGTACAGACAATACTGAAGTTCTTTTCTTCCATGTTATTGAATTTGAATAGGAAATGCCCATTGCCACTAATGGGAGATGTGCAATAACCATATATAAGTGGTAGAACAGATCCCTGTGAATGTGATAAGTTTGTAAGGAATATTAAGGGATGCACATGACATTTGAACAATTTATTTATAATTCTGTTTTGCTTAGTTGGTTTGACTACTACATTTACCTTTTATGCAAAATGGTCCATCATATGCAGTTTTGGAACAGTCACAGGAGTAGCCATTGTATTTCTCGATACATTTACCTCCGTTCTCACAGTACATTCCATAGCTGGTGCAGTGGCCAGAGCAGCCAGGTTTCACCCCCAGTGTGACCTTTGCTCTCTCTTCCAAGTCCAGAGTCACCCCATTCATTCTTAAAGAGCGAATGCAACCCAGAAATCCTCTCTGGCCTCCTGCGGCACCTGAGAGATAATGCAAAAATAATGAATCTTACTTAGTTGTTTAGCTATAGATTTAAATGCCCAAAGAAGAGCAATCAAATCTGAAAATGTGGGCATAATTGCCTTTCCCAAGCACCCATGGCAAGTTGCTAACAGAGAGCCAGTGTTAGAACTCAGTAGTTTAGGCCTAAGTTCAACTTTAAGTTCCTTCAATATGCTACTGGGCAATTCAGATTTTTGGCACTAGTAGAGTTGACCATGGTTATGATTCAGAGAGAAAATCTAGTGCAATCACAGACATTCAAGTTTGGTAATACAATCAAACAACGAACACTTATAAAGATTTGTAATGTACCAGGTAGGACAGACATTTTTGAATCTCAATGTCTATTGCCTAATTATTGTCTGAATACCCCCTTATTCTGACCTTCCCCATAACTGCCCGCAACTGTGAAAATTTAAATAGATAAAGATCTGAAAAAATGATTAAAATAAACATGATCAGTTGAAATTATAAGAAAATAAAAATTGAATTCTGCTAGTCCTATTCATAGTTCAGTTTACTCAGCAACAGACTTTTTATTTCAGGTCATCTTTAGCAATGCCAAAAATGTTAAAGAAGAGACTGAACTTGTGAATAATGACTGTACAACAGGGACACATGTGGCTGTTTCCATTCCACTGACAGTATCATATTTACTAAGGTACTGAAGGTTCTGTACATCATTTTAATTTACTTCTGTTGCTGAGCCTTCACTAAGATGTAAGGAAACGAGGTAAAGAATTTTTTTTTTGTATTGTTGCCAAACATATAGAGAGATAGGAAAGTGCTTCTTTGCTCATCATTTCACGCAAACCTGGTCCTATCTAACAGCACTCTCCATGTCTGCACTGTGGATCCCCAAAAGCTAAAGAAGCATGAGTGTTGCTGGAATAGCAGCCTTTCGGTATCGAAAATGCATTGAAGGCTAGCAACATTTGAAAGTGGGTAGGCAAGCAGCAAAATGTGTCTTTGTTATACGGTACAATATAACTGGCTATTAAAATTCACAAGCAAAAGGTGGGGTGATGGGGTGTCAGACTGGAGGATGAATACAGTAAATGGGGGAGGGGAGATGTCATAAACAGATAGTTAAGGGTTAATAGAACAGGAGTACTTCATGTCTCTTTTGACTGTAAAGGGTTAACAAGTTCAGTGAGCCTGGCTGTCACCTGACCAGAGGACCAATCAGGGGACAGGATACTTTCAAATCTTGAGGGAGGGAAGTTTTTGTGTGTGCTGTTAGTTTTTGGTTGTTGTTCACTCTGGGGGTTCAGAGGGACCAGATGTGCAACCAGATTTCTCTCCAATCTCTTTGATACAGTCTCTTATATGTCCAGAATAGTGAGTACTAGGTAGATAAGGCGAGTTAGGCTTATGTTTGTTTTCTTTATTTGCAAATGTGTATTTGCTGGAAGGAGTGCAAATGTGTATTTGGCTGGAAGGAGTTCAAATTTGTATTTTGCTGAAAGGATTTTAATTTGTACTTGTATACTTAGGCTGGGAGGGTATTCCCAGTGTCTATAGCTGAAAGACCCTGTAACATATTCCATCTTAAATTTACAAAAATAATTTTTACTGTTTTTCCCTCTTTAATTAAAAGCTTTTCTTGTTTAAGAACCTGATTGTTTTTTTATTCTGGTGAGACCCCAGGGGACTGAGTCTGGATCCACCAGAGAATTGGTGGGGAAAAAGGAGGGAAGGGGGAGGAAAGGTTATTTTCTCTCTGTGTTAGGATTACTTTCTCTCTCAGGGAGAGTCTGGGAGGGGGAGAGAGAAGGAGGGGGGAAGGTGGATTTTCCTCTCTGTTTCAAGATTCAAGGAGTTTGAATCACAGTGATCTTCCAGGGTAACCCAGGGAGGGGAAGCCTGGGAGAGGCAACAGTGAGGGAAAAGGTTTACTTTCCTTGTGTTAAGATCCAGAGGGTCTGGGTCTTGGGGGTCCCCGGGCTAGGTTTTGGGGGGACCAGAGTGTACCAGGCACTGGAATTCCTGGTTGGTGGCAGCGCTACAAGTACTAAGCTGGTAATTGAGCTTAGAGGAATTCATGCTGGTATCCCATCTTTTGGACGCTAAGGTTCAGAGTGGGGAATTATACTATGACAGGAAAT
Source organism: Gopherus flavomarginatus (assembly GCF_025201925.1). NCBI lineage: Eukaryota > Metazoa > Chordata > Testudines > Testudinidae > Gopherus > Gopherus flavomarginatus. Next base: position 101,899,141 of record NC_066618.1, on the reverse strand, counting down.
CAAATCTACGTAAGGTGGATATGCTATTCATATCAGAGAGACGCCAGCTAAACAGTACTACCACAAATTTCCTTCCATGCATGGCGTTCCCAGGCCTCTTTCAGTTCCTGGCTGAATAGCTGGGTGGGAGATCCTTTGGAAAAAAATATCTGGACAAAGCCTGCTTGTCTGCCTGAGGCTTGAGCTACAAATAAGAAAGGAGAAATGATAATAGGGTATCAGAGCAGTACTTGTTTCTCTGAATTGGGTCACCTTCCTTCTATAACCTATATTGCTTTTCATTTTGTATCCTACTATCACTAAGTGCTTCTGGAAAGAAGCCTGATATATTACTGTAACTGACACCAATGTGATGTCGCTGGAATGGAGAACTGACCGTTGGGGCCTGTTATTTCTTCTGCTACTTACCAACATATAACTGGCTATACAGTTCCAACCGTGTGTGGCCTTCCGTTGGTGCTTTCCGGATCTCCTGCGGCAGCTGGTCCACTCGCAGATTAGCCTGCTTGACATTCCTCTCAGCGATGACTCGATGCCATTGGTCATCATTGAGTGGGTTGGGGGATCTGACAATGATCTCCACTGGACCGTTTCCAACATCAAATGAAAAGGACACTTCAATAGCAGCTGAAATACCAGAGGGGAGAACATCCATCAGAGGTTCAAAGTATGATTGTTTATACTTGTTACACAGGACGGCACCTTGGGACCCATCCTGTAAAATCCTAACTGCATTTAAGACTCCTGACTTCAGTAGAAGCTGATGGTGCTTGGCACTTCTCAGGAGGCCATTACAGAAAATTCCTATGGAATTTAACAGAAATTAAATAAATCTAGTTCTACAGAAAATTAACAGGGTTCCACCAAAATTACTGTATAAATATTAGAACTGGTTGAAAAATAGTTCTTTTTTCGATAGAAAATTTGTACATAAAGGAAAAAATAGTGTTTGTGTTGACATTTTCAGCAGGAAATTCAAACTTTTCATCAAAAAAAATAGCTGTTTCTGGGTTTCAGTTTTCCAAGTAAAAAAGACAGTTTCCACAAAAAATTGTTTAGCTGAAAGCCTAATTTTCCATGGAAAAAAGTTTTGATGGCAAATTTTCAACTAGACCTAATATATATTTATAGATAGTAATAATGAATGATGGCCAGAATTTTTTAAAATGACCCTACAAAATTCTTAGGCAGATTAAATTATATTGGCTGGTCAAAAAATGTACAGAGACTTTATACATTTATATTATACTTTGCAGGACTTTTCCATCTGGTGTTGCTCTGCAAAGCACACGACTGACATTTATTACTAAGGAGGGCAAAGTGATTAATGAGGAATAGATCACTTTTGATGAGAAACATGATCTCAAATTACCTGCTATGATTCATCCAGGCACCCTTTTGGCTGTGAAATTATTATATAATGGCAGAAAACCAGTTCAAAGAATTATTAGAAAATGGATTGCTACTGATAGTATTCACAAAGGAGGATTTAACCTAGATGTAAAGACAGCTGGGTTTTCGGTCTATTTCATTTTTTTTAGGTATAAAAGAATCCATGGAAAGCAACTTCTGGCAGCTGTGTCATCTTTTTAAAGAGAATTCCGATGCAACATAGGGCTGTAAAGGGATCTTATACAGTTGTGCCTCTCATGTTGTGCATAATTCACTTCCAGCCTGTCTTGCAAAACTTTACTCAGCCATACAGGGAAATTGCTTTTGATGGGCTAGTAAAATATCATTATTACCTATCAGCCTACTAAAAGGAGAACAAATACTTCTTGTGCCCAGGCTAATATATTTTCACGGCGCTTTTTTCAAGGCTAAAGCAAACTGTAGCCATTTTTGTGTTTGTGCCACATCCCAAAAACGATATCGTATGAATAAGCATTTTTCATAATCATGAATGCTTTTTTAAACAAAATTTGCTGCCAAAATCTTATTTATTTTTTGTTTCCCCCTTTCTTTTATGGAAAGAGAGAAGTTTAGAAGGAGAATTATACAGGTGTTTAGGTGGTGAAACATCCACCATTCTCAGCTACCTGCAAGACTATTTCACTTTTGAAATGACCACCTCTCATGGTCCCTCAGCTCAACCAGTTTGCCTTTGTTTGCTCAGGACTTGGCTACAGAATTTAGTAAAAATGTTTTACTCTGATGTGGTGAAGCCTTCAAGCTTCTGGGGGTTTGGGATATAAGGGTAGGGCAAATTAGAAACTAGAACCAAATCTGTACAGTTATTAGCATACAGGAAGCATTGCAGCCTGCCTTGAAGAGTGAGTGGCTTTGTCTCCACTGTGGCTGCTCTGAAAAAAACATTTCATATCTCTGCACACTATCTGTCTCCAACTCCTTAATTGCTTCCCGAAAGCGGGCTGTCTGCAAGGCTATAAGAGTGAGAACTGCTAAGCAGAGTATACATTTCAATCTCAGCCACCTGATGGCATTTTTAACATTGCCAGTGGGTGCCTTTGTGAAACCCCATCTAGTATTCAGTCACTGAGTCTACTTTAAACATCTCTAAGAGAGACTCATTTGCTCTCAGTCTTCTGGGTGAAGGTAGCTGCCATTTAAAAAAAAAGATAATTGCAAATAGATGGGGAGAAAGAGCGAGAGAGGCGGGGGTAGGAAGAGATGAAGACATTTCAACCAGAATGACCAGACTTGCAAAGCTCACCTTTAATAATGGCTGGAGATAAGGTCTTCATAGCAGCCTGAAAGGTTTATTCTGTGATAATGGTATTTAAACACAAGGAAATTCATACTAATTGGAAGAAAATATTAACTGTGACTTTAAAGCATAAATATGCAGGAATAAAATTCTTACTAGTTAGTCTTAAATTTTTAATATTTCACCTTGTAACTTGAGAGGAAAAAGAATAAAAATCTCAAAACAATGTATTTCTCATCAAAGATTTTTGTTTTGTTTTTGTTTTTTTGTTTTGTTTTGTTTTGTTTTGTTTTGTGAAAGGGGAAGAAGCACCAGAAAAATATAGCATCCATGGATTACACTGACATATCCCGAAAACAAATTTAACACAGGCATCATATAAAATATTGGAGAGTAAATTTGTATGCCAGTTTGCTGGCCTAAGAAAATGTGAAATATATCAATATGTACTTCTTAAAGAGCAGATAAAATTGCTCACAGGCTGCATGTTAGTAACTCCTACAAGCAACTTCCACTATTGGTTCTCACAAGTAAGCAACTTTATTTATCTGTTTTAATAAATTTCTGACTCCATATCCTAGTGTATACAACAGTCAGAGGAATCTTTAACTAAAAAACTATTAGTATTGGGACTTTAACAGTGATGGGTGAACATGTTTATCCAGAGGTTCCGTAGACCTAGACATCTAAAAGACTAGCAATTAACTGATTTTTTTAAGCAAGTCTCCCTCCCACCATTTTTCTAGTTTGTCCCTGCTGAAAAACTACCTGTTAGAGTTGACTCTCCCTCTTCAAAAACCCAAAATGGTTTGGGGCCAAATTCATTGGGGAGACCGTTATAAGAACACCCATACTGGGTTAGACCAATGGTCCATCCACCTCAGTATCTGGTCTTCTGTGGCCAGTGCCAGATGTTTCGTAAGGACAGAACAGAACAGGGCAATTTCTAGTGATCCATCCCCTGTCATTTATCCCCAGCTTACGGCAGTTGGAAGATTAGGGACACTCTAATCAGGGGGTTGCATCCATGATGATCTTGGCTAATTGCCACTGATGGACCTATCGTCCATGAACTTATATAATTCTTTTTTGAACCCAGGTATACTTTTGGCCTTCATAACATCTCATGGCAATGAGTTCCACAGGCTGACTGTACATTGTGTGCAGAAATACTTCCTTCTGTTTGTTTTACACCTGCTGTCCTTTAATTTCATCAGGTGACCACTAGTTCTTGTGTTATGTGAAGGAGTAAACAACACTTCCCTAATCATTTTTCTCCACACCAGTCATGATTTTATAGACCTCTGTCATATTACTTCCCCTCCACCCTCAAAATCCATGGCTTGTGTTATAAAGCAGGTTAGATCAGATAATCTAATGGCCCTATCTGGCCTTAAAATCTATGAATCAATGAGTCTCTCTCTTCATCAAAACACTTTATGGTTCACCTCTCATTTCACCATTCTTCTAGCTTGTCCTTGCTGAAAAATTCCATGCTAGAATTCTCTGCTTGATGATATTTGCTATGATGAGACTGCCACTAGAGAAAGTGTGCAGAGGCGGTCAAAAAAGCAAACAAGATGTTAGGAATCATTAAAAAGGGGATAGAGAATAAGACTGAGAATATATTATTGCCCTTATATAAATCCATGGTACGCCCACATCTTGAATACTGTGTACAGATGTGGTCTCCTCACCTCAAAGAAGATATTCTAGCACTGGAAAAGGTTCAGAAAAGGGCAACTAAAATGTTTAGGGGTTTGGGGAGGGTCCCATACGAGGAAAGATTAAAGAGGCTAGGCCTCTTCAGCTTGGAAAAGAGGAGAGTAAGGGGGGATATGATAGAGGTATATAAAATCATGAGTGATGTTGAGAAAGTGGATAAGGAAAAGTTATTTACTTATTCCCATAATACAAGAACTAGGGGTCACCAACTGAAATTAATAGACAGCAGGTTTAAAACAAATAAAAAGAAGTTCTTCTTCACACAGCACACAGTCAACTTGTGGAACTCCTTACCTGAGGAGGTTGTGAAGGCTGGGACTATAACAATGTTTAAAAGAGAACTGGATAAATTCATGGTGGCTAAGTCCATAAATGGCTATTAGCCAGGAAGGGTAAAGAATGGTGTCCCTAGCCTCTGTTCATCAGAGGATGGAGATGGATGGCAGGAGAGAGATCACTTGATCATTGCCTGTTAGCTTCACTTCCTCTGGGGTGCCTGGCATTGGCCACTGTTGGTAGACAGATACTGGGCTAGATGGACCTTTGGTCTGACCCGGTACAGCCGTTCTTATGTACAGATGACTGGTATTCACAGGACTACCAGCTCAGAGAAAGTGGTTTTCAAACGTATGTCATATGGGGTGGGGGGGGCGGGGGGAAAGAGACTGCAATCCTTTGGTCACACAGATTTCCTGTATGCTCATCTCTCCTGCTTTTCACTGCTCATCCTCACACCTGCTACTTACAGTCATTCTTTTACAGTCTGTTCCTCCTAGCTCCTGCTACAGTCATAGTAAGGCTGTTGGTTAATCGCAGATAACTCACATGACTAACTCAAAAAATTAATTGTGATTAAAAAAATTAATCATGATTAATCACAGTTTTAATCGCACTGTTAAGCAATAGAATACCAATTGAAATGTATTAAATATTTTGGATGTTTTTCTACATTTTCATATATATTGTATTCTGTGTTGTAACTGAAATCAAAGCATATATTATTTTTTATTACAAATATTTGCACCGTAAAAATGATTTTAAAAAAAATGGTATTTTTCAATTCACCTCATACAAGTACTGTTGTGCAATCTCTTTGTCATGAAAGTGCAACTTACACCTTTTTTTGTTACATAACTACACTCAAAATCACAACAATGTAAAACTTCAGAGCCTACAAGCCCTCTCAGGCCTACTTCTTCTTCAGCCAATCACTAAAACAAACAACTGTGTTTACATTTACAGGAGATAATGCTGCTGGCTTCTTATTTACAATGTCACTAGAAAGTGAGAACAGGCATTTGCATGGAACTTTTGTTGCCGGCATTGCAAGGTATTTACATGTCAGATATGCACAAAGACAGATCAAAATGAGTATAAAATGCTACTATTCTGAGTTAGTAGCATCTAACACACACTTTGCATGGTGTAAACAATTATGTAAGGTAAATGGCAGTGGAATATCAGAGCCAGTGCCTTCCTAAGCATTCAGAGCTGGCTGACATTTTAGAAAATTTACATCCAGCCTGGACCCATTCTGATGATAAAATATTCACCTCTGCAATCAGAAATTAAATGAATTCTGCTCAGTTTAGCCTTTCTAAGTGATGTCACTATAAATTTATTTTTATAAATACCAATGAGTCCATTGACAATATACTATTGATTCCTTGTCGCACTGAAATTCTTGTTGCCTGGAGAAAGACAGAAAAAATTCTCTTCCTGAACTAGTAGGTGGTATAAGAAAGGTTTCTGAATTGAAAAACTGTCTTTAGTCTTTCTTTGAAAGGTAAAAATGTAACTATAGATACAATTTTAATATAGTTTTAGCCTCAGAGTTTGGAAAAGGTGATACAATATTATTTACAAGACGAACACACAATTAAATTGTTTGTTTAAGAGATTTACCCCTTAATACCCCATCTATGGTAGAAAAGGTTTATTTAAATCCCTTAGGAAATTCTTCAACCAAATGCCTAAGGCTTGTGAGCTATTCTTTTTATTCATTTATTCTGATAGCATCATCAGCGTGCATTTTTAACCTTTTTTAGTTATGAATTTTGAAAGGTTTTACAATACAATAAAAACCAATCACAGAGAAAAACAAGAACAAAAAACACTGAATGTTTTATATCAAAAAGCTGTGCAAAAATCATAAGGGATCTTCTTACAAAGCTGCAGTCTCTCTCTAATATTTTTTGATGATTATGCTGTCCTCTGTTTGAGTTAAACCCTCAGGGCACCTTATTTAATTAGTGGTGTGTGTAGTACCAACATCTGATTAATGTAAAATTGCAATTAGATTACATGTGAGAATGGACAGGGTATTTGATCTGTTAAGATACGTTGCCCCACTACAACGAGGTGCTGCTCTGTATTTTATGAGGACATGTGTAGGTTGTCACATTAATTGCTTGAAATACAAGTCTGGATACTATTAAAATAATTTCAGTTTAATCTTTAAAAGATGCAATTAACATATTGTCCCTCTTCTGTGTCATTTTAGCTGGTTATCTTAATGGCCTTTGTCTCTACCTTGAGTCCCTGAAGTATGTTCTCCTAGTCTTTGGCTCTGTTCTTAGATGTATGACAAATTAAGGTGTGCATCTGAAGCCATGTACAGCATTTGAGCATAGTGCTGGGAGGCTCTGGGCAAAAGTGGTGGTGGTGGCCTGAAGCAGATGGCAGCAAAAGTTTGGGGAAGAGTCTAAGAAAAGGCAGGGCCATGAATTTAGTATAAAGGTGGAAAGGGCTGGGGACAAATGTCTTTTAGTGAAAATGGGTCACTTACTGTTCCGAGATTCAAAGGTTGGGACTTCATTTCTATATGAAAGTCCTAGGGAAGTTAGGTCAACTACCACTGAAGTCAGTGGGAGCTTTTTGAATGATTTCAATGAGAGATGGATCTGTGAGGGTCTGGGCTGCAGTGCTGGCCATTTACTGAGAACACCGGGATCCAGATCTCTATCTCACCTGATTCAGCCAGTCTGCCGAATGCTTGGTTCAGTGTTTGGATGAGACTGAAGCATAGATGAGCCGAAGTTCAATGGTTGAAGTTCAATGCAGATAAAATTGAGGTGATGCTTATAGGTTGGGGGAAGAGACTGGAAGATATGGAGAGAATTATCTCTGTCCCTTTTACTGATGCCATTTGTTACCAGAGTTTGCAATAAGAGGATGGTTTTGGATCCAAGCAGCAGGATTCAGGAATGCCCTTTTCTCCCATTTTCATTTGGTGAGGAAATTATGACCGTTTCTTTCAAATGCAAACCTTTCAGTTATGATTCAGGCTTTTTCCCATCTCAAGAATGGATTATTGCTATGTGCCCTGATAAGGTTACACCTTAAGACAAGCCAGAAACTTAAGCTAGTGCAGAATGCAGTAGCCCATGTAAGCAGTGTATCACAGTGTGAAAACAAGACATCTACGCTAAAGGATGTTTGTACTGTCTGCCTTTTGATTTCTGGCTGGAGTCTAAGGTGTTGGTTTTGATGTAAAAGCCATATATGACCAGGTACATGTAGAGGTGTGAGATCACCTCTCTTCGTGTCTCACGCTATGGCAGATGTGATCAGCACAGGCACTCCAGCTCGAAACCTCCTGAGTTAAGAGAGGGGGCTAAGGGCCCTCAGGTTTGACCTATTCTTCCTTGTTGGTATGACTTAAACAGGGGTTGCTGAGCTACAGTCTTTTTAATTCATGCTTTGTCATGCAGATGTTTGTGGGGAAGGCAGTTTTATTGGGGACTCGGTTTTATGGTGGTAATTGAAGAGCTGGTTTTCATTTTGGTGAACTGTATTTTTAGTCTGTGCATGGATCGCTGTGTTCTGTTACTATCCAACAGTATTGGGCTTAATCTATTCACTCACAGATTGAGGTGGCGGACTCATGTCACTATAGATCAGGGGTAGGCAACCTATGGAACACGTGCCAAAGGTGGCATGCTAGCTGATTTTCAGTGGCACTCACATTGCCCGGGTCCTGGCTCTGCATTTTAATTTAATTTTAAATGAACCTTCTTAAAACATTTTAAAAACCTTATTTACTTTACATACAACAATAGTTTAGTTATATATTACAGACTTATAAAAAGAGACCTTCTAAAAAAAGTTAACATGTATTACTGGCGCACGAAACCTTAAATTAGAGTGAAGAAATGAAGACTCGGCACACCACTTCTGAAAGGTTACTGACTCCTGCTATAGATATTTGAGTCTTCATTAATACTGAGGAGCCAAAAGGACCTGTAGGCTGTGGACAGACTTAACAACCTGGGGGGGAGGAGTCAGTTCCAGCAAAGAAATCATAAGACTAGATTTTCCATCTCTTGTCATCTTTTGACTATCCCTCTCCATGTCCCATTAAGGAATTCTGTGTCTTTAAGAAGAGTGCAGCATATAGTTAAATTATATTATACTATTCGCCCACCGCCGCTGATTAATCTGCAGTGCGAAATTTAATCCACCCAGATGCACTACATTAGCACATAAGAATGACTCTACTGGATCAGACCAAGGGTCCATTTAGCCCAGTAGACTGTCTTCCGATAGTGACCAAGGCCAAGTGTCCCAGAGAGAATGAACAGAACAGGTAATCATCATTCCCTATGGCTCATTCCCAGCTTCTGGCAAACAGAGGCTAGGGACACCATTCATGCCCATCCTGGCTAGTAGTCATTGATGGACCTATCCTCCATGAATTTATCTAGTTCTTTTTTGAACCCTGTTATGGTCTCGGCCCTTCACAACATCCTGTGGCAAGGACTTCCACAGCTTGATTGTGTGTCGTGTGAAGAAACACTTCCTTTTATTTGTTTTAAATCTGCTGCCAATTAATTTCGTTTGGTGACCCCTAGTTCTTGTGTTATGAGAAGCAGTAAACAACACTTCCTTATCTACTTTCTCTATACTAGTCATGATTTTATAGACCTCAATTATATCCCCCCTTAGCCGTCTCTTTTCGAAGCTGAAAAGTCCCAGTCTTATTAATTTCTCCTCATACGGAAGCTGTTCCATACTCCTAATAATTTTTGTTGCTCTTTTCTGAACCTTTTCCAATTCCAATATATCTTTTTTGAGATGGTGTGACCACATCTGCACACAGTATTCAAAGTGTGGGCAAACCATGGATTTATATAGAGGCAACATGATATTTTCTGTCCTACTATCTTAATAGGTTCTTAATTATTCCCAGCATTCTGTTCACTTTTTTGACTGCTGCTGCACACTGAGTGGATGTTTTCAGAGAATTATTCACAATGACTCCAAGATCTCATTCTTGAGTGGTAACAGCTAATTTAGAGCCCATCATTTTATATGTATAATTGGGATTATGCTTTCCAATGTGCATTACTTTGCATTTATCAACGTTAAATTTCATCTGCCATTTTGTTGCCCAGTCACCCAGTTCTGAGAGATCCTTTTGTAGCTCTTCGCAGTCTGCCTGGGTCTTAACTATGTTTAGTAATTTTGTATCATCTGTAAATTTTGCCACCTCACTGTTTACCCCTTTTTCAGATCATTTATGAATATGTTGAATTGGACTGGTCCGAAAACAGACCCTTGGGGGACACCACTATTTACCTCATGCCATTCTGAAAACTGACCATTTATACCTACCCTTTCTTCTCCATCTTTTAATCAGTTACCAATCCATGAGAGCACCTTCCCCCTTATCCCATGACAGCTTACTTTGTGTAAAAGCCTTTGGTGAGGGACCTTGTCAAAGGCTTTCTGAAAATCTAAATATACTTTATCTACTGGAGCCCCTTGGTCCACATGCTTGTTGACCCCCTCAGAGAATTCTAGTAGGTTGGTGAGGCATGATTTCCCTTTAGAAAAACCATGTTGACTCTTCCTTAACAAATTATGTTCCTCTGTATGTCTGACAATACTGTTCTTTATTATAGTTTCAACCAATTTGCCTGGTACTAAAGTCAGACTTACAGGCCTGTAATTGCCAGGATCACCTCCGGAGAGCTTTTTAAAAATTGGTGTCACATTAGCTATCCTCCAGTCGTCTGGTACAGAAGCTGATTTAAATGATAGGTTACAGACTACAGTTAGCAGTTCTGCAATTTCACATTTGAGTTCCTTTAGAACTCTTGGGTGAATATCATCTGGTCCTGGTGACTTACCGCTGTTTAATTTATCAATTTGTTCCAAAACCTCCTCTAATGATACCTCAATCTGGGACAATTCCTCAGATCTGTCACCTAAAAAGAATGGCTCAGGTTTGGGAATCTTCCTCATATCCTCAGCCATGAAGACTGATACAAAGAATTCATTTAGTTTTGCCACAGTGGCCTTATCATCCTTGAGTGTTCCTTTGCCACCTTGATCATCCAGTGGCCCCACTGGTTGTTTAGCAGGCTTCCTGCTTCTGATGTACTTAAAAAAAAATTTGCTATTACTTTTTGAGTCTTTGGCTAACTGTTCCTCAAATTCTTTTTTGGCCTTCCTAATTGTATTTTTACACTTCATTTGTCAGTGTTTATGCTAACTTTCTAGTTTCCTCATTAGGATTTAACTTCCACTTTTTAAGGGATGTCTTTTTGCCTCTGACTGCTTCTTTTACTTTCTTGTTTAGCTACGGTGGCTCTTTTTTGGTTCTCTTAATATGTTTTTTAATTTGGGTTATACATTTAAGTTGAGCCTCTACCATGGTGTCTTTAAAAAGTTTCCACGCAGCTTACAGAGATTTCACTTTTGGCACTGTACCCTTTAATTTCTATTTAACTAACCTCCTAATTTTTGTGTAATTCCCCTTTCTGAAATTAAATGGTACAGTGTTGGACCACTGTGGTGTTTTTTCTGCCACAGGGATGTTATGGTCACTATTACCAAGCAGTCCAGCTATATTCACCTCTTGGACCAGATCCTGCGCTCCGCTTAGGACTAAATCAAGAATTGCCTCTCCTCTGGTGGGTTCCAGGACCAGTGTCTCCAGGAAGCAGTCATTTAAGGTGTCAAGAAACATTATTTCTGCATCCTGTCCTGAGGTGACACGTACTTAGTCAATATGGGGATAACTGAAATCTCCCACTATCATTATTGAGTTATTTATTTTAATAACCTCTCTGATCTCCCTGAGCATTTCACAGTCACTATCACCATCCTGGTCAGGTGGTTGGTAATATATCCCTACCGCTATAGTCTTCTTATTAGAGATTCTATGGTACAGTTTGATTAATTTATGATTTTTACTTCATTTGATTCTAAGCTTTCTTTCACATATAAGCTTTCTTTAAGCACCAATATCCTCTTTCCCCCCATTCCTAGTATATCTGTTAGTGCTTCCAGGCTGCCTGCTTTGTACAGAGCTCAGATTAAAGCCCCCTTTCTTGTTGTTTCTTAGTATATAGTGAACTAATGGAATGGAGTGCTGTGTGGAGTCATTTCCTGAAGTGTGAAGTTACAGCTGCATTATTTTAACAATAGTGCTATCAGCTTTGGCCACTCACTGCCTGCCACTCTGCAAGGGCTAGGAAACTGCACCAAGAAATAACGAATTACCATTAGATGGCACCATTTTTCTTTCCAGATATAGCTTTTTTGATTGGTCGGAGAGCCATTACATTTCCTGTGTCCCACTTCTAGTAATGCACCCTACCGTACGCATTATGGGTTTGATTGTACCCTTAATGCAGAGTCCTAAGTAGGGGTGGCACAGAGTCATGCTCCCTCCCTGAGCTTTCCTGTGTGTATGAGCAGGCTGCAGCATGGCTCTGTCTTCTTCCTGTCTCTTTGGGGAAATTTGCAACTGCCAAGAAAAGAGTTCCAGCACTTCCCAGAACACAGGGACTGCCTGCAATTTTGAGTGGCCACAAATGGAGTGTGTATGATGGCATGGGAGGGACAGGCTCCTCACCCATCTGACTGCGTGTGGGTACATTCTAATCCTCCATGACCTCTCCACTGGCAGACGAGCACTTTAAGCAAAAAGAAATATTCTGAGAAGGCAATAATTACACAGTAGTTCAAATGGAGAAGAAGCAGAATTTTAATACAGTGGCCTTAATCATAATTGGAGAGCATATGTGTGGGGAATCAATATAGGGAGGGTTTCTTTGTTATTATTGTTTCATAAAAGCCCTTTGCTTAAAGAAATAATTTTTGTTAAAAGTCCTATATAGTGGCTCATTCTAGATGGAATTTAATGTTGCTTCAGGAAATGAAAATATTAAATTTAAATGAAAGTATGAAATGTTTGTGTTAGCTTGCTTGGCACAGGCTATACAATACCTCCAAAGGAATTGTTATTTATTATAATTGTTATTTATTAATTATGTATGTTATGCTAGTTGCTTTTGTAGAAAAGAGGCTTTTCAAAGAGGTTTATATATTTTTATAATATATTTTTAACAAAAGTTTAGCTCACATAGCAATTTTTAATCAAAGCACTTTCCAAAGGAAGGTACACAGAGGGATCCCTATTTTATGGGTAGGGAAACAGAAACACAGAGTGGTGAAGTGATTTGTCTAAGGTCATACGGGGTACATCTACACAGTGAGTTTCTGAGCCCGGGATGAGAGGTTTGACTTATGGAGCTCATGCTACCAGGCTAAAAATTATCTAGCCACTGAAACGGCTTTGGTTATGTCACGCTAGCAGCTGCCCGGGGATAAGGGGCGGTCCTTGACTCAAGGGAAACCCAACCAGGAGAATCAGCAATCAGACAGTATTGTCTTGGAAGTGTCAGCCTCTAAGGGGCCCAGCAGGCCACCAAACCCTGGACTGGCTCCTGTTGGGAAACCCCAGCTTCTGAGTTCCCAGACTGGACAAAGGCTCAGGGTTGGCATAAACTTGGCCAGACGTGGAGGGTTGCTTTTCATATGGGCCCCCAGACCACCGGTATCATGAGTGCCCAGGTATGGAGTGTGGTTATCGGCAATTTTGGACTGCAGAAAGTGACTCCCCCCAGCTAATGTAATGGTCCCTGTTCAGATAAACTGGTAAAAGGTGAATGCTCTGGAGAATAAAAATTCATTCTGTTTGTCCTCAAAACATATCCAGGAAGGCAGGATGGAGAGATTTAAGTAAAGATGATTTAAATAATTAATTTTCATCATGTTTTAAATGACCTAATTTAAAAATATTTAAATGAGGTTGAGGCTTTGTAAATTTATCTAAAAATTTGTACTGTTGTTACTTTATAAATAACTATTTTTTAAAATAATCACTGCTAATAGGATGTTATTTGAATTTTACAGAAATTACTAGCAGCAAAAACAAATAAATGAAATTAAATCCCCGATCCAACAAACAGTTAAGCAGATAACTAATTTTACTCCCATGAGTAGTTCCACTGACCTCAATTAAGTTAAATATGTGTGTAAATGTTTGCAGTGTTTGGAGTTAACATTTTATTTTTTATTAAAAAGTTCCTATTTTTATTGAAAGCTTTTTCTTTAGTGATAAAAATCTTTTGTTACTTCAAAACAAAATTGCTTCAATGTAAATAATGAAAAGTTATTCAGACGTTAATTAACAAAGTGACTATGGCCTATTTCTACACATAGGCCCAATGTTAGGTTCAGAATGGTGGGATTTTCTGAAGTACCTAAGTGACTTCGGAGCATGGTGCCATTGTTTTCAGGCTGCAAGTCCTGATGGAAGAGTAGCTTGGCTGGGACTTTTCAACTTTTTTGACTTGTCAAAGTTTAATATATTGGAAGGTGATACTGGCTGCAAAGAGTGTGCAGGGTATTTTCTACTTGCTATTCTTACAGTAAATATGTTAATGAAGCCTTGGCATTGCCATTTTAAGCATAGATGAACATTCCAAGTGTGAAACTTCGTAACAGAAAAATCTCTGTGTAATATCTGAAATTCTGTTAACAACTGGAAAACTAAGCTAAAGAGACAATAGCTACTTTAGCCATTTAAGAGTGTAAAAATGGGAAGAAAGTAAAGAGCTAGCAAATTTGTAAATAAAAATATTGCGTGAAACTACATATTATTTCCTCTTTAATTTTTTTTAAAAAATTATCCACCCTGCAGCATAGACAGCTACAAAGCAAACTTTCCCCATAATGAATCTCAGCTGTGTTTTGTCAGTCATGTAAGAGCTAATTTGGTCTATATGTAGATAAAGTCCTTGGCCCATCAGATGAGACTGACAGCAAAAGCTCCAATTAGTGCCAAATGTAGTTGCAGATGCACTCATTTTATCTACCTAAGAAGGATGAAGGGCTTACTCAACACTGAGACTATTTGAATGCATGATTCTAGGAAAATAATTTATTCTAAACCTGGTGCTTAGATTAAGCCCCTAGTCAAGATTCTCACACTCTATCTTCATCAGGAGACACTTTCAGCTCACATCTGTTCACATGTGATCAAATCCAGACATGCAGGAAACCAAGTTCACTCATCTTCATATCACGACTAGACAACAGAAGCTTGTCTTCTCTTAATTTGCCCTGGGCCCAATTATTCTTTCCTTTATTAAGACAGAAAACAAAATACATGGGTGGGTGCACATCTCCACAGATGCTTGGAGGAATGAAGCAAACACTCTCAGACAGGAACCTTGATGCTAACTCCCAACTGAAACAGGAGGTTTTACGTTCAAATTTCTTGACTTTAACCTAAAAAAAATCTCAAATAGCAGGAAACTACAAACTACAAAAAGAAATACAGGAGAAAATATTCAGTGTGTAAAGGATATCTGGTACATTATTATTTATATTACCATAACTCCTATGGGCCTCAGTCATAGACCAGGACTTGACTGTGCTATTCAGTACTGGAAGTGTTTATTTTTGTAAAAATATCAGCACACAATAAAGCAGCTGGATTTCCAGCAGTCTATACAAATTAGATTGAAATGAAAGTAACCTGTGGTGAGTTAGCTAGTGGTATGGCTAGAAACTGTTTGCCATATGCTGTGTTGGCCCATCACAGACTGAATCAGAGTTAGGAAGAGCTATGCTAATGTTTTGCCAAGTTGTGCATCCTGAAATGTGCTTTTTCTGCTTTATGCCGCAGTGCTGGCATAAAATGGCCCTGAAGTTGGTATATTGAGCCCAGGGAAGATCACCCCAGTGTCTTAGGTTGGTATAATGTTGTGAGGCCAGCTTGTCCCTATGTCTAGCTGATCAATGACTGCCACTGACATCTTGGTAGAGCCACATAGAGCAGCCTCTATCTGACCACTAACCAGGCTAGTTGAAGTAGAGCTAAGTTTCCTTGTTTGAAAGTTAAGTCTTTTCTGCATAACGCATATCTGAGATGCAGTCTTATCTTTAAAGGAATGGTATGTACATCTCCCTCAGACATTTCTTGATCTGTTTGTTACAATCACATTTTATTGAGCTGAAGGAGAATTGGTTAATGATGCTGGAAAGCCTATGTGTCAGAAATTTCCCTTGAGGAGCTCAGATTTTTTTTAGTTACTTTTCATAATTTTTTAGAGGTCCTGGGGATGAAGAGCTCCTTCAGTGTCCTACGCATCATTTGACACGTGGCTAATGCAGCATTTTCGCTGAAGGGGTTGATTTTTCAACACAGTGGCTTTCTGGTAGGAAACCAAAAATACCATGAAAAAACATAAAAAATAAATACGGTGAAGGTTGCACAAGTTTCCCCGTCCAGCTCAAAAAGATAAAGGGATGGAAAAAGCAAGCCCTGTTTGCATAAGCATCTGGCACTCTAAAGTGTAATGGGCAAAACTCATTGATATGGTGGGGTTCCATGTAAAGATGTCTTTGCAGGAAGAAGCTATGAAATTAATAACTGTTAAAAAGATACTATCCTAATAAGTGATGTGCTAGAAGAGTTAGGCTGTAGGAAGGAATGTTATCTAGGCAAAAGCAGACAGACTTGGGAATCAGGATTCTGGTTCTGTCACTGATTTACCCTCTGACCACTGACAAACTACTTAGTACTCAACTGCATTGAGGGAGAGCAAAGGAGACTTAATGCCATCTTTGTTCCCACCTACTAATCTCCTTAGACTCACCAGCCCTACTTTTGAAAATCTGCCCCATGTTTCTTAAGATAAAATGTTAACTTTATCTTGCAGCATGTCAAACTGTCATGGCCTCTTTTTCAGATCAGAGATTTTATCAATGATTAGTCATAACCCATGTGGGCATAAAGATTTAGTTACTCTAGGATTTTTCAGCATTTAAACGTTGCATGTATGCCTTGATATCTTTGGTTATTTGAAATTGTTAATTAAAAGCGTCTTGTGATACTTTTTTCTCGTATAGAGCAACTATGGTATACAACACACACACACACTCTTCAACTAAAATAACTAAATTAGGCATGTAATTTAAAAAGGCTTAAGATTTAGGTAATATAGGTCAGTATTTTTGTTCCTCCTGCTATAACTCCATGATAAACAAGATGATTGTATTTCCAGGATTTTTTCCTGCTAAGGTAATTTATAAATATAGTGAAAAGGTGGACTTGGACTTCATCCTACATCGCAAACAGCTTTTACTGAGCTATGTGTTGAATGACGGAGGTTTCTTAAATCTCATCACTTTTTGGTTTTGATTCTCAGTAAAAGTGGTAGAGAAAATATACTCACATTTCAGCTCAAGTTTGATGAAGTCTGTATTCCCCAGATTCTCAAGAAACACTCCATCAGGGGCTGATGTTTTGAAGTAGAAAGAGATGTCTGCACTGGTTTCCCCTTGGAACGTGGAGAAGTGAAGGTAGGACGATGGAGTAATGAAAGACGCAGCATTCCAGTAATTCCCTGTGGAGATGTGAGCAACAAAATTATGTCTTTCAGTGCTCCTTCCAAGCTATCATTTACTTGTGTAACCAAAGGAAGAACAGAAGTTAAAGTTTCTAATGTCAAAGCATGTTACAGTGATCTCTGTATGCAAAAAGAGAAATCATTCCAATTCTGCCTTGTTACACTTTTTTTTTAATAGTTAGTTTGCTAGATTTCAAAAGTTAGATGACATTTTGAGGACATTGTGAGGATATTTTCAAGCTCCTACCCCATGAGATACTATCAAAATATATACCTCTACCCCGATATAATGCGACCCGATATAACATGACTTCAGATATAATGCGATAAAGCAGCGCTCCGGGAGGGCGGGGCTGGACACTCCAGTGGATCAAAGCAAGTTTGATATAATGCAGTTTCACCTATAACGCAGTAAGATTTTTTGGCTCCCGAAGACAACGTTGTATTGGGGTAGAGGTGTATGTATGTGTTCATGTACATGGCCCCAATCCAACAAAGCAACTAAGTACATGCTTAACGTTAAGAATGTCAGTAATCCAATTTATTTCATGGGACATCAGGGCCATGGTGTATATGCAAATAGCCAGTCATATGCCTGCCTGGCCTTGCTCATGTGCATGCACACATTACTGCATGTATAACTTGGCTGCTTTCAAACTTATGCACATAATTGCATCCATCTAGCTATATTTATCTTTTTCTTTTTGTTTTAAGATTAAAAAATACAGTAACTGAAACTGAGGATTACAGCTGGGATTCATTTATTTGATATGGTTGGATAACATTTTCACTCTATGGGTATTCCCTCCGGTCCTCCCTAACAAACAAAGTGCAGTATGCATTGCTCAGGAGGAGCCCTGTATCATCACTCATGGGACAAAACTCTACTTCTTCCATGGATAGACCACTTGAACTATGCATTCCCTCCACTACCATTCCCTGCTTTCCCAACAAGATGATGCCAAGGCATCTGTGGGGATAGACTCCCTCACGCCTGAGTCGGACCTTGTGGAAGAAGGTGCTCTTTGTTAAGTCATAAGAACATAACATAAGAATGGCCATACTGGCTCAGATGAAAGGTCCATCTAGCTTAGTATCCTGTCTTCCAACAGTGCCCAATGCCAGGTACCCTAGAGGGAATGAATAGAACAGGTAACCATCAAGTGATCCATCCCCTGTTGCCCATTCCCAGCTTCTGGAGAACAGAGACTAGGGACACCATTCCCTGCCCATCCTGGCTAATAGCAATTGATGGACCTATCCTCCATGAACTTATCTAGTTCTTTTTTGAATCCTGTTACAGTCATGGCCTTCACAACATCCTCAGGCAAAGAGTTCCACAGGTTGACTGTACATTGTGTGAAGAAATACTTCCCTTTCTTTGTTTTAAACCTGCTGCCTATTAATTTCATTTGGTGACCCCTAGTAGTTGTGTTATGAGAAGGAATAAATAACACTTCCTTATTTACTTTCTCCACACCAGTCATGATTTTATAGATCTCTATCATATCCCCGCTTAGTAGTCTCTTTTCCAAGCTGAAAAGACCCAGTCTTCTTAATCTCTCCTCATATGGAAGCCATTCCATACCCCTAATAATTTTTGATGCCCTTTTCTGAACCTTCTCCAGTTCCAGTATATCTTTTTTGAGATGGGGCGACCAGATCTGCACACAGTATTCAAGATGTGGGAGTATCATGGATTAATATAGAGGCAATATGATAGCTTCTGTCTTTCTATCTATCCCTTTCTTAATGATGCCCAACCTTCTTCTGGCTTTTTTGACTGCCGCTGCACATTGAGTGGACGTTTTGAGAGAACTATCCACAATGACTCCAAGATTTCTTTCATGAATGGTAACAGCTAATTTAGACTTCATCATTTTATATGTATAGCTGGGGTTATTTTTTCCAATGTGCTTTACTTTGCATTTATCAAAAGTCAGGCCAATGTACAGGAGGTCTCCCAGTCTAGGTATAACTGCGGCCTCATGGTGCTTCCTAATGTGAAGTTCCCACTCTTGCCTCAGCAGATACTGTGCCTTGCCATGATGTGGGCTTCCCTGAAGCAGTATTGGTGGTTGTCACTGACTGAGAAGGAGCATGGACAGGAAGAACAAATTATGAAGCCTGGAGTCCTGGGTGTAGCCCAGTATCCAAAATGGGGTATTGGGGGGGGCCTTCCCAGGTTGGAGAGGCTAACTAACTAACCAGCTAAAAGATACAAACTATTAGATAAAACTTTAAATTCTAAAAAACTTCTAAAACTCTCTCTCTCTCTCTAGTCACATATAAGGAAATGAAGCCAGTTTCTAACCCAGATGATGCAGCGGTGAGAAGGAACTAGAGAGGAAGTTAGTCTGTCCTTCCCTTTATCTCCTTGGTTGGAGTCAGAAGGTGAGCAAGGGCGCATGTATAGACCAACAGATGCTGCTTTCAAAATTCTTCGGCTCCAGGCTCATGAAGCATGTGTGTATCCACAGTGGAATACACAGAGGGACCAGCACTCGAAGAGGAGTGGTTGTTACATATTTAACAAGGCCATTTCACTTCTTAGCACTGGCTGAGTATTAGTGTAGTTGGTGCTCTGTATGTTTAATAGCTAAAGTTACTGGTAGTGCAGCACAGTTGAGACTCTGACTTGTTGTCATTTGAGGTGCTTATGAGACTCCATTAGAATTTAAATGGAGTATATCTGGAATAGGATTTTGGTTTAAATACACTTGGGGATATTTCATGAGATCATTTTTCCCTCTTCCAGTCCTTGTCCCTCTTCTTTTTCCATCTTTTTCTGTCTCTATGGAGGATGGACAATGAGTGTCTTTTAAAAAGAAAATAGGTTTAAAACACTGTAATAATTTGAGGGGAAAGCTTTAGTGGGGGGAGGAAAAGGGGCTGAGCATGGTGGCCAATACCTACATAACAGAAGCAGCACTTGTTTGGATAACTAGTTTGGTTGTATCAGTTGGTCTTCAGTGAAAGTAACTCCTGGCTGGCATTATTGTGTACCAGGTTTAGGCAGATGATTAGTTCCTGATCAAGTACTTTCTATGATTTCAACCGACATTTGAGTCATTTTATTTTTATGGAAAAGGCTATGCAAGAAATGGATGCTCATTAGTCTGAGGTCTACATTTTAAAAAGTGCCTGAGTTATGTGAACCAAATGGATAATTACACATGCAACTTCATTTTCATGTAATGGTTGTGGAGCTGCTTGCAATTCTGTCCCTTCTGGTCTCTCTGAGTGTATTCCCTCAGGGGCTAGGCCTGTTTGGAAAACAGTTCTCTCACTCACTGACTGGGACCTGGGTAACACCTCCACATCTATGCCCACCACTTATTACTGTGTAGGTGACTGAACTCTTGTGGGGATATCTCCATACGACGATGAACAGCTGTCAAAATACATGTAGGTTTATTGAAAAACTGGAATGCACAAGAGAAAATAATTTTACAGCAAAAAGCAGCCTTCATATCTATCTAGACTTATCTAATTTTCATTACAAGCTAAGTTAGATGGGCTTCCCTCTTGAGTTCCAGGAACAGAACAGACCCGACCTACATTCTGCTAACAAGTCTGGGTGCTCTTAGGACTCAGCCTTGTCTTAGTTTGCCTTCCAGAGTGTCAGTCTCCCTCTGTCCCCTTCCCTTCTCCTTTTCCCAGAAACTCCTGTTTCTCAAAGTTCCATCCTCCTTGTGTGAGCCTGACCCTAATTTCCATGTTGCTGAAAGGCCCTTGATACAGGCCCTAGGAAGGCCTTTTGCCTCAGACTGGTTTCTCCCAGCCAGCCAGCCAGCCAGCCAGCACCACTAAGGTGATGCATTGTTTGACCGTTGATTCGTTCAGCTTTAACGTCTTGTGACTATTGGGCACTGTGCTAGAACTGTCTGCTCCCCCTGACACTCCAAAACACTGCCTCAGAAAATGTATACATAAAACATATTTTGGGGTTCAGCTCTATATTAACCCACAAGCAACCCCACATCAACACTCACATGAAAACAACTGCATGAATAAATGAGAGCAAAGAAACTGTGCGTGGACCTGGGAAGGGAGACATCTGTTTACGGCTTCAGGTATATTTTCAACATAGCTGTGGCCCAGTCCAGCTCCCATTGACTTAAATGGGAGCTGGATCAGTCCCTTTAATAAATAATAATAATAAAAAATATATATCTAGTTCTTATATATATCTCAAAGAACTCTTAGCACTCGATCGTACAAGGTCCTTAGAGCCTTATCCCCAATCCAGCAACACACTTAAGCATGTGTTTAACGTTAAGCATTTAAGTTGCCCCATTGACTAGTGTATAAGCTCTTTGTTACAGAGACTGTATTTTTATATTTATATATATGTGCATGTGTGCGTAGCACAGTCCGCTGATCCCTCACTGGGGCCCATACTGCAATACAACTATAATAACTAAAATATTTATTAACAAACAATTACTGCAATGCAATTCAGAGCAAACTGATGTTTCATACAGAGATTATTTTACAATGTTTTATTTAAAATTTTATAGAAACCTCACAACAGTATATATACTGTAAATGCAGGCACCTTGCAAAAAGTTGGGTGACCCAGGTTAAATCTGTGAGAGTTTAGATTTTCCACATTGTAGTTTTCATTTTCCATGAATCAGTTCTTTACATAAGTTTTGCTTCTTCCTGAGCATATTCTATTAGGTGATTGGGGAGGAGGCTATCACAATTTTTGTAGTAATGCTTGTAAGTTCTCTGGGGCAGGGTCTGTCTTTTTTTGTTCTGTAATTGTGTAGCACCTAATATGATAGAGTCCTGCATCAAGACTGTTGCTCCTAAGTGTTACTGCAATGCAAATAATTAATAATATTAATCGCCTTGATTAGCTTTTTTGTTTTATTCAGTTTCAGTACTTTTAATTACTTGCTTCTATATATTATCAACATGTCCATTTGCATTTCATGGCAGTAAAATCATGAGTCAAGTTATTGAACTCTGTCTGCTTTAGCGGAGAATCATGAGGTCAGTCATCAGAAAAGGCTAACAACATTGTTTGAAACTCTGATTTGATTCTCCACAGGAAGCCTATGCACACTTAATGGTGTCAGAATGGATAAAAAGAATGTACTCTGAAAGGGGAAACTTACAACTTGAGAGAGGTGCTTTCAAATCTCACTATTAATATGATATTCTGGAAAAGAGAGAAAGATGCTAGCACACCAGAATCACGGCACACACAGTTTAGAAATGGGGTTTGGGGAAGGAAAGGAAAAACAACATCTATCTCGCAAAAAACCCCCAAAGGTATGGCAGAATTTATTTTGTTCTGCTCACCACCTGTAGTGATCCTTGAGAATCATTTCAGGATCAAAAAAGGAGTTGCCTAAAGAAATCTTTAGCACAATTCCACTGTCTATACTTATTTATTATTGTGTATGTGTATTGTGGTGGTATCTAGAAGCCCCAGTCATGGACCAAGACCCCGGTGATGCTAGGCATTGTACACGAAGACAGACTGTGTCTCAAAGAGCTTACAACCTAAGTAATTCAGTAAGTATATAAATACATGGCAGACATACATTTCTTTGGAATACTCTCTCCCTCCCTCCCCTCTAATAGCTTAGGCCTGTTGACCTTATAGGCTTGCTTCAAGGCCTACCTTTTTGAGTGAGCAGTAGAGGCGGGCTGAGGAAACTGGGGATTGGGATTTACATTCAGGGAAAATTGGTATGGGATGGATGCTTTAATCCAAATTCAGCTGACTGCTGGTTAATAAAAGATGCAGTAAGGACTTGGGGAAGGAGATGTGCTGCTGGCACTTTGATTGACCCTAGAACTTTTCTTTATTATATTTTTCAGTTTATTGCCAGGATGCTCAGAGCTCTGGATGCGGGTTCTCTGATATGGAGTTTTAAATTTAACTAAATTAAATAAAACAGCCTCCCCTTTCTCCCTTAGTCTTGCTCCCCCAGAATTGATCTGTGCACTTCCCAATTTGTGTAGGAAAGACTCTCTCTCTCCTATTTCTCAGTAAAGATGTAACCTTAGACAGAGTGTTGCAGTGCAGTCTCATAGTAAAAAAAATTACTATTTTTACAAAATATGCTATACTATATTTCATCAAGATGCCAGAGACAGAGAATTCAGTAGGATTAAACAAGGATTAAAGAAAAGAAATTGTGGTGTCAGGTGTGTGTGTGGCAAGTGTGTTTATTAATTATTATTAATTATTTATTATTATTATTGGGGAAATAAACTTTTATGCTGCAGGACATAAGCATAAGGGATATGAACAACGTTGTCCTGGTGGGTTGTTCCATAATTACTCACTACACGGCTTCATATGAAATGCTGCTCGATTTAAATTTTCATGGAGTTTTTACCTGAGTAAGAATCAAGAACAAAACACTGGAAAACACTTGAATAAGGACTTCAAGATTTTCCCCATGAATAAGACAAATAAAATTCAACATTGAAGACTGCAAAGTAAAGCAGCTTGGAAAAAATAATCCTAACTACATATATACAACGATGGATTATAAATTAGCCGAAAGAGATCACCATAGATAGTTCTCTGAAAACTTCAGCTCAGTGCAGAGCAGCAGTGGTCAAAAAGGCTATCAGGGTGTTATGAACTATTAGGAAGGAGACAGAAAATATCATAATGCCATTATATAAATCCATGGTGCATCCACACCTTGAATACTGTGTCCAGTTCTGGTTTCCCAAATCTCCAAAAGGATATAGTGAAACTGGAAAAGGTTTCAGAAAAGGGCAACAAAGATGATCAATGGTATATAATGGATTCCATATGAGGAGAGACTAAAAAGATTAGGGCTGTTCAGCTTAGAAAAGAGACAACTAAGGAGGGATGTGATAGAGGTCTATAAAATAATGAATAGTGTGGAAAAAGTGATTAGAGAAGTGTTATTTACCCTTTCCCAAAATACTGAAACCAAGGGTCACCCAACAAAATTAACAGGTGACACATTTAATACAAACAAGAGAAAGTACTTTTTTCACACAACGTGGAACTCCTTGTCATGGGATGTTGTGATGTTTAACTAGGTTCAAAAAATAATAGATAAGTTCATGGAAAATAGGTCCTTCTATGGCTATTAGCCATGGTGGTCAGGGTGCAACCCCATGCTTGGAGTAACCCTAAACCTCTGACTGCCAGCAGCCAGGATGGGAAGACAGGAATGGATCACTCCAGCTGCCCTCTTCTGTACACTCCCCCTGAAGTTCTGGGATTGGCCTCTGTTGGAGACAGGGTATTGGGCTAGATGGACTCTTGGTTTGACCCACTGTGGAAATTCTTATGTCCTTATGCTTATGTGAGAGTGCCAAAGTACCAGTATGTATAAATGTAACATACTTCTTTCATTTAGAGTGTAAAGATTGGTGCCCTTTTAAGACTGGTAGATCCCTATGTTGATAACATTTAGTTATGGGCTTAGAGCAGTCAGCATGTTAGCTTCTCCCTTGCAGTGACATTTACCAGCATTTTCTTAGCCAGCTCCTTTCTATCTCTTCTTTCTTAGCATGATTGAAATTCACTCTCCAGCACCATCAATTTCCCTTTTACATTCAACTCCCATTGAAATGGAGAATGGCAATAGCAGAACTGTAAAAGACCTCAGTGCTTTTAGCTCTGCTAGGCAACAGCACTGGAGAACTAATGCTGCAAAGTCAGGCAGCCTTTATGTATTACAACAGACCAAAAACCTCCAGGGCCCTCATCTGCAGCAAAACAGATTTTATATCAAAATGATTATGTGAATAAAATGTAAGAATAGCCTCCTATTTCAGTGAAGATGGATGTGTGAATGGGAAACTGCTCTGTGCCACAAAGTAATGGATTGAGAGTATCCATACAATTATGCTCAACAAATCAAGTTTTTTCCTTCTGTTCTTTCATTCTGGGAAAATAGGAATATACACATGTACTATAAAACACTGCCACCATTACTCACATGAAGTAGTAGTAACTTATTCTGCAGGAATTTCACTGGAACCCATCACAAAGAGAGGCACTATTCAGTGAGAGAAAGGGTGGGAGAATGCAGCCTGAAATGAGGCATGTGATATGACAGCTGATTTAAAGTGAGGTGGCAATGGTCTGATTAACTGCCCAGGTATGCAACAGCAAAAAATTCAAATTAAATTTTATAAAACAAGACCAACAACCACCTTGTCAATGCACTGGAGAACTTAATTCCCAAAGTTAGAAAATGAATGAATTATTGTTGGTTTACAGCAAAGGCAGCCATTCAAGCTTATATTACTCCCCACCATTACCCTCTCCCCCCAGAAAAACAACAAGGAGTCTGATGGCACCTTGAAGACTAACAGATTTATTTGGGTATAAGCTTTTGTGGGTAAAACACCTCACTTCTTCAGATGCATGGAGTGAAAATTACAGATGCAGCATTATATAATGACACATGAAGAGATGGGAGTTACCTCACAAGTGGAGAACCAGTGCTGACAAGGCCAATTCAATCAGGGTGGATGTGGTCCACTCTCAACAATAGATGAGGAGGTGTCAATTCCAGGAGAGGCAAAGTTGCTTTTTTAATGAGCCAGCCACTCCCAGTCCCTGTTCAAGCCCAAATTAATGGTGTTAAACTTGCAAATGAATTTTAGTTCTGCTATTTCTCTTTGAAGTCTGTTTCTGAAGTTTTTTTGTTCAAGAATAGCTACTTTTAAATCTGTTTTAAATCTGTACCACCGGACTCCTTGTTGTTTTTGTGGATACAATCTACACTGCTACTTCCTGATACTTGACACTTCTCCTCCCAGAAAAGTTCATTTTCAAGATAAAAGCAACCCTACTTCTTTAGGCCAAGTAACAAATGGTTCCAAGTCTAAAATAAAACCTGCTGAGAATATCTATACCTCTAAAGATGAGGTTAGATTTAAAAAATGGAAAAGTTAGCACAGTAGCAGCGCGTGTGACATTGCAAGCAATTCAGATTTTAGAGAGAATAACTGACAGGCATAATTTAGTTTTTGAAAACAGTTCTCTGAATAGTCCGGTGCAATTCCATAGTGCTGTAGCAGTGTATCATAATGCATTTTGTCCTCTTTGCTAAAACGGGCTCCTTCTAAAGGACAGGAGCTGTTAAAATTCAGAGAGATTAATGGAATAAGCCTGACATTCCACTTTCATCAGACTTTATTGGAAGTTCATAAGGATTTATCATTGCAGGAATGGAAGGTCATCAGTATATCCAGATGCAGATGAATAAACATCAGCTACATCTGGTAAAGCAGAGCTGTAATTTTATTAGTATTATAAGCCTCTTTGCTTTCCACAATGTTTCCCCCATCCAATGTAATCCTTGTAGGTTTGTTTTCTGAAAGTTCAGTGAGCACTTCCTCGCTAAAGGCCCAATCCTGAGAGCTGCCAACCACCTCCTGTAAGGTTCTGAGTGCCTTCAATTCCTATGAACTTCAATAACAAGCTCTCCTTCAATGTGATGCCAATGTTTCTCAACTTTGATCTGGTAGGACAACCTCTACAGGTGAAAGGATGAGTCCATCTCAAGGCACATTCAGTCCTCTCTCTCCCTCGTTGCTGAGAATGACAACAAGCATGCCTATTATTGCCAATTTTGGTGGTGTTTTCTGTGAACTGAACATTTGTCCCTTGGGAATTGAAATGAGGCTGAGCACAGCAGACTCCTTATTACAAAGAGCACCATACAGGCCTTAGGTAGTAACTAACTTTTGGTTACTATTAATAAAACTGGACTTAACCCGGTAAACCCAAGAGGAAAGGCTCTATATCCCATTACCCTGTGCCACCTGGTACCCCAGATTCTACCATCACAAATGAAGGATAAGTCAACTTCACTAACATTTTTAAATTAACATTAGACTGAACCAACATGTCTTCCTCAATTTTGGGAGACGTTTTGGAAGCAGACAAGTTATCAAGTGGCATAAGACATGTGAAGTTGATCAATGGCTATAGTCACAGAGGCCAGCGTTTGTATTACTCTGTCAATCATCACATTTGCTGAGTCAAAAGAAAGTGCAATCACATTTGTCAATGAAATGTTTGAGTCAATGACAAGTGAACTCAATGATGCAGAAAGGCTTCCAGCACTTGCAGTGTTACTTACAAACCGATTTAGAAAATCATTTTTTACAAGTCATGCCTCCTGGTCACACCATATAATCATGATGCACCCCTTGTCATGGCTGGCATCATCACTTTCATCCATCAGAACGGTGGAAGGTCCTGATGTGACATGGTTCAAAAATGACTGGGTGTAATGTGTTGATGGAGCTTTAATGATGCATGTGAGCTGGTGAGCTTTCACAGGAAAATTCTTTTGCAAATGACTGAACCTGCAGACATCAGCCTGATCATCTCTGTGCTATGATCAGCATTGTGAGTAAGATTCCCCATTGTGATGCAGTCATGGTGAACTTTAAGCACAGGAAACAGCTGCTTTCCAAATGCTTATTGCAGAATAAAAAGGTTCAGATTCTCCACTGACTTGCACCTGTGCAGTCCTTTTACAGCTGCGCAAAGTGACTGTAAGATGCTACCATTCTGATTTGGAAGTGTTGCACTCCCACGCTGCACAGATTTAAATGGCCCCGTGAGGTGAGAGGCAAAGGGGAATCAGGACAATTACATCAAAAGAAAACAAATAGTCTGTTATAAACAGATAGCTAAGAGTTAATGTCTCTTTCACCTGAAAAAAAAAAAGTATCCTGAAACACCTGACCAGAGGACCAATCAGGAAACCAGACTTTTTTTCAACTCTGGGTGGAGGGAAGTTTGTGTCTGAGTTCTTTGTCTTCTGCCTGAATCTCTCTCAGCTAGAGAAGGATTTTTCTATTCCCTGCTTTCTAATCTTCTGTTTCCAAGTTGTGAGTACAAAGTTGGTTTTTTGTTTTGTATTTACATGTCTATAGTTGCTGGAGTGCTTTAAATTGTATTCTTTTGAATAAGGCTGTTTATTCATATTTCTTTTAAGCAATTGACCCTGTATTTGTCACCTTAATACAGAGAGACCATTTGTATGTATTTTTCTTTCTTTTTTATATAAAGCTTTCTTTTAAGACCTGTTGGAGTTTTTCCTTAGTGAGGAACTCCAGGGAATTGGGTCTGCAGCTCACCAGGGAATTGGTGGGAGGAAGAAGTCAGGGGAAAACCTGTGTGTGTTAGATGTACTAGCCTGACTTTGCATTCACTCTGGGTGAGGGGGGAAGAGAGATTGACTCTCGGTAATTCTGTTCTCCAGGCTGGGAACGGGGAGGGTGGAATCCCTCTGTTTAGATTCACGGAGGTTGCTTCTGTGTATCTCTCCAGGAACACCTGGAGGGGGGGGAAGGGAAAAGGTTTATTTCCCTTTGTTGTGAGATTCAAGGGATTTGGGTCTTGGGGTCCCCAGGGAAGGTTTTTTGGGGGACCAGAGTGCCCCAAAACACTCTAATTTTTTGGGTGGTGGCAGCAGTACCAGGTCCAAGCTGGTAACTAAGCTTGGAGGTTTTCATGCTAACCCCCATATTTTGGACGCTAAGGTCCAAATCTAGGACTAGGTTACTGACATAGTCATAATGGGCCAGATCCTCAGCGGTACTGGATTACACTTAATGTAGCTGAAGTGAACTGTAGGGAAAGATAGCTCTCAGTCACTTTTCTGTTTTTCATATCGTTGGCTGGTAGTCTAAACAGCCTTCAACATAGCTAAAAACAGCCATACGATCCAAAGCACTGGCTGGGGATCAGGTGGAACACCATACGACATCCTCCTCTCCTGCCCTTTCTCTCCTTGCTTGCATGCTTTTTATGTGAAGGGAATGGAGACCAGTGGTATTCAGCTCTATGTCACAAAAGAATTTTCCTCTGTTAGGACCATTCTCGGTTGCCTTTTTAGAGCCGTTTTCCAGCTGTTTTGTGTTGCCTCAAAGTAGCTGGAGACAGGGCAAGGATCTGGCTAAACTATCTCACACACACCAGGCACTATCACTGATGGCTAATATCTCAGAGTTTCTGAATTTTCCCAAAGAAATTGGCGATCGGGTTTAAAATAACTATTTACTGATATTCTGCTGTAAACTGACATGATTTAGTCTTGAGGTGCCACATTAGTTATTCTTCAGGTCACGGATGCCAGGATTACCTATTGCATAACAAAGATCTTTCAATAGGTATTTCCCTCTGAAGTCTGGCTCATTGATTCACTTCATTATGGATTAAATTTATGCTGGCATCTGAGAAAATGTAGGTCACAGGACACGATAGAGTCATCTTCTTCTGCACTATTATGGGATTTGTTTTCCAAAGATGTAGGATCTTATTGGCTTAGTGGGACCATGGCCCTAAGGTATTATTTGATATTATTTCTCACAGTATTTATTATTTCTCACAGTATTTCTTTTACTAATACAAAGTTATTTTGCTCCTTTGCATGTTCACAATACTAAACGTTTTATGCTTCCTTTATTCATGTCCCCAACCCCAAATCCACAAAGAGGTGTAAAACAGATAACGTCTATGTTACACATACCAAACAAAAAAAAGTTAAAGCTATAGTTTTCATTCCCCACTACGTTACTCCAATTTTACAATGTTGTAAATATATTGTAATTTCACTCCTCCATGATACACTTCCTAGCCACCAATATGTTGACACCCTGAGGACCTGTCTAAGTTACGGCAACCTCTTGCCCTATAGGTGCGCTATGCCTGGGATCACTGCAGAGCGCATGCTGTGGCCCTTTACATGCCTGTCCCATCACCATCCCTGCTTTAGCAAGTCCCCTACACCCGGGCTTGCAAAGAGGTCCTTAGGAAGCAGCTTTATGGCTGACTTCTGCACGGCCTGTGTCAGGGGGCTCCTCCCAGGCTGCATATAGGGCTTCTAGGTGCTCTTTGTGTCACTCTGTCCCTTTTACCCAGCATACTGGATATCATCCCAGATCTCCAGCACTAATGCCTCTGTTCCCTAGATTCCAAAAATTCTGGCTCTCTGCAACTGCCCATTACATATAAGAAAGTACTCATTTCACTCTTATATTCAGGACAAAGAAAAAGAAAATGCAACACTAAGATAAGGTATGCTGTCTGTAAAGCTGAAGAACAATGGTAGAGCACTGAATTCCGCAAAAGACTTGCTTTGTTTCAGAGTTTTGTTTTTGTCATTTTGGGTTTTTTTTGGAGGGGAAGGACAGTGGTTTTAGGTTTAAAATGACTTCTTGAAGTCAATGGGAGTTTGGCTGGGAGTACGATACAATCCACAGTGGGTCTAGTTTAGACTAAAGTCTAGAGTCTGGGTTGTCTCTTGGGGTCTGTATTATAGTGCTGTATCAACAGCAACATTTTAATTTTCAGACACAGGTCACTCTGAGCACTACAGTCCCAATTCTGCCATGAGCTCTCCACCGATGGACCACTGTGCTATGTTTAGCAGGACCTACATTCTTACTTTTCTGAGCACTTAGATACCTCTTCAGCGAGGTGTTTATGAATGTGCTTAAAGTTTGGAACATGCTTAATTCACTGAATGTGAATATGACACTATCAACAAAAATAAACTAAAAACTAAACCACAAGACAGTGTAAATAAACCTCCCTTCCATTCTGATGAATAGCTTCAACAATGAACAAGAAATTATACTCATCTATTTTTAAGGTATTCTTGTCACAAAGAAGCAATGTTATTGGCCCCTTAACTGCACCTGCTTTTATGGAGTTATGCACACTTACTCCAGCTCTGAATCTGGCCTGATGTCTTTCACATTGTGGTTACCATAGGGATAGAGACATCTTGCATAGAGATGGGCAAATGGCTTAGGAAAAAAAATAGGAATCAACCAAAACTTTTTAAGATTCAAAAAACGTTGACAAAGCAGTGTTGGCAATCTTAAGAATCTAAAAATCAATAGTCGGGTTTAAAAATGGATGTGATTTTTAAAAAATAATTTGAAGTTCTTTTTCTTTGTCTGTTTTTTGGACACTTGGGCAACACACATCTACAAGTTTTTCTCTCCAAATACAATGGCTAGAAACTTCCTTTTAAAAAAAAATCTAACCCGAGAGTCTCATCTATTCTTGTATCAGAGGGGTAGCCGTGTTAGTCTTGGTCTGTAAAAGCAGCAAAGAGTCCTGTGGCACCTTATAGACTAACAGACATATTGGAGCATGAGCTTTTGTGGATGAATAGACTCTTTGCGGCTCATCTAGTCTTATGATTGTGAGAACTAGGGCTGTAAGAAGCATGCCTAATTTCATACACTTATGATAAAAATCACAGGACTTGGCAACACTACAGAGGTTTGCCAATCACTTTTTCTGAAAAGTCCTTTAGAATTTCCAAAAGATTAAACCGATTGGCATTTACAGAAATGTAATAAGGATCTATGGAAGTTCTCTAAAATAACCTGTAATAAAAGCAATAAAAAAATTGAAGCAATTGTGAACTAGGGGTCTCAAAACAAACAAGACATAAAATTGGTTTCTTTGCTCTTATCTTACTTTTCAAAAGTTTATAAATTATTGTACCAAAGAGTCATCCTTAAATTCAGTACAGTAAAGGAATGTTTCAAATGAAATATAAAGGCAAAGAGAGGAGAGAAAACACAGCATTTCAGACAATTTATATTGTGAGACACAGATCTGGGAAAGCATGGGAAATTCACAGCTAAGAAGATCAAATTTCCACAATAACTTGTGAAGATCTTTACTTTAAAAGGAAGGATGGTCTGTGATTAAGGCACTGGGCAGGGATTCAAGACATCTCAGTTCAGTCACTGGTACTGCCATTGTCTTAATGCAATTAATTGTAACCACACGTAGTGAATTACAGTACAAAATTGTGACATTAGACTGCAGCTAATGGGGTGAGGGACTTTCTTTTTGTGTTTGTACTATGCCTAGCAACTAATACATACACATAGGAAGGGTCACAGTCCCAGCAAGCAGTGGTCAGACCTCTTGCAGACTGAGAGCAAGGCACTGACAGCATACAGTGCAGCAATCAGCCACACATCTACCACTAGCAACTATGTCATAAATGCCATAAGCACTGACTCCATGAGTGCTCCAGCCCTGGAGCACCCAAGGAAAAAGATTAGTGGGTGCTTAGCACCCACTGTCAGCCAGCTCCCACAGTGCCTTCTTCTGAACAACTCCTCCCCTTCCCTCCCAGTGCCTCCTGCTCACCGTGATCAGATGTTCTGCAGCATATAGGAGGCTCTGGGGAAAGGGGGAGGAGCAGGAATGGGGCACTCCGGGGAAGGGGGTAGAACTGGGTGGGAAGAGGCAGGGTGGGGCTGGGGCTTTGGGGGAAGGGTGGAGTGGGGGCTGGGTCTGGGGCTGAGCACCCCCAGGGAAAGGAAGAAGCTGGCGCCTGTGATAAATGTTAAAATAAAAGTCCTTTGTTTAAAACAGTGAGGCCTGTATGTGCTACCATAATACAAATGATAATTATTTTCCATAGCTCTATCTCCTAACACGTTATCCAAATACACTTTTTGTTGTGTGAATGTGTCAAAAAGAATTTGGGCCATTCCAAGAAGTGGGCAGAGTGGTGTTAACACACAGCTAGCCGTTTGAAAAGCAAATGTATGAAGATCTAACAACACTTAAATAGCTAAGATGAAAAACATCTATCTACTGGCTAAGAACCAAATGTTTCTTCTTAGTGCTTTGTAACCCTGCAGGAGTGCAATTATCTCATGATGACCAAGATGCCTGTCATGTCACATTGCTTTATTATAACATTTATTTCCACTTTAGATATAAATAAATTTAATAATAAACCACTTTGATCACTGGAGACTGCTAGTGAATTTCACTTTGCAACTGCTGTGACATCGAGTTCACTCTAACATTTGTGATCTTACACAACCCAAAGCAGAAGATTCTGTAAGGCTCTGTTTATCATAAGAACAGAAAACTTTATCATGACAGCCTTAAACTTTTTAAAGCGGAACACTACAGTCATTCTTGTACTCAGTGATGCTATGTCAGACATTCTTGTTGACCATTAGACCAAAGGGCCTACTGTCAGGTGAACCAAAATGGGAGCGAGCTTGAAGAATAATTTGTAATAATAATGTTAAGATGTGTAACCAAGAGTGGCAAATGTATTTTATTGAAAGTGGGAAGATTAGTTGCTTAACATTTAGCACAATATCCTATTTGTCTGACCCAGAGTTTTAACTGCAAGACATAATAATCGCATTAGTATGGAAAGTTTGGATATTGCAATAGGTACCTATAAATTTGTAGCATGTATCAAACAAAGGGGCTATGAGTCACACGTAAAAAAGGGGAAGTTATAAGTGATAAAGAGCTAACCTAGGTAGTCTTGTTTGGGGGAATTGATGCTGGAACTGCTCATGTCATTAGCTGCAAGCTCTGGTTTCCACAAAGACCAGGTGTCATATGCAAATATCTTTATCTATCTTTGTGTGCTGTTTCAATAAAGACAATCAAACTTAACAATAAAATAGTGAGATGGGAATAGTCACTGGCTAACCAATTTTACATATAAAGATTACAGAATTCAGACTACGCAAAAGAATAGTGGCTTGTTTCATGTTACATTTGGTCTACACAGAAGAAACAGCTTGGCAAAGCTGCAAAGAGCATGGGCAGCTTGTCAGTGGAATGAGGCTTTGATCTGTGGAATCTTTCTTCCACTGTCAGAGAGAGGATTTCTGACTGACACTGGAGTTTGCAGTTTCATTCACCAGGAAAAGCTGGACTTTGTCAATGGAAGATATCATTATGGTAGTGAGACAAATAGACACTTACCTACTTTATGTTTAGGAACATAGGACTGGAAGGAACCTCCTGCGGTCATCAAGTCCTGTCCCCAGCTATCACAGGCAACCCTTTCATATAATCCTTTTCATAAATTTAACAAGCTTCATCTTAAAACTAGTTAGGTTGTTTGTCCAAACTACCCCTACTGGGAGGCTGTTCCAGAACCTCAACCTCTCTGATGGTCAGAAACTTTAATTTCCAGCCTGAATGTATTCATGGCCAGTATATATCCATTTATTCTTGTGCCAATATTATACTTTAGCTTAAATAGCTCTTCTTTCTTCCTGGTGATTATCCCCCCTGATGTATTTATAGACAGCAATCATATCCTAATCGTATTTGACCAGCTCACAGGCTGCACGTGGCCTGTCAGGGTAATCTGCTGGCAGTCCGTGAGACAGTTCGTTTACATTGACCGTCCACAGGCATGGCTGCCTGTAGCTCCCAGTGGCCGCGGTTCATCGTTCCCAGCCAATGGGAACTGTGGGGGGCCATGTTTGAGGACGGTCAATGTAAACACTGTCTCGCAGCCCATCAGCAGATTACCCTGATGGGCTGCAGGTTGCCCACCACTGTATTTGACTTAGCTGGTATCATAAAGACCTCAAATCTACAATATACAAAGTCCTGGGTGAAACCTTGGTCCCAGGGAAGTTAATGAAAGGTTTTCCACTGATTTCACTAATATGACTCTGGACTTGTTGGGAGGGAATATCTTTTTTACAGCAGATCACTGTTATCCTCTGGAAGTCTTTTGGTCAGGAAATCCCCTGCAGGCCAGGAGGAAATTTAAGACTCTAAGAGTGTATTCATTGTCTAAAATGCACTTTGGCACCTTAAGGTTGAGCTTTTCGCTCAGATTCAGCTTTCAGATTGGTTACTCTAAAGGTAAAGGAAAATGAAGGTTTACTAACTTGTCACTGGAGTTCTCGGAGAGGGCTTCACATAGTCACACTTAATGAGGAAACCAGTGTATTACCAATAAGTGGGAATATGCAGAGCCAGTCAAAGAACTATACAATCTTGTTTTTCCTCCTCAGTCAATGAGCAGACTGCCTCTCAGCTGCCTGTAGTCAATATCTGCACTCCCATGTACAGTTTATTTCAGGCCTACCCATTAAAGCAGCAGTTTTCAACCTTTTTTCATTTGCAGAGCCCTAAAAAAAAAAAAAAATGGAGGTGCAGACCCCTTGGGAAATCTTAGGCATAGTCTGCAGACCACCAGAGGTCCACAGACCACAGGTTGAAAATCACTGTATTAAAGCTGAAGATGAGGAATCTGGGCTTCTGGATTACAATCTTGGCTGTGCCATTGAATTGCTATGTGACTTTGGGTAAGGCTGTATCTTTCTGTTTCTTTAGTTAATTTCTCTGGGAGTTTACCAAACAGAAGTCAAATGCTGAAGCTTTGAGTTTCAACCATCACTAATTAAAAATCTCGGCATCATTTTACCTGGCATGCTGTTGCAATGTGTAGATGGCCATGTCTTTTCTAATTTAAATGTATTTTCTTCATTTTTAAAGGTGTAGTTTAAAAATACAAACAAACATAAAATATAAAAGAGAATTTGCAGATGAAGAACAAAGCAGAGCTCTTTGTGATTAGCAACAAAAAGAGGAGGAAAATTACCCCACCAGAGCCATATTATATAGTCTGAATGCACCAATTTTTTTTTTAAAAGTACTGTTTTGTCAGCAAGCCAGGGTCATCTCACTTCTTCTCCAGATGCTGCAGTCACTTACTGTTGCACCTCCTCAGTGACAGCACTCTGTCAAAGGCTTGTAATGTAATATTACACAACAATCATAAAAAAAACAGGGGAGGGCAGACTCATGCCAACTAAAGCACCAATTAATCGTAGACTTGAATTTGCTTTTTCTTAGAAACTGGAAGGTGGAGGGTTGCGGGAGATGGAAAATCGACTTGGAGTTTCCATCTCTGCTGATCTCATCTTGTCATGTCTGATTTAATTACCGGGCTTTCAGCAGAACAGATGAACCAGCACAATAGCCTCTTCCTCCGACCCCATTTGTTAAGCAAAATAAACCAAATGCCGCAAGGGGCAGGAAGATTAAACCAGCTGAATCAAAGTAAGTGCATTCTGCAGATAACAAGTAACAGACTCCTGCTTGAGATCAGGGCTGATTTTAGTTTTCTAAGGGAAGGGAAGCAACTTGATAAAGAGCACAGACCACCCACTCACAAGACACACCTCCAGATTTCTCCGGTTTATTGCTACAAACAATAATAATTTACCAAGAGAAGTATCTAAGTTTAAAGAGAGAAAGCTTATTTTCAGATGAATTATTTCCTGCCAGCACTTAAGTGGCTAATAATCACTTGATTCCTGTGACATTTTATTTATTATGATTAATAATAATATACTAATCAAAATGAATCCTTTTTGGTAATTACATGGATACATTAATTAACTCAAAATGAACTGCACTGTAAGGGCCTGCACGTGCAAAACCAATGTCATTTGAGTTTAAGCTGCTCAGCATGTCCCTGAGAGCCATGCAGTACCCCAGAGTATTGGGCCCTGGTTCAGTACTATTTGAACATCCTCTTACTATAGAGTGGCATTAATTACTCCCCTTTCAGAGAAAGGACAGAGACAGTTTCTTGGCACAAAATCAGCAGTTTGTTCCATTTATTTTTATTTACTAACTCTGACGTCAAAATCTGCTGTTCAAATAAACTGAAGGAGCAAACGCTGTTAGCTTCCAGTACATGGAGTCAACAGACTAGCGCATGGGCTAAGAATGATGATTCACCAAGGTCATTTGTTTTTCTCCTGCCAGAAGCAGGACGTGGATAAGCCAACAACTAGCCTCTCTCCTGGGAAGTTTCTAGCTTTGCATTTTGCTCTCATCTCTATCTTTTTAGATGTGAAATTATGAACGTTAAAGAAGAGGCTTGCTCTTCCCCTTCCTTGCAGAAGCATACACACATACACAAACTTATAAAAGAATCAAGCATATTTTCTAATCAGCTGATTATGTATCCCTGGGACCACTGAAAACTGGTTATCAGACTCTGCTATCACACAAACAAGATGCTTTTTCAAAAATAAACAATAGAGGGAGGGGCTTGGCAACTATAGTTTTGAAGAGAGTCAGCGCCTTTCTTTAATTAGATGAACTAGGATCTCATTGCATAACAGATGTTACTTTTGATTTAAAATGTGTAGGATCAGATTCTGCTACTAACTAGAGAAGTGTAGATCATAAATTACTCTACTGAAGTCAATGGTTTTCCTTTGCTTTTAGTCCTCATATGTCCTCAAAGTATCATTGCTGTAAAACAGTAACCAACCAGAGCCCATTTAAGCCTTCTCTATATTACAACTTCCTCTGAAGTTACCACCAATGAAGATGCAACCTATTGAGAATTAAAGGTTTGAAAAATCTTTGTGCAGACAAAGCAGTAAAATTAGTTTTTCCCTTTGAGGAACCAGTCCTACACAGGCTGAAAGGCAAGATTGAACACTGGACCTCTTATGTTAAAACATGAGCCTCTACCACTGGAGCTAAAGGACTAAAACTCTAAACCTGAAAACACTTATGCACATACTTAACTTTACTACTGTGAGTAGTCCGATTGACTAGCGGTAGCAGATCTCCTCTCAACAAAAAAGATTTACCACCTTTTTCTGGTTTTACACAAATTTTAATCTCACAGGAAATAAAAATCAAAATTATTGAAACTGCAACAGGAAATGTCAGATCTTGTCACTGAGGGTAAGGAAAGCTTTAACAATTAACACAAATCTTGTGTTACTTTTGCTGGAAAGTGGTTTAACCATGGAACCTATGCACAAAAAAAAATCCAGTCCAGGCCCAATGAGTACAAGGATTCTCCTAATCAGGGCCGGCTCTACTGTTTTTCCCGCCCCAAGCAGCGCGCCGAATTGCCGCCGCGGTCGGCGGGGCAGCTCGTGTGCCATTAGGGTGGCACGCACGTTTCTGCGGCGGCGGCAATTCAGAGGTAGCTTCTGTCTTCAACCAGAAGACAGAAGCTGCGCCGCTGTGGACAGCTGAACATAGAGGCTGCCACCGAATTGCCACTGCCGCGGAAATGCGTGTGCCGCCCTAACGGCACACGGACTGCTCCCGCCGTCTGCAGTGGCAATTCGGTGCGCTGCTTGGGGGCAAAAACACAGGGACTGCCGCCCCTTGCAGATTGCCGCCCCAAGCACCTGCTTGGGATGCTGGTGCCTGGAGCCGGCCCTGCTCCTAGTTTTCTGGCCTCAGTGCCAGTACACAGCACACAGACTGCTGCTACTGGGCCATCAGCACAGTTAAACAGGTACACAAGGAGAAAGTTGCTTTTACGTGGTGTGTGTGTGTGTGTGTGTGAGAGAGAGAGAGAGAGAGATTGGCTACCCTTCCAAAATCTTTGCTTTGCTGAATGTATGTAAGCATTCTGGCCTGATTCAGCAAGGTTCTTAAGCTCATGGCTAGTCACACTGAAGTCAACAGTACAACGCACAGGTTTAAGTACCTTGCTGAGTTGGGGGTCTGTCTTTATTATCAGGTTGAGTGCCTGTGCTGTCTTCCTCACCACTGGACACTATTGAACTTGACACTCTTGAGCAGTATGTCAGTTACCATAGAGACAGGCAGCAAGAGAATGGGAGAGATAGAGAAATAAATTCAGCAGTGGCTGGTCTGGGTCAATGAGAAAAAAACAATAGTGAACTCCAGGTTTTGCAGGGACAATATTGGGTTCATATAATTAAGTGTCAGCTCTAAAAACAGAAAACGCTTTTACACAGTTGATGTACCATTCTCTCTTACTGCTTCTGCTTCCCTCCTCCTCCTCATGCTGATTTTTTTTTAAATCGTAGCTGAGGTATAGCAAGGCTCACTCTATTTTTTTACTTCACTCCACCAACAGCTCTATTTACATACCTTGCCGAGTTGCTGACTGTTGCATTGCATCCCTTGGGCACAGACACAGAATGAAGATCTGAGAGATTGCAAATGGGGTTTAATGTATACCCGCTTCATAGCTGTACCATGTCTGTCTGTATACCCACTGGATTCTCTGCACCCAGGAAGGATGCAGGGACACAACAGGGTTTAATCAGCAGTTCATCCTTCTAGACACCAAAGCTGCTGTAGTGCCATGTTATAGGCAACTAGGATACTGCTCTCAGTGACCTG
Organism: Gopherus flavomarginatus; assembly: GCF_025201925.1. NCBI lineage: Eukaryota > Metazoa > Chordata > Testudines > Testudinidae > Gopherus > Gopherus flavomarginatus. The sequence continues at coordinate 101,860,077 of NC_066618.1, read as the reverse complement.
GTTCCTTCTGCTGGATCTCAGCCAGGAATGAGCAGTAATTACTAAGGAGTTGGGGATGGCTGTTGGCACTAGTAGAGATATGTCAGGTGTGTGTGTCGGGTACCACACTAATCAGGCAGAGACACAGATTCCCTATCTTAAAGGGATAGAGACACTCCTTTAGACTGAAATGTGAAAGGATAAACTAATAAGGCTGTAAGAAATAAAGGGAAACTGGTTTGGGAGAACTAACTGCCAGTATGTTAGCAGAGCAAAGTGTTCAGCTGCCCTAAACCTTGGAGAAGATTATGGAATTGTGAAGGGCTAATTTAGGCCTTCATCCTGCAAGCTACTGAACATTGCCAGCTCCAATTGATTTGAGTGGGAATTGGTGACGATCACCTTGCGTGAGCTGATGAGCACCTTGCAGGATTGTGTCTTCAGCAAGCACTTCATTTTTGTGCCACATAATATTCATAGCAAATTCACCACAAAAATGGGATATTTCCAGCTGGGTCAAATTCACATCCATGGTTTTACTGCCTATATTCACTGTGGGAAAGCATGGAGGGTGAAATTTCAGCCTAGTTCTAATTTGCAAAAGATTAAAAAAATATTAGTTGCCACATGCAAATACTTCTGAAGCTAAATGAGGCAGACTGCAGGCAAAGCTTAGTAGTTAGTCCTCCAAACATTTTTGCGATACATAATCCATTCTTGTTTAGCACGGACTATAATAACTCTTATTACATCTAAATAATCTAAATTGAACGCACGTTAGCAAATTTTAATGTATAGTATTACCCAATACAAACAGCCAGGAGCACCAGCTCCACTCCCGTTACTCAGAATTTTATCACAGGACTGAAACTGACTGGCTAAATGACAATCACGAGTAACGCATGATGCCATAAAACAAATCATCGATTTATAACTTAATAAAAGTTAAACACCAGGGCTGGCTTGTTTTGTAAACCATCTTTAACAGCAGACCCAACTGGTATACCTTAAATAGAGCACAGCCAAATAAACAACCATGTTTCTAAACACAGTAAGACAAATGCTGAAAAAGGCTGTGTGCTTTATATAGCAGGACTTCCTAAACTTTTTCATAATATGGATCACATGTTAATAGACAGCTAAGACTCCATGGACCAATACATCTCATAGGTGACTCTGTAGCAAGCAATGCAATTATTTACAAGGAAAATAAATATTAGAAAAGCATTCAATGAATTTCAAGCTGCATTTAATGTGATTTAGGTGGAACTTGGGAGAAGTCAATACTATGTGACCAGCCAGCTCTCTATAAATTACTAGCAGGTGCCCCACTTTTGGGAACTACTTATTTAGTAGTAATGTTGAACAACTGCCTCTATCATCAGTGCCATGCCCCATTTCCTGGTCAGAATTAAGCTTGATCCTGCTCTTACTAAAGTCAGCTGCAACACTCTCATTGACTTCAGTCAGAGCAGAAACAGACTCTACAATATTGTGGTATTTTACTGCAACATTTCCCCATCCCAAAGAATAATGTTCTGTTTCGATGGGATCCAGAAATGATGAGTCATTTTGGGCTCTCCAACTCGATATATGAAAGTGAAAAAGGAGATACTGACGTTCTTTTTATTTTTCTTTCCAAGTGCTGAAAGTCGATGAGAAAAACAAATCAAGAGAGATTTTCAAAGAACTTTTATAATGCACTCTGGAAGTGCATTCTGGCTTATCTGCAATGATGGCAAAGTATTTTAATTTATAGTCCTTGAACTTCTATCTTCATGTATGATCCCAAGACTCAAAAGCCCTGGCTTTGCAATATTCCCAGTTCCCTGCTCTCAAACCATCGATAAGAGCAATCTGTTCTAATTTTTGAAAACAAAATCCACCAGATGGCAGTAGGGTTCAAGATTTGACACAAAGAGACTGAATAACAAGAAAGGAGTTTTCCCCTTACAGAAGGAAGGGCTTGTCTACATCAGAAAGTTGCAGCGCTGGTGAGGGAGTTACAGCGCTGCAACTTTGAAGGTGTACACATCTGCAGGGCACCACCAGCGCTGCAACTCCCTGTTTGCAGCGCTGGCCGTACTCCCGTTTTGTCTCGGGTGTAGAGGATCCAGCGCTGGTGATCCAGCGCTGGTAATCCAATGTAGACACCTACCAGCGCTTTTCTTGACCTCCGTGGAAGGAGGAAGCCTCTGGTAATCAAGCTGGTCTCCTTTCCCGGTTTGCTCTCTCGTTCCCGGAACCCCTAGCAAGCAGGTCTCCTTCCCTGCGGTTTGCTGGGTGGCTCCGGGAACGCGAGAGCAAACCGGGAAAGGAGACCAGCTTCGCCGCGGTTTGCTGGGTGGCTCCGGGAACGCGAGAGCAAACCGCGGCGAAGCTGGTCTCCTTTCCCGGTTTGCTCTCTTGTTCCCGGAACCCCGAGCAAGCAGGTCTCCTTCCCTGCGGTTTGCTGGGTGGCTCCGGGAACGCGAGAGCAAACCGGGAAAGGAGACCAGCTTCGCCGCGGTTTGCTGGGTGGCTCCGGGAACGCGAGAGCAAACCGCGGCGAAGCTGGTCTCCTTTCCCGGTTTGCTCTCTTGTTCCCGGAACCCCGAGCAAGCAGGTCTCCTTCCCTGAGGTTTGCTGGGTGGTTCCGGGAACGCGAGAGCAAACCGGGGAAGGAGACCAGCTTCGCCGCGGTTTGCTCTCGCGTTCCCGGAGCCACCCAGCAAACCGCAGGGAAGGAGACCTGCTTGCTCGGGGAACGCGAGAGCAAACCGCGGCGAAGCTGGTCTCCTTTCCCGGTTTGCTCTCGCGTTCCCGGAGCCACCCAGCAAACCGCAGGGAAGGAGACCTGCTTGCTCGGGGGTTCGGGGAACGAGAGAGCAAACCGGGAAAGGAGACCAGCTTCGCCGCGGTTTGCTCTCGCGTTCCCCGAACCTCCCTTGAAGCCGCCCAACAGCGCTGCAGTGTGGCCACATCTAACACCACTTGCAGCGCTGGTTGCTGTAAGTGTGGCCACTCTGCAGCGCTGGCCCTATACAGCTGTACTAATACAGCTGTAACAACCAGCGCTGCAAAATTTTAGATGTAGACATGGCCGAAGAGTCGACAAATTGTTTAGATTCTCAGATCAATTATTTCTAGTTTTGATTGAATAGCATAAGAATGGCTCACACTGATTGCATTGATTAGCCAGATTTTCAGATTGTGTATATGATTTATGGTGGACTTGTTTCAAACATTTTATATACAGTGCAACCCTGGTTCCAGGAAAGTCTTAGAGATCCAAAGTTTGGTTATATTCCCTGGGGCTGTGCAGTGTTCCTGTTTCTCTGTAGTTGGAGGGCAGAGAGGAGCCACCAAATGTCTGACTGGAAAAACAAAAAACATAGCCCTGAAATTTTCTTTACTGTCTGGGGTGTCTGAACCCAGATCACAACCTCCCTTGTACTGTTTGCCAACCTTTGTGCACTCTTCTGTTTGCTCCTTTGCAGCATAGCTACATGATCTTTTAAATATTGCTTTGGCTTACTGCGCTATGTGCATGCAGAGGAATGGAGTATTGTGTGCATGCAGAGGAATAGATGGCTAAACTGCAGAGGAATAGACTGTTCTTTATGGGAAGAACAGCTGGCTGTGTGCAGGAGGTGTTTCTTCCACACAGATGTGCTCAGTAGTCTATTCCTCCACATAGCAAGGAACAGACTGCTGTGTGCCTTATGTGGAAGAAAACAGTGCTACATGCATTTGTGCGTGAAAGAATAGACTGCTGTGCGGTAAAAACCTAGGAGGAAAACAGCCACAGAAGGGACCATGTCCAAAAAAAGCTAAAAAGGTGACACTTACTGTATTTTCTGGTTAAATTCATTCTGTGCAAGCTCAGTGAAATTCAATACTTTGCCATTTACACTGATGTGAATTTTCTTAAAAAACTCCCAACACAACAAAACCATGATTTACACAGGGCCGTAACCATGGTCTCATCCCACTCCATCGTACTTGTGCGCTAGGATGACCAGATGTCCCGATTTTATAGGGACAGTCCCAATTTTGGGGTCTTTTTCTTAGATAGGCTCCTATTACCCCCCATCCCTGTCCCGATTTTTCACATTTGCTGCCTGGTCACCCTAGAAGACGCTGATCAGCTTCTCTTCACTATGCTTGAGAAACCAAAGTTTGAACTCCCTGGCACTGCTGAGCTTGTCGCAGTCTTTTAAAAACAGAGAGCTTTCCAATAGGCTTTCAAATCTGAGTTCTGGGGTTGGGGGGCTTGGAGCATAGAGTTCAATGCCTGCTCGGCTGTCTCCTATGATTGTCCAAAGTTTGATTATCTAAAGATTGCAGTTATCCCTTGGGAGAATTGTGGCTAATCAGGGTTACACTATACAGTCCCACATGACATTCTTGTAAGAAAACAAGAGTAATGCGGACTAGATGAAATGACAATAAAGTGGGTGCAAAACTGGTTAAATGGCTGTACTCAAAGAGTAGTTATCAATGGTTTGCTGTCAGACTGGGGAGATGTATCTAGTGGGATCCCATGCTGTCCTGGGTCCGATACTAGTCAATAATTTCATTAATGATTTGGATAATGGAATGGAGAGTATGCTTGTAAAGTCTGCAGATGACACCAAGCTAGAAGAGGTTGCAAGCACTTTGGAGGACAGAATTGAATTCAAAATGACCTTGACAAACTGGAGAATTAGTCTGAAATGAACATGATGCAATTCAAAAAAGACAAGTGCAAAGTACTGCACCTAGGAATGAAAAAGCAAATGCACAACTACAAAATGGGGAACAACTGGCTAAGTAGTGGTATTGCTAAAAAGGATCTGGGAGTCAACAGTGTGATGCAGCTGAGAAAAAAACTAATATAATTCTGAAGTGTACTAACAGGTGTGTTGTATCTAAGACACAGAAGATCAGTGGTGAGGCCTCAGGTGGAGTACTGTGTCCAGTTCTGGGTACCACACTTTAGGAAAGACCTGGTCAATTTGGAGAGAGTCCAGAGAAGAGCAGAAAAACTGATAAAAGATTTAGAAAACCTGCGAAGAAAGTTTAAAAAACAGGGCATGTTTAGTCTTGATTTAAGAAGACTGAGGGGAGATCTGCTGACACTCTGCCAATATGTTAAAGTCTTGTAGAAAGAGGATGGCGATCAATTGTTCTCCTTGTCCTATCTTCAGCAGATGTGAAGTAATGGGGTTAATCTGCAGCAGGGAGATTGAGGTTAGATATTAGGAAAAACTTTCCAGCTATCAGGGTAGTTAAGCTCTGGAATAGGCTTCCAAAGGAGGCTGTGGAATCCCCATGATTGGAGGTTTTTTAAGAACAAGTTACACAAACACCTGCCAGGGATGGATTTAGAATCATAGAATATCAGGGCTGGAAGGGACCTCAGAAGATCATCTAGTCCAGCCCTCTGCAGGCTGACCTGGTCCTGCCTCAGCACAGGGAGCTGGACTAGATGATCGCTTGAGGTCCCTTGCAGCCCTACATTTCTATGATTCTGTACTGTAAAACATACAGTAAGTACAAACATAGGGACTAATCTGTGGTCCTTCCCACTCTTCCTTACTTATCTGCTCTGATCTCTTTTGTTGCCTTCTGTGCCCTCTGCTCTGCCAGTCATACCAACCTTGACCATTTGTTTGTGCACTTCTGTCACAATTGTCCTATGCCACCATGGACATTATTATTCTTACCCTCGTCATCCTCTGCCTTCCCCCTTCATTTGTTTTGTTTCCAGTCACACTCACTTGTCATGTCTTGTGTTAATTTAGGCTGTAAAATCTCTGGGAGAGGACCCTATGTTTGAGCAGTGCCTTACACAGTGGGGTATCCTGATAGGG